>NC_081391.1:18969866-19321866 GCF_030684315.1 Stegostoma tigrinum | reverse complement strand
CACACAACCAGCCCAGCTCTTCCCCCCCACCCACTGCATCCCAAAACCAGTCCAACCTGTCTCTGCCTCCCTAACCGGTTCTTCCTCTCACCCATCCCTTCCTCCCACCCCAAGCCGCACCCCCAGCTACCTACTAACCTCATCCCACCTCCTTGACCTGTCCGTCTTCCCTGGACTGACCTATCCCCTCCCTACCTCCCCACCTATACTCTCTCCACCTATCTTCTTTACTCTCCATCTTCGGTCCGCCTCCCCCTCTCTCCCTATTTATTCCAGTTCCCTCCCCCCATCCCCCTCTCTGATGAAGGGTCTAGGCCCGAAACGTCAGCTTTTGTGCTCCTGAGATGCTGCTTGGCCTGCTGTGTTCATCCAGCCTCACATTTTATTATCTTGGAATCTCCAGCATCTGCAGTTCCCATTATCTCTGTCTTTCTCTCTCTTTGGACTCTATCCTATTGTTTACTCCCTACCCCACCCACCTCCCTATTTTCTGCATATCAGTTCTGAGGAAGGGTCACCAGACCCGAAATGTTAACTCTGTTTTCTCCTCCACAGATGCTGCCAGACCCGCTGAGCTTTTCCAGCAACTTTGTTTTTGTTACTGATTTACAGCATCCGCAGTTCTTCAGTTTTCATCCTATATTCAAAAGTCTGAACAATAAAGGCAAATGCCCTCCTATGTGATGCAAACTTCAAAGAATTATGTACCTGAGCCCCTGGGGTCTCTCTGTTTCATGGGAGAAAAACAATCAGCTGTAATTGAAAACCAACATTCCAAACTGGACGTTCATTTTAATAAAAAAAATGATTTGTCAGATGCTTTTGAAGCTGTTCCAGGCAGCCTTCATGCGCATGGCAAATGATTTCACTGCCTTATTTTATGCGGAAGTTATTTCTATCGTGGTGCTCCTGAAATTCAAATGATCTGTAAAACTGGTTTCCTTTACTTCTGAACACACTGCAGAGCGCCTGGTAGAAAACTAGGGAATACACAGGAGTCGCTTTCGCCTGTTTGCCATGAGTCAGCCGATTTTTAAACAAGCTGACAGGAGGAGGGGGTGAGGAGAAAGTCAGCAGAGGGCAGCTGCTGAAAGAAGCCTGGAAATATTTAATATAGTGCAACATTTTTTGTACTATCCAACGTCAATGGATATTTTGAAGACTATCTGATATTCAGTCGTCCACAAGATTGCACTGTATTTCTTGCAAGACCAAAGTTTCCTTTGGTCTTTGATGGCACATGGACATTGCTGGCAGGGCAGTATTTGCTACCGACCCTTAATTGCCCTTGATCATTTCAGAGTTAATGATCTTCACACGAGGTATTCAAGAGCGCATCAGATGATTATCTGGATTAAAATAAAGACCAAGGGTTTGCGGAAAATAACAGGAGCTACGCACTGGGGTACTTTTTGAATTACCATGACTAACATCAGTTATTTAATCCAGATGTACTCGATTAACTACTTTTAAAATCACCACTGTACACAACTCGAACTTAAGACGGTGGACTATTACTCCAGTAACACATCTATGAAATGGAAAGACTTTGAAGGTAGAGAGATTTACATTTACAGAAATATTTTTACGTGCTCATTCTCAGTGTTTGGGTGTCACTGGTTAGGCCAGTTTTTATTGCTCATTCCTAATTGCTGGGTTGGGGATGGTTCAAGAGTCACTTTGTTGTGGGTTTGGAGTCACATGTAGCCCAGACCAGTCGAGGGCAGTAGTATTCTTCCTTAAGGGAAGGACATTAGTGAAGCAGGTGGGTTTTTCTGACAATCCACAGCTGTTCCATGGTCATCATTAGATTCTTAATTCCAGTTTTTTATTGAATTAAAAATCAACTATCTGTCACTGGCTGGATTCAAACCTGGGTCATTATCTGGGTCTCTGGTTCAATTGCCTGTGGATAACACCATCACCTCCCATATAGGTGGAAATGAACTATACTTTGAATTCAATCATATTTAACGTACACTTCTCATTTACATTACAACAGTGTCTACATTTCATTGGTTTTGACAGCTGGTTTCCAAAGAGTGAAACCAACAGCGTGAGCGGTTCAATATCTTCTCAACTTCTCCCCCACCTGAGGTGTGGTGACCCTCGGGTTCAGCCACCACCGGTCATCTCTCTCCCTCTCTCTGATGAGAGAGCTGCTTTTTCTGGGATTATGGTAACTTCTCCTTTACTTAAATAGCTACGAAACACTTTAAGCCATAGGTAGCTCACACGCCATAGGAGCAAGTAAAGTCTTTATTTTCAGATTCTCAAACAAATGAATGGCGTTCATTGACCCAGATGGAAATATACCTGGACCAAATTATTTATCATTCCCGGAAAGTGTCCAGTCAATGCAAAGCTACCAAAGTCAATCAAGTACAAGAACTTCAATTATCATGTGGAAAAGCTTCTCTTAGAATCCTTCAAATGATCCACATAGTTTTGAGATACAGAGAGATCTTGGGATGTAAGGCCATAGCTCTCTGAAAGTGGCAGGACAAGGTGGTAACGATGGCATATAGCATGCTTGTCTTCATCAGTTCAAGCATTGAGTATTAAAGTTCGCAAGCCATATTGCAGCTGTATAAAGGTTTTAGTCGGGCCGCGTTTGGAGTTATGGCGTGTGAAGTTCTGTTCAGCACGCTATAGGAAGGATGTGGAAACTTTGAAGCGGGTGTGCAAATAGACATTTACCAGGATGTTGCCTGGATTAGAGTGTATTATCTATAAACTAAGAGCATCAAAATCTGATGGACACCTTGATAGAAGTATATAAAATTATGAGTAGCATGTAGACTCAGCTGCATTGGGTGCAGCAAATGCAAAGACTAGATTGGAGGATAGTCTGAGTCTTTTTCCTCTAGTGGGAATGTCAAATGTATAGGTTTAAGGTGAGACTGGGAGTGTTAAAGTAGATGAGAGACGCAATCTTTTTACACAGAGGGTGGTAGGTGTTTGGATTGTGCTGCCAGGGAAATTGGCAGAAGCAGATACAATAGGAATGTTTCAGAGGGCTTTAGATAGACATATGAATAGGCAGGGTGTAGAGGGATATGGACCATGAACAGGCAGATGGGTTTTAGTTTAGAATGGCATCATAACTGGCACAGGGCCAACGGGCATGATCCTGTGCTGTACTGTTTTACGTTTTATGGTCAATCTACTTCAAAAGGAGCATGAACAAGGTGAAGAAGAATCAGCAAGGAGTAGTGATTATGTTACTTACAGCTTAGCCTACGACTACTTCAACAAGTGGAGACAATCGTGGACGTGTGATCCAAATTTTAACAAGACAGAGAGCAGCAGGTAATGTGGATACAAGTAAATCATTCAACTGAACTGTCAACAATTGGATCACAGAAGTTCAGAATTAACAAGCCCCGAGCAAGACTTGAGTTGAGATGGAATTTCTTCAAGCCTGTAGCTAAATGGAGCCAGAACTTCCCAATTAATGTTGTCAGTGACTGGTAAAGAATTTATATGATGCAATGTGTTGCAAATGGCCTATGGAGGATTGGGACAGATGAGTTAACGGTGCCATGCTTTATTTCACTTTCTAACCCATTTTTATGAATTAATCACATTGATGCCTCAAAGGCAGCCATTGCTACTATTATTACTTTCTCTACTCCACAGCAGGATTGTTTATCCACTCCATGAGTCAAGAATACTTCTCTACATAAGCTGATGAAAGGTGCTTTGAAGTGGGTTAAGGTGGTCTTTACTCCTGTGGGTTGGATACCTAACCATAGAATAATTCTACTCCAGACTGTAGACATTGAATAGATGTGATAATGGGAACTGCAGATGCTGGAGAATCCAAGATAATAAAATGTGAGGCTGGATGAACACAGCAGGCCCAGCAGCATCTCAGGAGCACAAAAGCTGACGTTTCGGGCCTAGACCCTTCATCAGAGAGGGGGATGGGGTGAGGGTTCTGGAATAAATAGGGAGAGAGGGGGAGGCGGACCGAAGATGGAGAGAAAAGAAGATAGGTGGAGAGAGTATAGGTGGGGAGGTAGGGAGGGGATAGGTCAGTCCAGGGAAGACGGACAGGTCAAGGAGGTGGGATGTGGTTAGTAGGTAGGAGATGGAGGTGCGGCTTGGGGTGGGAGGAAGGGATGGGTGAGAGGAAGAACCGGTTAGGGAGGCAGAGACAGGTTGGACTGGTTTTGGGATGCAGTGGGTGGAGGGGAAGAGCTGGGCTGGTTGTGTGGTGCAGTGGGGGGAGGGGACGAACTGGGTTGGTTTTGGGATGCGGCGGGGGAAGGGGAGATTTTGAAGCTGGTGAAGTCCACATTGATACCATTGGGCTGCAGGGTTCCCAAGCGGAATATGAGTTGCTGTTCCTGCAACCTTCGGGTGGCATCATTGTGGCACTGCAGGAGGCCCATGATGGACATGTCACCTAAAGAATGGGAGGGGGAGTGGAAATGGTTTGCGACTGAGAGGTGCAGTTGTTTATTGCGAACCGAGCGGAGGTGTTCTGCAAAGCAGTCCCCAAGCCTCCGCTTGGTTTACCCAATGTAGAGGTAGCCACACCGGGTACAGTGGATGCAGTATACCACATTGGCAGATGTGCAGGTGAACCTCTGCTTAATGTGGAATGTCATCTTGGGGCCTGGGATAGGGGTGAGGGAGGAGGTGTGGGGGCAAGTGTAGCATTTCCTGCGGTTGCAGGGGAAGGTGCCGGGTGTGGTGGGATTGGAGGGCAGTGTGGAGCGTACAAGGGAGTCACGGAGAGAGTGGTCTCTCCAGAAAGCAGACAGGGGTGGGGATGGAAAAATGTCTTGGGTGGTGGGGTCGGATTGTAGATGGCGCAAGTGTCGGAGGATGATGCGTTGTATCCGGAGGTTGGTGGGGTGGTGTGTGAGAACGAGGGGAATCCTCTTTGGGCGGTTGTGGTGGGGGCGGGGTGTGAGGGATGTGTTGCGGGAAATGCGGGAGACGTGGTCAAGGGCGTTCTCGACCACTGTGGGGGGAAAGTTGCGGTCCTTGAAGAACTTGGACATCTGGGATGTGCGGGAGTGGAATGCCTCATCGTGGGAGCAGATGCTGCGGAGGTGGAGGAATTGGGAATAGGGGATGGAATTTTTGCAGGAGGGTGGGTGGGAGGAGGTGTATTCTAGGTAGCTGTGGGAGTCGGTGGGCATTGAATAGAGTTCTCTGTGTGGTCTCTGTGCTCACTGCAAATGATCAACTGTCTGCAGTCTGGGTGCTACTTTATAAGGAAGGTATGAATGCAGCGCAGAAGCAATTTACAAGAATGGTTTCAAGAATGAGAAACTTCAGTGATGAAGATGGATTAAGAAGTTGGGATACCTGTCTCCCCGTTCACCAACCAAGGGCCTGGCCAGTCTTTCCAGGTGAAGCAGCAGTTCACTTGTACCTCCACCAATCTGGTCTTTGCATTTGCTGCACCCAATGTGGCTGAGTCTACATTGGAGAAACCAAACACAGACTGGGTAAGATAACAAACTGTGGAGCTGGATGAACACAGCAGGTCAAGCAGCATCTCAGGAGCAAAAAAGCTGACATTTCGGGTCTAGACCCTTCCGATGAAGGGTCTAGGGCCAAAACGTCAGCTTTTGTGTTCCTGAGATGCTGCTGGGCCTGCTGTGTTCATCCAGCTCCACAGTTTGTTATCTCGGATTCTCCAGCATCTGCAGCTCCCATTATCACAGACTGGGTGAACACTTTGCAGAAAATTTCTGGTCCTTGTGCATGTGTGGCCCTGACCTTCATGTAGCCACTCACTTTAACACAGCGTCCTTCCGGCATGCCCTACTTGCCTGTCCTCGGCATGCTGCAGTGTTCCAACTAATCAGTGCAAACTGGAGGAACAACATCTCACCTTCAGACCAGGCACTTTACAACCTTCTGTACTTAATATTGAGTTCAACACCTTCAGATTGCAAACTCACTCCCATTTCTTCCCTTTCTTTTGGCCTTACATGTTACATTTTCTGTCACCATGTCCTCTCTCCCCTTCCCTCTATGGTTCACTGTGGTTCACCTCTAGCTGGAGACTGCCCCACTGAGCATTCTAATATGGTCATCTTCCCTCCTGCAATCTTTGGTGCCAACTCCCTTCTCCAGGCTGCTTCACCTGAAGGCTCAAGAGGCATTTATGATCAGGTTAAAAATGGTTAACATGGAAGAACAGGCAAATGGCTTTACTTCATCTAGGGGCTTCTCTGAGCCTTCACCATAGTTTCAAGGCAAATCAGAATCATAAAGATGTACAGCACAGAAATAGACCCTTTGGCCCAACTTGTTCATGCTGACCAGATATCCGAAAATAATCTAGTCCCATTTGCCAGCATTCGGCCCATATTCCTCTAAACCTTTCCTTATCATACAGCCATCCGGATGCCTTTTAAATGTTGCAATTGTACCAGCCTCCACCACTTCCTCTGGCAGCTGATTCCAAAGTTGATAATGATTAAACAAAAACAAAACAAAAGAACTGCAGATGCTGGACATCAGAAATTAGAAACCAAAACAGAAATCACTAGAAAAACTCAGCTGGTTTCACAGCATCCATGAAGACTTAACCTTTTGGGTGATGTGACCCTTCTTCAGAAATGCTGGTGTGTAGAGATAATGATTGCTCTGTCAAATCCATCTGCACTCACTTCAGAAGTCTATTGCTGGCATGACCTCCCAAACATTATGAGGAGTCAGTACCTTTTGATGGTTGATTTAAGTCTGTAGTTAGGCTTGTACTTCAAACCAGCTTGGCACAAGAAAGATGAGTCACCCTGGGTGATGCAATGTCATAAAGTAAAAGAAAAATTCGAAACATGTGTAAAATGACCAAACAAGTCAAAATTCAGGTTGCAACATGAACTTTGGTTTGATGCCCAGTATAAAAAGGATAACAAGATAGAGTTTGGTATTTTAAATAGAAATGCTGGTGGGATTATGTATAAGGGAATTGTAATTCCGCACAGAAAGATACAAATAAGGACTCAGAACAAGCGTCAAGCAGTACATGAGATCAAGGTGCCAGTAAATTCCTCACCAACTCTGTAATCTTCTCCAACCTTCTTTACAGTCTCTGCAGTCCTCCAAAACTTGCCTTTGCTCATCTCTGATTTTCATCAGTCCATCATTGGTCTCTGTGCTTTCAGCTGTCAATGATCTGAGTTCAAGGGTTTCCTCCCTCAGCCTCTCTCTCCTTTCTTTGAAGGTATTTCTACCTATGTCTAACCTGTCTAAATATCTCCTTACACAGCTTACTGTAAACTCTTGTTGAAAACCATTCTGTGATGTTTTTCAGGATGTTTATTATTGTAGCTACCAGCCAGTTGGTACATTACCACCTATTTAAAATGCATTAAATTATTTTTGGCCAGCGTCCCATAGAGTTTTGAGCAAAAGCCTTCCGAGTATCTAAATATACCACATTCATTGGCTCCCCGTTGTCAATTTTGTCAGCAATCTCTCCAACAGGTTTGTCAAACATGAATTCCCATTTGCCAATACGTGTTGACAATTCCCAATCAGATCATTATCATCCAAGTGTCTATTGACTTAACTCTGTTCTCCTCAAATGTCAGAATCACTTGATGATGGACATGTCTCCATTTGGTCTGCTGAAAGTTGCTTCACACCCAATCGAAACCATGTCTAAATTCAGGATCTCTCATCACGCTGGTCGGGAATGCAGAGGTAGCAGTGTTTGGGGCTTTGATTGAATGACAATCTGTCTTATAGGTCAAGAATCATTGAGACATTTGAAACCGTATGCCTACAATATTAAAATTCTAATACTAGCTCCAGTCGGGATTCTCCAGCATTTGTTTTGAAGTTTCAACTTTCAGAAGTTCAAGTAGGATCTGCTCAGCTTTTTGCGAGCCACAACTAGCTTATGGAGATCTCTAAGTAATAGCAAGTGTGCACATGTTAACTCTTAAGTAGCAGCATTCACAGGAGGGAATATTTTAAAAAAAACTTACATTCAAGGGAGATTTTTGCCGGTAGGTTTTTCCTCTTTGACCTGCTTCCTTAATGTGCCCATGTTACAAATAAATAGCTGGTTGGAAATTTGCATTCCTTGGGTCAATGTGATCCAGCCAGGTATAAAGTCATACAGCATGGGCACAGACCCTTCGATCCTACCAGTCCATGCCAACCATAATCCCAAGCTAAACAAGTCCCACCTGCCTGTACATGGACCATATTTCTCCAAACCTTTCCTATTCATTTACTCATCCAAATGTCTTTTAAATATTGTAACTGTACCCACATCTACCACTTCCTCTGGAAGTTCATTCCACATGCAAAACACTCTGTGTAAAATATTTGCCTCCATGTCTTTTTAAATTCTTTCTTCTCTTACCTTAAAAACATGCTCCCTAATGTTGAAATCCCCCACCCTAGGGAAAAGATCCTTGCTATTCACCCTATCTATACCCAGCATGATTTTATACACCTCTCAACTTCCAATGCTCCACTGAAAAAGTGCCCCAACCTATCTAGCCTCTCCTTGTAACTCAAACCACCATCGCCCCCACCATCCCCAGTCCTGGCAACATCCTGGTCAATCTCTTCTGAACCCTCTCCAATTTAATAATAGAATCTAATGCTGATCTTGCTTTTGTGCACCTTCTGTGCAGTTGTTGCCTTGCTCTGTATAAGCACCCAATGATCTCAAGTCCTCATATGTTATGGTCTGCCTGTACTGCAGAAAAAACAAAACCTTCAACTGTACTTAGGTACAACAATAAATCAAATATCCTTGTTTCAACAGGTCAACCAGAACTGGACAAAGCAAACTAAATGAAATAAGTTAACAAAGCAAATTGCTTCAATCAATATTGGTGCACCAGAATCTGGTAAACATACAAGTTGACAAAATTACGCCTTACAGCCTCTGAGATCAGGTAAGATTTTTCTCCTTCCAAACAGGTTCCTTAACCTTTACATGTAGGCACAAGAAGAAGGACATAAGAACAGGAAAGTTGGATATATCAGGAAAGACCGAAGAAGCTGGGGGCTCCTATTTCTAAAATGTAACATAAATGACAAACCTTAAAATTATGAAAGTTTCCACTTGTGGAAGAATTCAAAAGTAGGATCATATATATAAGATAGTTACTAACAAATCCAATCAGAAACCAGAAGAGATAGTAAGAACTGTAGATGCTGGAGTCAGAGATAACACAGTATGGAGCTGAAGGAACACAGCAGGCCATGCAGCATCAGAGGATCAGGAAAGTTGATGTTTCGGGTCAGGACCCTTCTCCAGAAAACCAATCAGAACCCAGAAGAAGTGTCTTAACCCTATGGGTGGTTAGAATGTGGATTTTACAACCCCAGAGACCAAAAGTAGAGAATACCAGACGAATATAAGCACAATCAAGTGAGTAGAGGTGATTGGCTCCCATCTTCTTAACCCCTTTTGGTAGGTCATGACAATTATGTTTTATTTCTAATTCAGTGTGCAGCTTCCACTAAAATGTAAGTAACTATATCAAATAAAGGAGCCAAATTACAAGCTTGTCTTGCGTGAAAGAAAAAGGAATTTTAATACCGACTAATCCTGTAAAAAGAGTAAAGAAGCAACCTGAAACACACACGCACAAATACAGGTAACACGTGTAAAAGGGATGGTGTCTGGTACATTCAGAAAGAAATAAGACAACACAATATATAAGTCTGCAGAGTTTTTCAAATGTTAGTTTTTAGAGAGGAGGCCAGTTAGTTAATTACTAACTCTACACCAAGATGCAGGATACATCGATAACTTGAGTGATTAGTTTTGCTATCCCTACAGCGAGGAAGCAGACCATTCGGCCCATAAGGTCCACAATGACCCTTCGAAGAGCATCCTATACGACCCACCTTATCCCTGTAACCCTGTATTTCCCACAGCTAACACCCCTATTTTGTACAACGCTGGGCACTCTGGGGCAATTTAGCATGGCCAATCCACCCTAACCTGCACATCTTTGGACATGGGAGGAAACCGGGCTACCCGGACGAAATCCACTCAGACACTGGGAGAATGTGGAATGGAACCTGGGCACCAGGCCCTGTGAGGTAGCAGTACTAACAATGAGCCATCATTCTCCAAGTTCCTTTCGCATCAGGTACTGTTTTCTGAGATGATGAGAAACATAGTCAGAGAGATGCTTCTAGCCTCTCTGATGGTCTTAGTTCATTTTTTTTCACATCCTTTTGTTCCTCCAAAGCTGTTGTGTATCTGGCATCCTTGTTTCATTTCAAACCGGAGTATTTGCAAATAACTTTCATCTCAACGTGTAACTTAAAGAAGAGGTGTGAACTGTCCCAGAGATACAGATCTGAGTTTTAGTGCCTTTTAAACAATATCAATTGCACCTCAGTCTGGTAGTTTTGTGAACTTTGGTAAACCTGGTCAGGTGATCCCAGCAGTCAATTTATTTCAATATCTGTCCTTTTTTAAAGTAACATTAGCCTGCAGAAGTCTCATATATGAAAACAAGAAGTCGAACATCCATTGTCCATCATACAAACTTAGAAAATAGGAGCAAGAGTAGGCCATTTTGCTCTTTAAGCCAAATCCATCCTTCATTTTGATTACG
This sequence comes from Stegostoma tigrinum, assembly GCF_030684315.1. Lineage (NCBI taxonomy): Eukaryota > Metazoa > Chordata > Chondrichthyes > Orectolobiformes > Stegostomatidae > Stegostoma > Stegostoma tigrinum. The sequence goes on along the minus strand of NC_081391.1, from coordinate 19,311,286 downwards.
ACTGACCATAACCAGAGCCAGCAGATATTTGCACTTGGGCAAAAGAAGGTGTGCTGATTAGACAATACAAATTTGGGGAGCAAGGAGGTTCTTTTGGAGTGTAAATGGGCTGAACGGCCTGTTTGAAAGCCATAAATCCTACAGAATTCTGCACAGTTGGCTTTCTACTTGTAAATCAGTTGGATCCAATATCTAACTGGGAATCTACTCTATCAACAGTGAACTTTGTGGCTTTTGATCGCAGGAAAGGTAGGTCTCAGCGTTGAGCTTGAGGCAATATCACAATTGGTGAAAAGACACTGATGAAGATGAATTGCAGTTTTGCAATATCAATAAAAACAATATCCTACAAAAAAAGGGAAGAAAATAATTTTACAGGACCAGCTGGAAAGAGCAAGCAAGTTGATTGGATAGCTCTGGCAAGGAGCCAGTGTGGGTAAGATGGGCCAAATGGCTGCTCTTTATGTTGCAGCATTCCATAATTCCGACATTTATATAAGACAAACAACAGCCATTTGAATACCAAATAGTTGTTTGGTCATACAGAACTACAGTGTTACTGAAAAATACACATTTTATTGAAGCTTTTCATCTTGCACCCATCAGGATAATTTGCATGAATACCAAAGTAAAGGGAGAACAAGACTTAGAATCATACAGCACAGAAACAGACCCTTTGATCCAACCCGTGCCAACTAGACACCTCAATGTGACCTAGAGCTATTTGCCAGTATTTAGTCCATATCCCTCTAAACCCTTCTCATTCATTTACCCATCCAGATGCTTTCTAAATGTTGTAATTATGCCAGCCTCCACCACCTCCTATGGCAGCTCACTCTAGACTCACATGCACCCTTCTCTCACCTTAATCCTGTTATGGGCTCCACCACCCTCGGTAAAAGACCTTGGCTATTCACCCTATCCAGGCCCCTCATGACTTTATAAATCTTTATGAGGTCACCCCTCAGTATCCGAAGCTCCAGGGAAAATAGCCCCAGCCAATTCTGCCTCTCCTTATAGCGCAAACTCTCCAGTCCTGGCAACATCCTTGTAAATCTTTTCTGCGCTTTCTCAAGATTAACAACATCCTTCCTATAGATTATATTGTGTGAGAAGAGAGATCTGTCTGACAAAACTAGATAGGATTTATAGCACAGAAACAGACGATTCAGCCCATCTGGTTTATGCTCTAAACAAACCTCCTGGCAATCTGGTTTTATACAGTATCACCTTTTCAACATGTCCTTCTTTTGCCTTCATGTAACTATCTAGTTTTGAAATTGTCTTTTTTAAGCATTAATCTATGTTTCACATATCTACAGTCAGAAAATAACCTTTCAAATCTGTCTGCACCACACATATTTTGGGAAGATGATATCACTAAACTAGTAATCTAGAACCTCAGGCTGTTGTTCTAGGGGCATGGATTCAAATTCCCCAATTGCATAGTGAAGGCCATGAATTCTGAAAACAAAAGATGCTGCAGATCACAGTAGGTCAGGCAGCATCTGTGGAGAGAGAGCAAGCTAACGTTTTGAGTCCAGACAACTCTTCATCAGAGCTGGTGTGAAATGCGAAGGGGTTAGCATTTATGCAGCGGTTTGGTGGGGGGCGCGGTTTGGTGGGGGGCGCAGTTTGGTGGGGCGGGCGGTTTGGAGTGTAGAGTGCTGGGGCTTAAAGGATGTTGTTCAGATTACGTGATCAGAACGGGAGAATGGCAGAACAACGGTGTGTCTACGTGGCAGACTTGAAAGGATGGACAGTCCCACTGGGATAGAGGGAGGGGAGAGAGGACGTGGCGACAGAGAATGTAACATATAAAGTTACAAGGAAGGAAGGAAGGGAATGGGAGTTGACTCACAATTTGAAGGTGTTGAAGTCAGTATTAAGTCCATATGGTTGCAAAGTGCCTAGTCTGAAAATGAGACGACTTTCCTCCAGTTTGAGCTATGATTCACTGGAGGACAGACAAATGGTCATGTGAGCAGGATGCTGTGTTAAAATGACCAGCCACAGGAAGGTCAGGGTGGAGCTTGCACTAACCTACCCCTTGGCATGCTGCTGTGCTGTCGTGAGATGGGGATCAGAGAGATCAGTTGCCTGCATTGCTGGGTTGGCAATGAAAAGTGATGCCAACAGCATGTGTTCAATTTCTGCACCGGCTAAGGCTACATTCATCCCATCGAGTCGACTTTTCCATTTATTGAGATCGTGGCTGATCCGATAACCCTCAACAGCACTTTTCTGCCTTTTCCACACAACACATGCTTCTCTTACTGATTAAAAATCTATCTCAACTTTGAATATACTTAACAACCCAGTCTCTAACTTAAATGGGCAACCCTTTATTCTGAAACCATGCCCTTTGGTTCTAGACTCTCCCACAAGTAGCAACAATCTTTGCACATCTACCCTGTTGAGTTCTCTACGAATCTCATTTGCTTCAATAAGAGCGTCTCTCGCTTTTCTAAGCTCCAGCAGACTCATCCTCTACTCATAACACAGTCCGTCTGTTCCCGGGATTAACCTAGTGAACCCTCTGTGGACTGCCTCCAATACCAGTATATCTTTCCCTGGATAAGGGGCCCAAACCAAATCGCAGTATTTCAGCCTGGCTAGTGCCTTGTACACAAGCTTTAGCCACAACTTACCTATTTTTATGCATCATCCCCTTTGAAAGAAAGGACCCCATTGGACCTGCAAATCCTTCAGTGCTTTAGCTCTCAGCTATCTTTCTCCATTTAAACAATATTCAAATCTTCTATTCTGCCAAAGTGCATAATCTCACATTTTTACACAGGTTTGCATGTGAAATGAACTTCCTGAGGAAGTAGTGGATGTCGACACAATTATAAAGTTTAAAAGACATTTGGATAAGCACATGAATATGAAACGTTTGGAGGGATTATGAGCCAGGAGCAGGCAGGTAGGACTAGTTTAGTTTGGGGTTATGATCGCCATGGACTGGTTGGTCCTAAAGGTAAGTTTCTGTGCTGTATGTCTCTAATTTTCCCGCAATGTATTCCATTTGCAAGCTTTGGCCCACTTGCTTAACCTGCATATATGCCTCTGCAGATTCTTTGTGTCATTCTTAGCACCTGCCTCTTTTACTCTTTCTCTTTAGCCTTTACATTAAGAGGTGCTCTTACATGCAACTGGATGGCTTTCCCCTCACCTATTTTTATATAACCCGATATAATTGCTGTAAGTTAAAATTCCAGCTTCCTGCAAGAACGCAACCAATGTGTGCCATGTGAAAGAAGCTGTCCCTCCCCCATAGCTCAGTTGTAATGTTCAAGCTCAGACAATCCTCTAGAGAACACATGCAATTGCAAACATTTTCCAATGGCCATCATAGAATAATTCACATAAGTGTACAATGACACATACAAGACACATGCACAATACAGCTGTGCTCAGCAGTAATACATAAACTGTAATTAAACTCTGACAAATATGGATCCCTTAATTAACCTGGACATTTTGGGTGCATCACTTTGTAAATTACTCAGAAATAATTAATGCACCACAAAAACATGAGTTCAGTTTTTAATTCATTGGTTTTGAAAGATCAAGAAGCTAAACATGTGCCCTTAAAACAAAGTAACCGGTAGATAGTCGTGCTTAGGGAAGACTGAACAAATTAGGACTTCCTTTTCCAGTAAAGCAGAGACCTGTTCTTGAAACTTATAGAGGGGCTTGAAAGGATAGACAGAGAAAATAGTTTTTGCTTATTGGGAGTCCAAAATTAGATAAATACAAGACAATCCTTCATAAATTAAATGAGAAACTCAGGAGAAATATAGTTACTCAGACTGCTTGAAAAATGTAACTTGACCCCACAAGGAATAACATAGATGCATTTAACAGAAGTTAGTTAAGTACATGAGAGAGAAAGGAACAGAATTTCTGCTCAGATCAAGTAGGGTGAAGGACACATTTGTGGAGCATAAATACAGACACTAAGCAGTTCAGCTGAATGGTTTGTTTTTGTCCTGTAAATTTGCTATCTTAATATTAACAACAAAATACAAATGATACTATAGGCCAAGGGTAAACTTTAATACCTGAAAGGAAAACTTGTATTTAAAAGAAAAGACTCATTTTTAGAATTCGAGCACCATTGGTCAAGGCCAGCATTTGTTGTCCTTCTCCAAATGCTTACACAAAGGTGGCGAGCTCTCTCTCAAGTCCACCTTGCACAGCAACATGCACAATGCTGACAGGAATGGATTTCTGTAATTTGGGCTGAGGGGCAATGAGGGCATAGCAATGTAATTCCAAATCAAGGATGGTGTGTGGTTTGCAGGGATACTTGTAGATTGCATATTCGCATGTGTCTGCCACCCTTGTTTTTATAGGTGGTATTAGGTCTTGGGTTTAGAAGGTGCTTTCGATGAAGCCTTGATGAATATTTGCAGCGCATGTAGATGGTACACACTCTGCTACAATACACTGATGTTGAAGGGTGTAAATGTTGAAGCTGGTGGACTGATTACTGATCAAGTTACCTGCTTTGTTGAGAATGATTTTGAGCTTCAAGACTATTGTTGAAGGTCTATTTATCCAACCTGATGGAGATACCATCACATCCATACCTTGTGGATGATGGACAGCTTTGGTAAGGAAATGACTTATTAGCTGAAGAATTCCTATCCTTTAACTTGCTCTTGTAGCCACAATATTGAAATGGCTGGCGCAGCTCAGATTCTATTCAATGGTATTCCCCCAACCCCTCATCACTACACTGCTACATTCATACAATTCTGTCATTTCGGAGACTCATTGCTTAACATGTGCAATAGTGTGAATGTTACCATATATCAGCCCAAACCAGAATGTTTTCCAAGTCTGTACATGCAAACATGTCAATGCTTGAGGAACCATGAACATGTTGAATCATGTGCAATTATTAGTAAACATTCCCTTTGCTGATCTTATTCCTGCCAAGATGTCCTGGGGCTCAGACAATTAGCCCCTAAAAACTATAATTATTTTTGTGCTTGGTAAACTCCAACATGTGGAAAGTTGCCTTCTTTTCTCACTTATTTAGAATTTGTTCGGGACTTCTTGATGCCACTTGGTCAAATGCAGCTTTGACGTCAAGGGCAGACACTTGCACCTCATTTCTTCAATTCAAGCTTTTTTGTCCATGACTCTACTAAGGCTTGTAACAAAGTCTAGAACTGTGTGTTCCAGGCAGGACCCAAACTGAGTAATGTTGCACAGTGTGAGAATGAGTAAGCAACATTTGACAACACCTTCTGTCACTTTGCTCCAGTTTGAGAAGACATTGATGGGACAGGAAGTGGCCGTAGTTGTATTTGCCCTGCATTTTGTGAACAGAAAATACCTTGTCATTGTTCTATTGTTAGGTAGATGGTAGGATTAAAGGTGTCTCATTATAATCTGGCCAGGAGCATGGCTAATTCTTGATTACTGTGATAGCAATGGAGATTTGCAATATCAGTGGGGGTCCATAGTTTTAGTTGCATCAGCTGATTGTTGAAATCATGTGGAGTGAGTCAAACTGGCTGAAGCCTCGTATCTGAGATATTGAGGAAGTCAGGATGAGGATGGATTAGCGGCTCAGCTGAGGTGCAATTTCAAAGTTTTGGAGACAAAATTCTTTTTCTCCCCGTTTTCACTTGTGATTTTTAAAAAAAATTGCCAGTGGAACGTGTATTTGTTAAGATGTTTTTACTCAGCTTTATATGGTGGGGATGTTTAACCCTGAGGATGTCTATGTTAAACCACACCTGTCTCTGAAAGAAAATATCAGATCTTTACAGAAATTCTTGGACGTGTTTATACAGCAAGACAGAGTTGACGTTTTACCGAAGAATTAATAGTGTTCAAAATAATGAATGGTTTTGATACAGTAGCAAGGGAGGCTGCTTCCACTAGGAGGGCTAATAACCTGAGGCCATTGATTTTTGGCAAAAGAACTCGATGGAGCATTAAACTTTTTTTCAATGTAGTAAATAGTTTATGATGTGAAATGTACAGTCCAAAAGGGTGGAGAAATCAGATTCAATACAAACATTCAAAGAGGAATTGGATAAATACTCGGAAAGGGATAATTGACAGAGCTATAAGGGGAAAGCAAGGGTATTAATTTTGTATTCTTTTTCAAAGTCCCAGTAGGTACATCATGGACTGAATGTCCTCCTCCTTTGTTGCATGATTCCACATATTTAACTCCCCTGTGTTGCTCCAGGTTAACGTAGAGGTACTTTGTTTAAGTGCTGCACTCTTAACCCTTTTCCTCCAATAGCAACTAGTTGTATAGAATGCAAGGGTCTGAAAGAATTAAAATGAAGGATTGCCCTTAAGCACCACTATGATGATGTCATATGGACTTGTCATACAGAGAACATGTCAGGATCTCAAAGGAATGAATCACATTATTTGCATTTTCCTCATGATCTCTGTATATAGTTGCTACTGTATAATAAATCATCTTGTTTAAGACAAGAGCTTCTTTTCCTTAGACAGCCAATTAGTTTACATCTACCACAACAGGGAGCAAACAGCTCACACAAAAAAGGATGAAGAGTGATGTGAATTTCTAATGCACTAGTCACATCCCATCACAGTCCTACTGGACCATAGGGCCACTCTCTCGTAAGATACAAATGGTAGTGGTTTAACCAGAGGATCACCATGCCTCAGCTAAGGGGAGAGGTTGAAGGAGAGAGAGGTGGAGATGGAGAGTTCTTCCATGTAACCCCAGCCAGTGGAGGAATTGAACCCATGGCATCACTGTGCATCATAAACCAACTGCCCAGCTAACAAAACTAACAGGCCTCACGCATTAATAGTCACAAATGGTGTCTTTCTCAAACATGCAGTAAGAAAAAGGGAAAGAGAACATACACCACTTATTTTATTCTTTCAGGGGATGTGGGCTTTACTGCCCGTCCCTAACTGGCCTTGAGAAGCTGGTGGTGGGCAGCCTTCTTGAACTGCTACTGTCCATTTGATGCAGCTACACCAGTAGCACAGTTAAGATTGAAGCTCCTGGATTATGTCCCAGTGACAGTGAAGGAAAGGGTGACTTATTACTTATTAAGTCAGAATAGTAAGTGGCTTCGAGGGGAACTTGCAGGTGATAGTGTTCCCATGGATCCACTGTCCTTGAATTTCTAGATGGAGGAGAGTTTGGAAGGTGCTTTGGCAAGAGCCTTGATGAATTTCTGCGGTGCATTTTGTAAATTGGTACAAACTACAGCTCTTGTAATGGAGACAGTGAATGTTTGAGGATGTTTTGCCAATCAAGGAATCTGGAAGGTATCCGGCCGTAGTGTTGTTGGAGCTGCACTCATCCAAGCAAGTGGGGAGTATTGTTACTCTCGACTTGTGCCTTGTAGTCAGCAGACAGGTTTTCAGGAATCAGGAGGTGAGTTGCTCACCACCAGACTCCCAGCATCTGATTTGCTTTTGAAATCACTACTTACGTGGCTTTGTCAGATCACTTTATGGTCGACAGTAACTCCTACTAAGTTAATTGTGGGGGATTCACCAATGATAATTCTATTGAATGTCGTGGGGCGATGGCTAGATTCTCTCTAAGAGCAGATGGCCATTGCCAGGCACTTCTGAGGCAGAAATGTTACTTGTCACTTGGAATATAGCCAGTATTAGATTGACAAATCTTGTTGCACTTGGAAAAGAACTGCTTCAGAAGTGTGAATGGTGCTTAACGTTGTGCAATCATCAGTGAACATCCCCATTTCTGACTTTATGATGGAGGGAAGGTCATTGATAAAAGGAGCCAAGTGGTTAAGCGTGAGAGATACCATTGTGAAACTCCTACAAGAGTTGTCCTGAACCTGTACATTAACTGCTATTTTGCTATGGCTCCTTGAGACCACACACGGTCAAGTGTGACCTTAATGGCAAGGACAGTCACTCTCACCTCACTACGAGTTTCAACTTTTGTCCACATTTGAACGAAGGCTGTATTGAGGCTCGGCACTGAATGGTCCTAGTGGAACCCAAGCTGAGCATCTGCAAGCAAGTTATTGCTAAGGAAGGACTACTTGAAAGCATTATGTCCTCTTCCATAACTTCTCTGGTTTTAGAGGATAAACTGATGGGGCAATAATTGACAGGTTGGATGCTAGTATTGTAGCTACACGGGACAGCTTGGCTAGACCACTGCAAATTTTTGAGCACAAGTCTTCGCTGCTATTGCTGCGACATTGCCAGGTTCCACAACCTTTGCAGTTTCCAGTACCTCTGCCATTTCTTGATATCACTTGGAGTGAATCAAATTGGCTGAAGACTGGCATCTGTGAAATTGGGCTCCTTCACATGTTGAGATGGCTCAGCTAATCAGCACATGGGGTTGAAAATTTTTCTAATACTTCAGCCTCATCTTTTGCATTGATGTGCTGCATTTTCTTACACTGAAGTTGTTTCATTACAATAACTCATGAGTGGATATTGCCAGAGATTAGGTGAGATGTGATTTTTTTTGAGCAATCACTTAGCTCTGTCTGTCACTTTCTCCTCATGCTGCCTGGCATGGTAATAGTCCTACATCATGACTTCACCAGGTTGACACCTCATCGTTAGTTAGGTATGCTTAATGCTGCTCCTGGCACGCACTCCTATAATTTCATTTAACCAAGATTGATCCCTTGGCTCGATGGTAATATTCAGCAGGGGTTAGCCAGACCATGAGCCTGCAGATTGAATTTGAGTATACTTTTCTTGTGACTGATGACCCGCAGCCCTCATGTTTGCTCAATAGTTAGTTGCTAGGTCTGTTCAAAACCTATCCCAATTAGCACTTAAATTGTCTCCATATTTTAAGTGATGTACAACTAAGAGAAAGCGTCAACTGAGAATTGTTAAGCACTTAACATGTATTCGCTTTTGAAGAATAGTAAATCCAGGCACAGTAGCATTTTGACTACATTACTGGATTTAACAAATAATGCGTTCAAACCCTTCCAAGGCAGATGGGGAATTTAAATACATTTAAATCCATGGGTTAAATAAGTTTAAAACATAAACTGATACAGTTACAGTAACCACAAAACCACCTTTTTTAAAAAAGCAATCCAATCTGATTGACTAATATCCTTTAGGGGAAAAAGTCTTCTGCCTCTAACAATGCCTACATGATATTCCAAAAACACAACAATGTGATTAACTCCTCGCTCCTGTCTGAAATTGCCTGGAAAGCCACTCAATGTCCACAAAACAACACATTAACAGCTCCTCGGGCTATTAAGCAGTCTTTGACTGAACACAATAAGGCCTGTGCAACATTCTGACTGGCTGCTAAGTGGCTAGTAACATGTTCACCACACAAGTGACAATTTCCAAAACAGTCCAATCATCTTCTCTGGACTTACAATGATATTTCCGTGTCAAATGCCTCACCATTCGAGGGTGGCCAGAAGTTTAACTGGACCAGTCACGTAAGAGTAATTCAGAGCCTGCGTATTTTATGACAAATGATTGAACTCCTCACTCTCCATAGCATCCAAAGACAACATTCAAATCAGCCAAGAGAAACCAGTTGACACAAAGGACCCCCTCAACAATACAACAGAATGGTGAGCAAGTCATTTATTTAATCACTAGGAAGTATTCTGCTCCACTGGGACAGCATATTCCAATATGTGGTTTGCAAAAGCAAACAAACAGCAGTTGAAAATAGTTTGTGTCAGGACCCCGATTTTGCTGCCAGATATGTAAGAGAGGGCTTTTAAAAAAACATTGATTTCACTGCAGCAAACAAGCTTGTCATTGGCCAACCAAAATAATCATTCACACCCAATTTGTGAATCAAAGCACTCCCTCTGGCCTCAAAGGACATCTTACTGTAATGTGATCTCTTTGGTAGCCTTACCCAAACACTAACACAATTAAAATAACAAAATTTGTAATAATGTAATCAGTACTGATAAATGTGTCAAGATAATAGGTTGGAATCCCACCAAGTTGGAGGTTTAATGGGTTTTAAGTATGGCTAGTGTGATATTACAGGCAGATGTTTGCAAACTTTCTTTTGCCTTTGACTCCTTATCCATTGGTCCCAGAGGGTTGTTGTGGATCATTTTATTGATTTTATCAGCAAAGTAGGCTTCAGGAAATAGCACAGCCAAACACAGATAAACCTTGCACAGACAACACTCTAAATAAAATATTAATAATTCAATTAATGGAATTTCACACAGTATTCCAGAATGCATTTAAGTCATTGTTGATGCTTCAATTGCCTAACTCATTGCAGTCAATGTTTTCCAAAATGAAACTGGGATTAACTGGCCCCATTTTCAAAGTCTCAGTCTCTCATCTGAAGGCACTGGCCTCATCTGACTGGCCGTAACTAACATGAAGCAGCCATCTGTGGGGGAAAAAAACAAGCAACTTCAAAAGGCACTGCATGTTTATTGAGGGCATGATCAAACTTTGCTGATGTTTCCCTCCCTTGTTCAGACAGTTAAAGAGAGCAGTGGGCATCTGTATCCCAGCAACAATTAACTGCTTTCACAAGGGAAAGAGTAAAGTGATGGTTAAAATAACAGACTAGCATTTACATAATTTACACAGAGGCTTCACAAACTACCCTAAAGTGATTTATAGCCAGTTATGTGCCACTTGAATAAAGTCACCGATAAAACCATTGAAACACTGTCAGCCAATTTGTGCACTAAGCTTCCAAAAGCTTAAATGATATATTGACCAGCCTATCTGCAATGAACTAATGACTGAGGAATAAATAGCGGCAAAAACACCAGATACTACATTGCTCTCCTTTGAAAATGTGATGAAACTTTTAATATCCACCTGAGGGAACAATCATGGGCTTGGTGTAAAGTTTCATCCAAATGACAGTACTTTCAACAATCTGACTTGGAGATAAGCATCTTAACCAGAGCCACAACTGAAACAAAGAAGAAAGTTGCAAAGGAAACTACATGTTTAAAAATATCCTATTGACTAGTCAGTAGCTGCACCTCTCTTCAACGGTCTAACTGCTCCAGCGATAACAAATACCAAATCATATGCCTGGTAACACAGCCTTCTACCAATAAAGGGAAAACAAACCCAGCTTCTCCAGCAAACCTGAGCCACATTCCATTTCTGGAGCATTATGAATTAAGACGTCGACATAGCCATGGAATCTCCTGGGAGACAGGAAATCTCACGGTCAACATGGGAAATGCATTCTGTAAACTACCTCCCCTGTTCCTTCAAGCAATCAAAACCAACCAAACACATGGCTTTGCCTACTTGTTCTTCCTCTCACCCATCCCTTCCTCCCACCCCAAGCTGCACCTCCATTTCCTACCTACTAACCTCATCCCACCTCTTTGACCTGTCCGTCTTCCCTGGACTGACCTATCCCCTCCCTACCTCCCCACCTATACTCTCCTCTCCACCCATCTTCTTTTCTCTTCATCTTCAGTCCACCTCCCCCTCTCTCCCTATTTATTCCAGAACCCTCACCCCATCCCCCTCTCTGATGAAGGGTCTAGGCCCGAAACGTCAGCTTTTGTGCTCCTGAGATGCTGCTGGGCCTGCTGTGTTCATCCAGCTTCATACTTCATTATCTTGGATTCCCATTATCTCAAACACATGGCTGTCCATACAACCTGCTCGCATTCAGTTAAGAACCAGTCCAGCTCCATGCTGAGCATCAGGAATTTGAAAACATGAAGACCGCAACATTCTGTGATGCCACAAGATATAAAAAATTAAATTCACTAAAGACTAAGAAGGACTAGCAAATATGGCTAGGGTGTAAACATGGGAGTCTTACATCCACTCACAATCAAAAATTGGATCTGGTTAACTCCACATTTAATGGATAACAAAAACAGTAGAAGATGAAATTTATCTGCCAAGTTTTAAAGTAGAAATGTAAGTCACATGGTAGAAATGTAAGTCAAAGATCAAACCACCTGCCATTTTGGTTTGAGGAAGAACTAATGAAGGAGAATATAGATAAAATAAAAACTCAAAAAATTCACACAGTATTGTTACGAATAATCTTTATTTAAAATTTGACATAAAATATGACATCATCTTGGACAACACAAGAAAAGGGAGCAGTCACCAAATGCAACTTTGCACTGATTAGAATGTCAACATTTTTTTGTCCCCAGTTTTAAACTCATGTTCAGTGAAAACATGCCACACTTAAAAGACAATTTATTTCAGTTTCATTCAACATTAAGAAATTACAGGAGTCCCTTCACATCAACTTAACCTAGGTTATACTGAAAAAAGCAATACTTGGGAGGTACATTGACAAAGAAGTTACAATGTACTGACACAACACCATTGTAGTGCTCAAGAACTAGACTATTTCCGAGATCTCTCTATCATGTGGATTATGTATTAATGCTGGACAAGGTGGATTGATATTTGTTGAGCTGTACAGTTCAGGTTCTGGTTTGAAAGGTACAGGCTCAATACAGAAATTACTTGAGCTCATTACTGCAGTAACAACATAGCAGTTTATGTTGTGTGCAGATCTCAATTTCAGTAGCAACTCTAAAGCAGAACAATGAGATGGGAGGTTTCTGACAATTTTAATGTTTCTTGCCTGTTAACAAGTGTTCACTTAACAGAAATGGAATGCAAATTTAAGTACTAGTGAAACAGCAGGAATTTTAATTAACCTTGAAGAAAATCCAGGGGCAAGTTAATGGCAGTGAAACAACTCCTGGTTTGGTTTCTGTCACAAGTTTACCTGACACATCTAACCGCACAACATCCAGCCAGGTAGCACTGGCAACTGCAACTTGAGTATTCTGGTTTCCTCTTGACATTTATGATTCCCCAGGTGACATAATGACTGTTAGTTCAGGAACTGTGGTGTACACGGCCTGGATAATCCTGTGTCCATTGTTTATATTCGTTGGCCAACTCTTTTGACATTATGCAGAGGATTCAGATCTGATCAGCCCTTATCATGTGTTGTGCTATGGTGAAACATACTCAGCTGTGGATTAGTATGCCATTTCCTGGATCTGGATTAGACACCACTGGTCATAAGCCTGGGCAGCTTCTAGTGAAGAATCAAATTAGATAACTACTTATTATTTGTGTATTGCATTTGCAATATATTTTGACATGACTATAGATGGGACTGTAGAATACAACAGGGAGATAAAAGCAATGAAAACAACACCAGGCTGATCTCCACAACTGTATTCAAAATGTGGTTAAGCACTTTACTGCTACCAGGTGTTGAACGCTCCACAGTAGAAAAAAAATTCTGATATATTGCAAGGACATGCTCCATGTTTACATTTTATGGCTGCTCTCTCACACACAACATTTATAAAATTAGTACTTTTATGTTTCAACCACATCAAGGCACAAAGGAGATTTGCACCTAACATGCACTTAAGAGACTAGTTAAAAAAATACTGTGCCAAAATGAATAAAAGCTTTTAACAAAACTTCGATACTTCCTTTAAGCTATATACACATATCCAAACATTATGAATTACTTGACTGCAGTAAAAAAGGCAGCCTTAATCTACATTTTCACTCAGCAATTAAACCATATTGGGGTTTCTATACCACGTCACTGTGTGATTTGCAACATTTTAACAACAACTTCTATTTATTTGACAGGACTCATTCTGTGGAAGTGCTGGTGGTAATTCTAGAGTCCACGTTACCTAACCATCCACAATAGCTGACAAAAATCGGCCCCACCATGGCCAGGTTGAAAGTAGTGATATCATTTGCCGAGTGAAAGAGTTGCAATTGCGATTGTAAAGTTACTGAGATTCATTAATTTTCATTTACAAGATCAATACTTGAGAGTCATGCACAATTTAAAAATAAATTCTCTCTTTAAAAATCCATTTTGTCACAAGCTGAACAAATGCACACATACAATTTTTAAACAGCAATAGGCACCATTAGAAGCTTTTTTTTTCCAAACATATTAGACATAAATGATCAACTTAAAACATCCTTTTCCCCCGCTGTTTAATTCCATCATGGAGAAGTATTTCAAGAAAGTTCTCAATGAGCAATTTTTGGGGACAGAAGAGAACAGAGAGAGGCATAAGAATACCATGCATAAGAAAGGAAACCTGTGACACTCTGATCACCTATATTCAACAATTTAAACATAATCCATGAGTTTGTGCATTGGGAAAACCTTTACTTATTATCAGTTACTGAATTTTGACCTAATTTGAATGGATTATCAGCTTCATGCATTGCAGTGACATCAATGGTGGGGGTGGGGCGGGGACGGGGAGGAAGGAGAAGAGAAGCAACTGAAAAATTTCATGACTCTTCCTGTAAGATTCAGCAGTCAATGTTTTGTGAAACAAAATTTCATACATCCAAATGAAGGCTGACACATTTAGCTTTTAATTCTGGCAAGAAGCAGGCATCGCTAAACTGCTGTATAGCTTCTGAAACCCAGTAAGTTTTAACTGCAATGCCAGAAAGACAACCACTCAACCATGATGGAGTCAGCGTGCCAATGATTGCTGCTGTTTTGTGTGCAATGTTGTATTTAACAGGTCTGAACAGCAACAGTCAGCATTGCATAAAGTATTGCACCAGGAATTGTCGTTCAAGACCATAGTTACATTTATTGAGTCATCATTCTGTTCACAGCAACCACCACCATGCCACAATTAAAGTACTGTAATTTGCTGAGTTGGGTTCACCCTGATCTAAGTGAGACTTTTATGAATCACAAGCACCTATATTGTTGCTTTGGAAAACTCTGATAAGTGATACATAAAAGCAGATTAAATTATAGCTCTGTTTACATATCACTTAACACTTCCAAAGGAACAAAAGGGCCTTTTGTAACCAGTTATCTGCATTTGATACTCAAAAATCAATGGAAATGGGTAATACCATATTTTACAAGGGCCCAGAGGAACTACAGCCAGAGCAATAAAACATTATTTATAGATTTGATATTTAGAAAAATCTATCAGTTGCTAATATTCAGAATTCTGGAGTCAATGTTAAAGAAGTTGTACTTTGCCCTGGAAATCATTCATGCTTAAATGGTAATTTAGAAATATGCCATAAATGGTCAATAGCCAGTAAATTTGCACCCCTTGCGTTTGATTGCATGGCTGTTGAAAGGTTTGATGCTGACCCATACTCATATCTAGAGGTTGGAAGAAATTTTTGTTTGTTTGTGTGCCATTACCAGAATTAACACAGTTCCAGTTATTTGTAGCTTCTGAATCATATTTATGTACAGCAATACTAATTCTCAGGGAGACAAGAAACATTCATAAATTTGATAGAAAATAACTCAAATCAGAATTTGACTAAATTGTTTGACAAAATAAATACAAATTCCCTCCCACTTGAAAAAGAAAAGGTGTGGTGTAATTCAAATAGAAGGAATGTTGCACTTCCTCACATGTATATTGCTAGAGTCTTCACTCTAAAAACAGCCATTAATGAAGGTCATCATCATTAGATAAGAGTGGTACATCTTAACAAAGGCATTGTATCTGAATCCTATTAAGCCGATCAAAAAACAGAAACCAGACCATCACATACGTACCTCTATTCCTGTTAAGAGTACATCTCATAGTATTCATTGTACTGAGTCATCCAATGACAAAATGTTCAATTGAGGGGAAATAAATCCATCTAGAGCAGCAGAAGTTTATTTTACAAAACATCACTGACTGAAATGCACTCTAGAGAACAGTCGTAGAGGGAGGACACCACAACTGGGCCTCAGAATTTAATATGGGGAGTGCAACTCTTCTTTACACCTATTAGCTATATCTGACTGCCACTCTTGAAAGTCTTGTTTATTAAAGGATAAAAATTTTTAAAAAGTTTGTTGTCCAGTTAATTTATATCTAAATAATCTGTGTCATTGGATTTATTTCTCGTTCGTTTTCAAACTTCTTAAACATGCCTGCTATTTAATTGGGCTTTAGCACATCCAGTAGCGAACAGATAACATCAGTCCCCACCCCCACCTAAAAATATAAACTAATAAGAAAGCAGATCTACAGCAAAGCTCAGAATGCTATAATGATGGAGTAATAATATGTAAAGGGAACTCACAATCTATGAGGTCACATACAGCTTTTCTGCAAAGCTGCCTCATTCATTAGGAAAATTTCACCTGAACTCAGTGAGACCATGAGGCTGCAGTACAGCATACAAATCACAATCATACTTCCTGCTGATTACTTACAGAGTGAGGGAATGACCACAGGGATGCCCATGATGTGCATCTTATCTACCGGAGTGAAAAGGTGAATTATGATGGGAAAATTATAATACTTTTGTAGAATTGGAAGCACAACCAAACTACTTAATAACCAATACCAACAATGCAGGTTTAATTTCAAGTGCAGACAGTCTAGACAAGAGCAAACGAATCCAACTGTCATTGAATCACGCCTGCACAGGAAGTACTGGTCAGAAAGCAAATGCTTTATTTGAATTCTTCGAATTGGACTGTGGCAGGAAATGAAAGTCCTGGCTGACTGGGAATGAAGGCAACTCACTGTTGATTGTGCTTTTCTTGCCCACTGATCGTAACCTTGGACTGGAGTACCGTGCTGTGTAAGGAAAAGATAATTAGATCATATGTAATAATTTTCCTTCAAGTAAACTCTTTATATTTGAAACTTTATACTAAAAACGCATGAATGGAATTTTAAAACGCATGAGTTGGACCTAGGGTCAGGCGCACAGATGAATTGGGGAATGAATTAACAGCCCAGGAGGTTAATAATAGCTGTCTTCCTATTCCATGAATCAGTGAAAAAAGATAGAACAAACAAACCACATTGAACAGCACAGCACACCAACAGGCTCTTCGGCTTGCTATGTCTGTGCTGACCACCGTGCTATTCTAAACTAATCCCATCTGCCTGCACATGGTTTGTTCTCTGCCTGTTCATGTACCTGTCTAAATACCTCTTAAATTATGCTATTGCACTATTGTGTCAGTGAGTGTACACGATTATGTGTGAGAGAGAACAAGAGAGCGTGACTGCGCGAGAGAGACAGGCAGAGCAGTGTAACAATGTGTGTGAGTGAAAGTGTGAGCGAAAGTGTGTGCGTGTGTGTGAGAGAGAGAGAGAGAGAGAGAGAGAGAGGGGGAGAGAGAGAGAGAGAGAGAGAGAGAGAGAGAGAGAGAGACAGACACACAGGCAGAGTGGTGTAACAATGTGTAAGTGTGAGTGAAAGTGTAAGCGTGTGTGTGCGCGAGAGAGACTGGTTGTGAGTAAAAGAAAAGTTTGCTAGCCTTGTGCAGAAATCTGTAATACTCATTCATAGTGAACAGGGGTTGATTAGTACAACTCACTTGTAGTGATGCTGTCAATTGTGTGCTCATCAGGGCCAGAAATGATTGGACTACAACCAGGATTGCATTCACTCAGAATTCATGAGTCATAGCACAGCAACATTCCACAAGTGAGAGATATTTTTTCTTTAAATGGTCTTAGCACAACTGTTAAACTTGTAAATCCAGACCTTAATGCTCCCAACAACAGTGGGATCCATTCAGAAATCATACTGATTTGTTCCCTCAACGTTCTTTCAATGGCAGCATTCTTAATTAGCAGAAAAGCTGTTTCTTTGATATTGAGGTGGATGTCAAATCCATCTTTTTTCGAGGGATGTACATGTTCTGAACTACGGCTAATCATACCTTCTCTCCCCCTCTTGGGAGTGATGCTCACAGGACTCGATGAAATGCTGCCATTTGTGCAGTCCAGCGGCAGTTTGGTGACTGATCAGCTCGGAAGTTATTGAACATGGAGACCACGGACTTGATGCAGTCAGTTTCATAACTCTCTAACATACGAGTTGTTTTCATAAAACAGCGACAGAGAGATCCAGCGTGTGGCAAAGTGAGAGCGAGATTTTGCTTTGCTCCATTTACACTTTAAAATCATGCAGCAATATATCCAAAATTAGGATGCAAGGCAATAAGGGAACAAACCGTTGTTATGATTTCTGAATGGATCCCACTGTTGTTGGGAGCTTTTGTCAACAAGTGGGAGGTTGATGCAAGTATACAAATTTGAACGGATGGTGGTAGTGAACCCACCTCTGGGCCAGAAAGTTTGGATTCACCTTTCCTGGAGGTGTGCCAGAACATGTCCAAACAGGTTAATTATCCCTACCACCCCAATGGTGATTCAAGTTGAGTTGTGACTGCTGGAAACAAGAATTCAAAATATTCTTAGCTGAGTTTGGAGAAAGCCGGATGAAGTTTGGAAAAGATTTTTGTGGCATTCACTTGTGGATTTGATCCTTACAGAAATCCAAATATAACGTTTCTTTTGTTGTAAGATGTCTGCTGTAAATGCCTGTGCTACCAGAAGCAGAGTGCTATCTTTTCTGGCAGAATTAGGTCAGTTCTCCCGGTGCAAATAAATGTGCTTTGCAAGTGGGATCCCAATGGAGAGTCAGGAGTGGGTGAAGGCAACTAAGTGGAGCTACAAATTTATTTTAATACGTCAAGGACTGGGCCCAGGCCAAATACTGAAGGAATTTAAGACTCCCTGTGTAACTGTAAATCGATGTATCAATCAAATCACTGCCAATGAAGTCCATTACATTTGGATTCAGTAAGTTCTCAGTTCTCCACTACTTAATCAGTATTCTGGCCCTTCGAACAACAAGCACAGATGCTAACATTTATTCTATGCTTGAGATGATCTAAGCCCTAACTCCAAGAAAGGAATAAATGTTTGCATCTGCGCTTAAAAACTATTTAGCTTAAACTTCGGTATCAGCTGCAAGGCAGACAGATTGTGGACACTGAACAGAAAACCAAAAGGAGGGGATAAAACCCCAACATTTTACTTATGGTATTTAGAAACAGCCAGAATTGCCCAATATTTCGTTTTGAATTGATGACTAATTCCTACTGTCTGATGGAAGTCATTTTGGAAAAATCAGAAGTACTTTTCTCTAGGCCAAGACCAATTGTAGAACTTCTAAGAAGTTGAAATTGACTAACTTGCTAAAAACGTCAAGTTTTGGAAGCAAATTACTTTCAGCAAAAGGGGGAAAAGGTTGGAATTTACTCATGGCAGAGCAGATCCAGATTCTACAATGCTTTTACACATACTCCTGACAACAATTCTATGTTTGAAATAGTGATAGTGAAGAATTATTTTATCCACTGCATTATAATTCAATTTTGGTATCAAAATCAAAACATACAGTCATAAACTCAGTCAGCAGTCTGTAAAACAATTAACTATACAATAGAATTTCCACAAAGTGTTTCCCACAAATTATTAAGCTATCAATACATTGTCATAGGCAGAAATTAATTGTTTCTGAAAGACGTAAATATATTATAGTACAATAAAACATACAGTACGAGCTAATTAAAGGATATGTCTAGTTTGTCACAGATTATCGCCAGTTGAGAGATATATTGTGCTCTATTTAAGGTTAGAACGAAGAGGCTGTGGAGCTATACAGCAATCAGGGCAGAAGCTGAGAGGCAGAAATTTTAAGGGAGACTGGTCGAAGTGGTCATCTAATCAGATGGTAACAACATACTCAGGGCTTCCTCCTGCCACTTAAAGTTGCCTGTAAACGTTGGGCAGAGAGTCATCACAGCAAGAGGAACACTACACTGCCGCCTCACTCAGTAGTCAAAAAAGGCAGAATTCTATCGCACATTAACCTTTTACTTCTATCTCCAGAAACAAAACACCAATCAATACTACTGATATGAACAAAAGTCACACCTCAACATATGGTGAAAGTTTATAATGCACCACTAAGTTGAGCTTTTATCACCCAGAGATAGACATATGAAGAGGCTAGAGGCCAGACAAAGTTTCATTACAGAATTCAAGATCACACTACCAGATGTGCTTTTTTACAACCTAAAAATAGTCAAAGCAACTTGAAAAAAAAGCTTTCTCCTTAGGTTTCAGTGAGAAACTGTATACAGAGAGAAAGAGACAGAAATGGAAAGCATCACATCTGGTGAATGTCCAGAAATTCACTGTGAGGAAACACTTCTGACTTTGTCATTTGAATATGAAATTTCAAAGTGAAGAGAGAAGTGGTACTATACAGGAGCTGAGCGTCTGTAAAAGGTTATTGCTGGGAAAAAAATAGCTGAATCTTTCTTTTTGCCAGTTATACGATCTTTTCAAATGGGCATTTAGTTTTATTTTTATGTATCCTTTCAACCCATAAATTCATGTTAAAAGTACATTAGTAATCTCTTTTAAAAATTCAGTGACTGACCACCACAGTAGCCAAATTACAAAACTAAAACATACAGTCCATCAAGCCAGGTTAAACCGTGGAATATAACTTGTCCAGTGTTGCTATCAGTTGGGCTCATAATATAACGTCCATTTATGAAAAGTATATAGGAAGTGGTATTTTAGAAAAATGGTATGAAGATAGTGATTACATTTGTGAAAGCTTTTTCTAAAAAACATAAAAACAAAGCCAGAGATCCTTCCATAACATTTTTCAGCATTTGTCTATGGTGTTATTGGAAAGATGTTTATATTGCTGGGTTTACAACAAGTAGGGTAATCATATGAACTTGTTTTTTGAGTTCAGTTCAGGAAAGATAGGATGAATACGATTTTTAAAAAAATTTAGTTAAGAAGCAAACTTAGTTCTGTTCAGGACTTACCAGTAGTGAGTTTAGAAATAAGTCTAGTTTCTGTCCTAGGACTGTTCAGGAAATATGTTACCTTAACTGAAGGTTTGTGAAACTTCCAAGCCAGAGAGTTTTGTTAGAAACCTTCAGCTTATTAGAACTAAGAAAGTTTGGTACGTCAGATTTGTGGAAAGTTGCAGGTCAATTGATTTGGAAAGCACTGATCAAATTGTCTCCACAAACCAAGGCCAAGAAACTACCAGCAGTCAAATAACTGTAACACTAACAATTGAGACAAGGGCTATAGTTACTCTGGTCTTGAGTCTCTCCAAAGGATAGCATTAGGAAACAGCTTAAAACTGTTGAGCTGTTTGTTTTGAGATCCACTTTAGCTTGGAATATTTATTATTTCTCACATGCAATTAACTTCTGTTTTAAACAAAGTCTGCAGCCTCTACCAAGTTGTGCTTTTGGAATCTGATTTTACCAGTAATATAATCAGCTGACATCGTAACAGCATTAACATTGGGTTTGAGCAGCATTCCACATTTAATACTGTTAACATTCTTGTTAAATACCTGACAATGGTCGATTCTTGCAGACCTGTGACCTCTTGGATCTATTCTGGCCACTGACATGGGTTGAAATGCCACTAAGAAATAAAGGTTAAGTACAAGAATGATTATCTGGTCAGTGTCAACAAAAGCGGTTCCAATCTAACCTTTGCAAATTAGACAGACTTGAAGAAATTAAGTCCTTACATACATTATTATATTCAGATATTTATGACGACAGTTGCTGAGAGGTTTACTTACTTGAAACATCTGCACCTAGTATTTAGGAATATTATATTTCAGTATTCTTAAAATGAAAACTGAACTGATACAATGGGTGGAATCAGAGGTGCTTTGATTTGCCTCATCTCTGCTCATTCCAGACAAGGAACATACAACATTTTTTACAGTTAAAACCATCACTTTCTTAAATGTACCAGTTCCTTTAGTATTTTTAGAATGAGGTTTCCAAAAAATCTTCCAGAAAGGAGCACACAATGCATAATTGTATTTTTCTTGGCAAATGAAAAGCTATCACTATCAAGAGATATGAAAAAACAACAGCATTGTCAAGAAAGTAAATGCATTTCAACATTTTAGCAGCTTAACTAGGGTGTATTTTACAATGGCAAACTTCTCAATCGAAGTGGCAAGGGTTCCCAACCTTACGCGCTACCCAACAGTTGTCATCAGTTCTACAGGAAATCCAACCTTGTGACATTTACAGAATTCCGCTATTACGAGAGACCGAGTTGTAAAGTGAACGCAATAAAAGGCTTAAAAATATCTGTGACATGTATCCAGCAACACAAATACTAATTATAATACTGCATATCAATCTACATTGTGCATATAGGCTCTGACATAATAAACAAAAGAGGACACATTTAAAGTGACTAAAAGGTGACATGAGGAAAATATTTTTAAAGTAGTGAATGCATTGTCTCAAAGAGTGATAGTGATAGAGGCAGAGTCAGAGTCAATCACGGCTTTCAAAAGGGAGATAGATAGTGCTTGAAGGTGGAAAAATCTGCAGGGCGATAGAGAAAGGGCTGAGGAGTGAGAGTGGCTAAATTGCTCTTACAAAGGATTGTCATGGATGCGATGAATCTGCTTCTATATTGCAACCTCCCCCATGTAATCCCATACTTGATAATTTGCAATGTATGATAGGATAGGTACAATTTTCCAATTATTGCTGTTACCTACAATTTTAGTTTTTTAAAAAAAAGAGACACATACGGTCAGAAGTGGGGATGTTTGCTAAAGATTGTGCAATGTTCAGCAATATTTCAGTGAGGAATTGAACATGGAGAAACAGAGACAGAAATGGAAAACATCACATCTGGTGAATGTGCAGAAATTCACAGAAATTCACTTCTGACTTTGTCATTATTGAATAAGAAATTTCAAAGCACTATTGACTACTTCTCAGATACTGAAATAGGCCATGCTCAAATACAACAAGATCTGGACAATATCCAGGCTTATCCTGCAAGTGGCAAGTAACATTCACTCCACAGAAATGCCAGGCAATGACTATCTCCAGTAAGAGACAATCTAACCACTGCCCTTTGACAACAATGGTGTTACCATCATTGAATCCATCACGACCTACATGCTAGGGGTTACCACTGACCAGAAACATTCAAAAGGGACTCACCATAAAAATACCTTGACTACAACAGCAAGTCAGAGCCTTGGAACATTGTGGCAAATAACCTACTTCCTGACTCCCAAAGCCTGTTCATCACATGCAAGGCCCAAGTCAGGAGTGTGATGGATGACTGCAGCTCCAACGACATTCATGAAGCTTGACATGATCAAGAACAATGCAGTCCCCTTGATTGAAACCACATCCACAAACATCAGTTCCTCCACTAACGATACTTGTTAATAGCAGTGTATACCACCTACAAGATGCACTGCACAAATTCACTGAAGAATCTAATTAGACAACTTCCTAAACCATGACCACATCCATTTAGAAAGACATGGGCGGCAAATATATGGCAACACCACTATCTGCAAGAACTCTTGAAGCTATCCACCATTCTGGCTTGGAACTGTATTCTTGATCTTACACTGTTACAAGGTCAAAATCCTGGAATTCTCTTCCTTATGGAATTGTGGGTCCACCTACAGCCCATGGATTGCTGCACTTCAAGAAGGCAGCTCACCACCACCTTCTCAAGAGAAGCTAAGGACAGGCAATAATTGCTGGCTAGCCATGTCCCAGGAATGAATAAAAGAGATTTCAAACTCTAAAAGAAAATAAATTATCATTGACATTTCCATTACATTTTCCTGTCTCTGCTACTGAGCATTTGGCAATCCTTGCAGCTAAATAGTAATAGTTGTGGAAAGAAAATAAAGAAAATTGTGCTACTTGCTCATAACATTGGAGTCTATAGAATATTTCTAGCTATGGCTAGTGATTAATGTTCAAAAGGTAGATATCATAGTCACAAGTTATGTTGTGGATGTGTTGCCAAGGAAGCTCTTGGTTTTAAATACATTCTAATTTTTGCAAAATTTCACAATGCCCTATAAACAGGATTCACCCCACATTTCAAGTGAAGTTCTTGGTGGCAATCAGCCAGGATGTAATTTAATTGCACAGCAGGTTCAAGTGGCTGAACAACCTACTCGTTACTGTTTGGTGGATAGGCACTTACCATTAATAGTAATTTATCTCAGGAAATACATATTTTATTTCTACATGCCAAAATTACCAACATTACTTGATCACTACTGGAATACTACAGCTCCCGCACTGACTAAACAGTATATTCCCCAAACTAGTTTACAAACTATGCCAGCAGCATTACACTAAAGAGATGTATCAAAAACATTGTATTAGCTAATCTTAACTTTATGCAGCAATTAACACCAGCTTCATGGTTCAGGAGTATTCATTTTAAAAAAATGCTTGTTGGAGCCTTGAACATAACCTCAAAATTAAAGACAGTCATGAATTCCATCTGCTGCTGACAGACCTTAAAGATCGTCTCTTCCGTTGTGTTGTCGGCCGGCTGGCGGTGGCTGGTGGATTTCTGGCAGTGAATATCTGTGGCTGCCCCAACCTGCAAAAATAAAATAAAAAAAAATCAGTGAGAAAAATGGGAAAAATAAAGACCTTGAAATAGATGACCCAGCCATTCTTTTAGCCGGGAAACAAGTCCAGGGTGGCATAAGGCCAAATTTTAAAAAATATTCATGAAAAATTATTGCTGCAACTTTTCCCTCTTTCTTTCAAGGTAGCATTGAGTCATTAATTAGCTCCAATTGCTCAGAGAAATACATTTCTCGGTTAGTGTTTTTACAAGGAATATCTGCGGCAAGCGTTAAGGACGAGGAGCAAATGGAAATCTCTCCAACAAGATTCCTTCTCAGAATACTAAGAGAACCTAGAGAAGGGTATTGACCAATATTCGAATGCCTGAAAAAAACAAACAGATTTGGTGCACTTGCATTTGGCATCATGCTCTATTTTTGACATTGCCATGAGTTAACTTACATGGTATTTCATTCTTGCACAGTAGCAAGCATCCACTACACTTTTTAAACTTGTGAAGACAATGAAACCGATAGTCTTGGCAGTTTTTAATGTAACCAGGTAAGGCCTCAATTCCCAATACAACTAAAGATTTCAAAAATTCAGATATAATAAAGGCTCTGGATGTGAGTTTGCTCGCTGAGCTGGAAGGTTAGTTTTCAGACGTTTCGCCACCATTCTAGGTAACATCAGTGAGCCTCCGATGAAGCGCTGGTGTTATGTCCCGCTTTCTATTTATCTGGTTAGGTTTCCTTGGGTTGGTGATGTCATTTCCTGTTCTTTTTCTCAGGGCATGGTAGATTGGCTCCAAATCAATGTGTTTGTTGATGGAGTTCCAGCTGGAATGCCATGCCCCCAGGAATTCTCGTGCATGTCTCTGTTTGGCTTGTCCTCGGATGGATGTGTTGTCCCAATCAAAGTGGTGTCCTTCCTTATCTGTATGTAAGGATACGAGTGATAGTGGGTCATGTCGTTTTGTGGCTACAGATAAGGAAGGACACCACTTTGATTGGGACAACACATCCATCCTAGGACAAGTCAAACAGAGACATGCACGAGAGTTCCTGGGGGCATGGCATTCCAGCTGGAACTCCATCAACAAACACCTTGATTTGGAGCCAATCTACCATCCCCTGAGAAAAAGAACAGGAAATGACATCACCAACCCAAGGAAACCTAACCAGATAAATAGAAAGCGGGACACAACACCAGCGCTTCATCGGAGGCTCACTGATGTTACCTAGAATGGTGACGAAACGTCTGAAAACTAACCTTCCAGCTCAGCGAGCAAACTCACATCCAGAACCTCAACCTGAGCTACAAATCTGCTCAAAACTCGCTAGCAATAAAGGCATTTTAACCATAGTTAATGCCTTGAAACAGAAATAGAAGAAAACCGAAGAAATGCAATAGAGAACTGACAGGGCACGCTTGCAAAGGCAAGTTTATAAACTCAACAGGACACTGTGTGGTGATTTTTTTTCCTCACTCAATGGTCTATTTAGACAATTCAATATGAATAACAAATTCAGAAGACTAAAGAAATGTTAATTAAGCTAGACAAACCTCTGCAAAATTAAATTCTTGGCCTGCGGGAAAGTGTTATGGCTCACAGTGATTTCTGATCTCTGAACATCTGAAGGGCCGATAGTTATGGTTGCATTTAAGCAAGCGTGATCACCTGCATCTGTGGTTTCAAAGGTTTCATTCAAATTTGGATATTTGGATGTCATAGAAGTACACGTGGCCACAGGGAAATTACAGCTTTTGGGAGTGATGGTAACAGGTATAATCCGTTTATTGGTAACAGTTAGTGGGCAGTTTCTCTTGATACGTTGTTGGACTGAGTTCATAAAGTTAATTCCTTCATTGCCAAGGGTATTACTCCGATTTGAGAAAGGTTGGTTCTCCTTTGTGCACACTTTTGGCAAAATGGTCAGCGGGTCAGTTCTGGTCCTCTTGCGTTTTCTACGTAATTCAGACGTTGCAGGATTACATGAAGCAGTCTCATCTTTCATTCGTCTTTTCTTTAAAGGTGATGATCGCACCCTCTGGGGAGATTTGACTGGTGACCTAAGCTCCGTTAGGCACCGTTTTGTAGGTGGTCTTTTCCGTGTGCTGGTCTTTAACAGAGTCTGTTCAGTTGGGTGTGAAGTCAGTTCTTCTTTTTTAGGTGAACCTGAAAGTCATTAGAACAAAAGCCTTAGCGTTTAAAAGAAAAATCCAAAGGTGATTCAGTTTCACTTTAATAATATTTGGGCCAGAAGGTTTGTGAAGGCTACAGCCCATACCACTGAAGGGAAATATTAGTAGTGGGATTCAAATTCAAGATTTTGGGTTGCTGATTAGTTAATAGAATCCTACAGATCATAGAATTCTTACAGCGTGGAAACAGATCATTTGGCCTGACAAGCCCACATTGACCCTCCAAAAGCATCCCACCCAGACCCACCACCCAACCTGAACGCTGTGTTTCCCATGGCGAACCCACCTAGCCTGCATATGTCTGGATACTGTGGGCAATTCAGCATGGCTAATCCAGCTAACCTGCACATCTTTGGACCGTGGGAGGAAACTGGAACACCAGGAGGAAACCCATGCAGATACAGGGAGAACGTGCAAACTCTGCAGACAGTTGGCCGAGGTTGGAAGATTGGAATCAAACCTAAGTCCATGGTGCTGTGAAGCAGCAGTGCTAACCACTGAGCCACCGTTCTGCCACTGTTCAGTTAGATGATTACCTATACTGCTTTTGATACTTTTGATGTTTTATCTGGAACTCTAATAATCTAGTTGTATAATGAAACAAAACAGGGGAAGGTATTTCACACGGCAATAATTTACATAGCAGCTTTAATATTATGGAATCTGTCTTGCTTCGCAGGGGCATTATAAATCCAAGTATGACACTGAGTCACCTAAATTAAATTATTAGGTTGGATGATCACAAACTTAATTCAAACAAATAGGTTTTAAGGAATATCTTAGTTGAAGAAATTGAGGTAGAGAGATGGAAAGATGAGGGAGAATATTCCAAAGCTTGACACTTCATCAACTGAAAGCAGTCATGAAAGGCAGAACAATCATAACTGAAAATGCACACAAGGCCTGAAATAGCGGAATGCAAACCATTTCTGATGGTTGTGAAGCTGGAGGAGCTTGCAGAGATATCAAGGCTGTTCTTTCCCATTCAATCAAATCATGGATTACTTGTTTTACAATTCGATTTCATTTCTCTCTTATCTATTGCAATCTACCAATTCAAAATTTCAACAGACAATACATCCAGAGGTTTTGAGAAAGTTCCAGATTTACACCATCTTTTGTAGGAAAAAAATAAGTCTACATAGACTAGCCCCAGTTTTAATATTAGGTTCCCTTACATGCTACCAGTGGAAATACTTTCCCTCTAAGAGAGATTCAGAGAATATGAAAGGAAATATTCAGCAACTTTCTTTACAATTTTCAAAAATATTTAAGATTGTTCAGATATTTCAAGAAATTGGTAAAACTCAATCCATAAAGTGGATCTATAAAGTAATTACATTGAATCAATAATAATGTAACAAACGTGAGAACTTTTTGTTCCTTCTGCCACTTCCTCAAATAGAGCACTACATCCTTACAAGACTTGGATTAAACTAATCTCCGTGGTAATAGACTTATTCATTAAAAAGTTTATTTTTGGGACATGTGGCATATCTGGCATCGTCAACATTTTTTTAACTTATGTCCAAGTTCCCTGAGAAGGTGCTGGCAAATTGTTTTCTTGAATACACTTTCTGTTTTACTGGGCCATTTCAGAGGTTAAGAGTCAAGCATATTTTTGAAAACGTAAGGAAAATAGGATGAGGGTGACAAATTTCCTTCCCCCTAGAAACCATCTCATTATAGAGTATGAGGTAACAAGGTGTAGAGCTGGATGAACATAGCAGGCCAAGCAACATCAGAGGAACAGGAAAGCTGATGTTTCGGGCCTAGATCCAAAACACCATTTTGTCTGGGCATTACATATAAAAGATGACTGAGGAACTGGAGAGCTGTCAGCATCAGTGAGCCTGTAACCTCACTGGATTTGTCTTCTTCTGGATAACAGAAATTATTATATTTATATTTAGTTGATGGTTATTACATGAAGCTGTGGTTGATTTTGTGGTATTACTTGGAGTCCTGGAAGTCTGAAGCAACCCATATGAGTTGATTACGCAATTATTATTGCCCAAGGGTATTTGTGGTTGCACAGTCTCGTTTGCTGGCAAAATACAAAAACATTTTCAGTCTGTTGTCCACTAGGCTGAACTGAGCCTTCTGCGCAATACGTTCTGTTAAAACCACATAAAGACCTTCAATAATGCGGTTTGTGGTTGCCTTGAAGTGCTGATAACAAAATTCTCTAGCACTTTAGTCAGTAAATACCAAATTGCATTGTCAGTATCTGATAATGTATAGAGAACTTAAAATATAATTAACCACCATGAAGGCTGGATTTGTGAAAAACTGCTAATAAATTGAGTAGTGATTTTCTTGATTCTGCAGCTAAAATACAACCTGCTAGCTACTTAGCCATGAAAGAGCACACTGCTCATGTGGCTGCAGAGGGAAGTAATTGAAGAAAAGCAAATATCTAAAACTGCAGTACTTAAGGATAAGTTACAGAAGGATGTCATTCATTCCATCAAGTCCATGCTAGCTGTGAAGAAATCTAGCAAATCCCACTCTATTGTTTGTTTTCCATAGCTCCATATAGGCTTGTTTCTAGAGTCCAACCAATTTCCTTTTGAAATCATTGATATTTTCCCATTTCCATCAATCTTGTGGGCAATGAGTTCCAGGTCATTATCACATTGCCTAAGAAATGCTCCTCCTCCCATTCCCCCTGTCTCTCAAATGGTTGTCCCCATGTGCTTACATTATCATCAGGTACTGGCGACAACTTTTCTTTGTCTACCTTATCGAAACCTACCAGTTTGTAGATTTTTTAAAAAAAAATCAATTTGTTCAAACACATCTAGGGTAGGTGGTAATAGAAGCCAAATATCCCAGCCCAGAGGTAGGGACACTACCAATGCAATGCAACAGCCGACTACAAACTTGTACACTTCTATTCAATCTCCACTTTGCTTTGATATCCTAACTTTGTCAATAAGATCAGCCATATTTTTAACCTCTACTCAGGCTTAAAACAAATTAGAATGAAAGAATGGAATCCCTATGGTGTGGAAGCAAGCCATTAGGCCCATCGAGTCCACACTGACACTCTGAAGAGCATCTCTCACATGCCCACCCTCCTATTCTATCCCTGTAACCCTGCATTTCCCACAACTAACTCTCCTAACCTGCACATGCCTGAACACTATGGGCAATTTAGCATGGCCAATCCACCTAAACATTACATCTTTGGACTGTAGGAGGAAACCGGAGCACCCATAGGGAACTCGCACAAACACGGAGAGAATATGCAAACTCCACATAGACAGTCGCATGTGGGTGGTATCGAACCTAAGGCCCAGGTGCTATGAGCAGCAGGGCTAACCAGTGAGCCACCGTGCCACCCCCGTGCTGCAGGTTTCCTGTTCATGATGGAATATCAAGTTATCGTAAATTAAAGTCGCATTTTTAAAAAAGACGTGGTTGATCTACATCATCATTTAATCACGGGTGGCAAGTTAAGAATCTATTCAAATTACACCAGGACACTAGCGAAAACACAGCCCCACTAAAAATAAAAATTAGTACCCGCTTCCCACTTCCCCAGTACTGTTTTGCTTTGCAAGTTTTCAATTAGTGCATAACCAAGTCAGTCAAATCCATCCTCTTTGGGCTTCTTAGCTACTTTGAGTGCACCTGGCATTGGGAAAGCTCCTGTGCAGATTGTTAAACACATCATTAGGGCTAAAAGGGCCACAGCTCACAGGAAAAACACAGGCTTTCTGTGAGAAAGAGTCAACACATGATTAATAGATTGTTGAAAGAAAAGGTGGTTCACAGCCTTCACTTGCTTACTGAGCTGTTATGATCTAACAACGCTGCATGTTTTTCAGAAGCATTTTACTTCTTTGACATTTCTTTCTCAGGTTGCACTATATTTTTAATTAAAATCCCAACTGTTTTCAACTTTTAGCATGAAAGCATAATAGCCAGATAAACTGAATATCAGCCAAATCTCAGTGGTCACATTCTCAACCAAATTGAAATAATTTGTGTTTATTCTTCCTCAATTCAATGACTTGATCACAAAGTCCAGTGCTGTGCGTCACACTATCGAGATGCCATCTTTCAAATCTGATATTAAATCAAGGACTCTGCAATGGAAGTAAAAGATACTACAGCTATTAAAAGAGCTCGGAAGTTCTCCCAACTTCACTCAAGCAGATTACGTGGTCATTACCACATTTTCATCTGTAGGCCTTGCTGTGTACAAAGGTTGCCTGCCATATTTCTTTTGCTTCATTAACTACATCTCAAAAACAGTTAATTGGTTGTAAGGCGCTTTGGAATGCATTAAAGCCATGAACGACCTTGTATAAATGCAAATTTTAGATCTCTTCTTTAGGGAGGAAGCAACTAAAAAGACATTTACAATTATTGATAAGCTTCAAAAACAGAAATTGTTGTAGAAGCTCAAGAAGTCTGGCAGCATCCATGGAGAAAAATCGATTTAACGTTTCAGGGTGAGTGATCTTTCCTCAGAACTCAGTTCTGAAGAGTCATTCGACGCAAATGTTAACTCTGATTTCTTTCCATGGTTGCTATCAGACCTGCTGAGCTTGTTTTTGAGCTTTGTTTCCAATTTATAGCCTCTGCTGTTCGTTCAGTTTTTATTTATATGCCGCAATTTTTCTTCTTAAACTTTGATGAGATGTGGGCATTGCTAGCAATGCTAATATTTGTTGTGTATCCCTGGTTGCTCTTGAATTGAGTGGCTTGCAAGGAGGCTGTTTCAGAGACAACCTTGAAGTCACACGCAGGCCAGATGAGGTGGCTGGATGAGATAAGAATGGCAGATTTCCTTTGACAAAGGAAATTAGTGAATCAGTTACAATAATTAGTGATAGATTTGCTGTCAGCATTACAGAGACTAGCATTCTATTCCAAATTTTAACTGAATTTAAATTCTACCAGATGCCATGGTGCAACATGAACCCATGTTCCCAGAATCTCTGCATAACTAATCCTGTGATATTACCAGAACACCACCAGTTCCCCTAAATTGCCAAAGTTTTACAACTATAGAGCAGCAGTACCCCATTTTAACATTTCTTTATCAACATACTCTTTACCAACTTATAAAAACCACAAGATAATGTTACATGCAAGGGAAAACAGTATCTAAATAAGCATCATACTTCAATATTAGGGATTTTGTAACAGAACAGAAATGACTGCAATCAACTTTTGTTTGAACAACAATTCATTTTTGTTATTTCTATATGTACAAATAACAAGATTTGTTCAAGCACATGAGGTTGTTGCTCTGCCTGTAATTTGGATCAGAACTACAATTAGATTATTACATTTGCTTGTGAAATAAATGCTTATGCTAATGAAAGCATGGAAATTTGAAATTTAGAGGTGGAGCAAGATGATACCAAGATTTGAAAACTGGATTTTTACCTTCAAGCTTGTACATAAAACAAGCAGTGAATAAGACTAGCTTTGGCAAATCAATACCTCTAAAAGAACAGGTCCACATTGTTATAGCACCTTTCATAATCTCAATATATGCCAAAACACTTTATAATGAAATGAGGTTGAGTGATTATTCTAATTAGGAAACATACAGCCAATTTGCACACAGGAAGCTCCCTTCAACAACAATGAAATAATGGCCAGATAATGTGTTATCATGACTGTGTTTGAAGATAAATATTAGCAAGGATACAGGAGAATTCACCTACTGTTCTTTGAAATAGTTCCACAAGAACTTTGACTGGGCAGATAGAACCATAACACACAAACACACAGAGCCCGTGATTTAGGCTAATAGCAACAATAAACCTCACAGAGAGATGGCATACGGTTATTGCCACATTGAGAAATGGCTCCTGCAAAACATTGAAACATAGAAGGGAACCTAGCTTTGTGATTGATAAGAAAAAAGGAAAATCTTGTTTTAGTGCCAGCTCTAGTACATTTGTTCATTAATCGAACCAATCTATGTCTTATGGCGAAGCATGTGCTTAAACTGCTGGGTAGTGGTAAGTATTCGCCACTGAGTGATTTTATAATAGGAATTCGCACTTGTGGCAACTGGGCTGACATTGCTTTCACACAGGGTGATTTACGGATTACGGGAAGAGGAATTTTTAGCCCAGAAATGTCTGCATTGAAGGCTGACAGAAGCCACTGTGGTCATTTGCTTGTGAACTTAATAACCTTTGTTTGAAAATGTTAAATCTTTCCTATCTTGCAAATAGGAATATAAGACGTTTCCCCTAACACTCAGAATTAGCACCATAAAATAAATTGAGGAGTTAGAATGAGAGCATCTAAAAAAATACAGACAAATACTACAGTGAGTAATAAGGCGGCAACTCAATCTTGTTTATCTGCTGTAATCCTAAATGCTTGCATTATTACTCACACTAACCACTGAGCATAGTTTTAGAGCACATCCTGAACACACTCACATTTTGGAGTCATTTCAAAAAGCCACTTGTGTCAAATTTGTAAACCAAAACGGGGACAGAGTATTCAACAGCAAAGAAGCCAGCTAACCTCACTTAAAAAAGACAATTTAAAGTTTGCACGGAGGTATTGCATGCCTGATGCCAATATTAATTTGATGCATCAACTGTCAAGCAAAACTGACACATTATTCACAATCACTGGTGACACACTGACATATGGTCTGATATCCTGCTGTGCCTCACAAGTGCCAATTCTTAATGCACAAGGCTAGATCATGCCTATGAACCATCTACATGACCATGGAGGCATTAAAACCACATTTCCACCTGAAATTCTCAAATTTACTTCTCAACAGATGGGCTGTAGACAACAAACCAAAATGGCAACCCAGCTGAGTGTGCCAGTTGAGATTAGCCAACTTAGCGAAGAGCAAAGATCAAACCAGGGACCTTACTTTTTAAGGTAACAAGGACAAAAATATGCTTAATAAGAATGGGTAACTACAACAAATCAGATACTCGTGAACAATCCTTGTTCATTTTCAATGATCATGGAATACCCACAGATTGGAGGATGCCTGTGCAAACTACATTCCTAACTGGCCAAAGTCTACTCCAAAATGCCTGTTCATCAGAGGTATGTGTGTCAGTTTATGTGAGGGACATAACTTGCAGCTTTCCAGAAACACTTCATACGATGTTGATATGAGTTACCTAAGCTCATTATTTCAGTTAAGTGGCTGCAAAGCTTCTGTGGTCTGATGGCTTTTCATAATAGTCTTCAGTCTGCCTGACAAGAATACTTAGGTTGTTAAGAGATGTATGTATGTTTTGGTATGGGAAGAGCTGAATGAAGTTATTAAGCTCGTAGCTTAATTGTGCAGGTTTTGTACTTCAAGCACATAGGGTGGTCAAGTTTTTTTTCTTCGTCTTTCACATCTCAAAACTACGCACATTCACCTCGAATTCATACTTTTTACTTAAATATGTCATACAATATTTAAAGTTTTCACATGCATAATCCATAAAGAAATCAATTTTGCTGCAATTGAAGTCTGATTATTTTGGTAATGTTGACCTGACAGCCCTGTCTGTGGGCAACCTTAGCTTCAGTTTGAAGGTCAAAATATTATATTTCAGCAGCGCAGGAAAACCTATCCTATTTACATTATATTTTACAATAAAAGTTAATTAGTCTGCAAGTTCATCTACTGGAAATGAAAGAATGTCTTTTACAATACAGAATTAAATATAAAAGCCTCTATTAAATCTGTTGTCTAATTAAATTCATAGATAAGCACTTGACTGGCAAATGAGGATCAGCAACACAGTAGCACAGGGGAAAATGGGGAAAACAATTATCTACACGCTAAAGAGTTACTGTTAATATAAGAGAGAAACAAGTCTTGTATTAAACCTAAACAAGTAGGGATTCAGATTTCCTCAAAATCATTCAAGCTCTCAAGATATCAAAGTAACTACTGAAAGCAATTTGGGATCTTTTGAGGGGGAAAACAAAAATTATGCACCAGGAAAGTAAGCCCCGAAGTCTTGGCACTGATTATTTGTTGAAAGTTCCCATATGTTGTTCAAGGTCCAATTAAGACTGTATACATGGAGATGCAATTAAATTACAGAAATGTCTATGTGCTGTGTTCCCTCCTGACTCTGATCTGCCAGCAAGAAAGAAAGGAACGCTGATGGAAAATCAGTAGGTGGTCTTTGGCTAAGACTACATTTCATACTCGTCAGTACCCTTATTTGGACTGCAACATATGGAATAATTATTTTAAATCTTCTCCTACAAGCTGTTGATAAGGATGATTCTTCACAAGTAGCAATACTGGTTAGGTACAGTGGCAAAATGTTAAGAATTTTAGACATACACTGTTAATTTTGTAGGGGAGCAGAGTGGTACAAGAATGATTGGCTGCATTATAACCTGGTTGGAATAAGTGACTGACTGTTCAAGTCGTAAACTAAATTGCCAATTTTAACTTAGTAGCAGTGATTGGGACAAGGAAGGAATACAAAGGGTCACTTGATTTCAAGGAAAGGTAATTAGAAGGGAATGAAATACAAGTTCTTGCAGGCTGAGGGGACGAGAACGGGGGCTGCAGGGTGGATGAGTGACTGGCCGGAGCACTGTCATATAGGGAGCCATTCAAGTCAAGAGGCAAAAGGAATGTAGCAGATGTAGGGGACTGTATAATTTGGAGGATAGATAGTGTTTTCTGCAGCTGTGAGCAACAGTCTCTCAGTCTGCACTGCGTGTCTGATGCCAGGGTTGAGAACATCTCCTCAGGACCTTGGAGTGGGAGGTGAGTGATCAATTTGTCATTGCCCACATTGGTATCAATGACATTGACAGGATACAAAGGAGGTTTAGTTGAAAGATTTTGAACAGTTAGGAGCAAAATTAAAAAGCAGAAACTCCAAATTAATAATCTCGGAATAACTACATGAGGTGCGGGTAAATGGGCAAAAGGTTATTAAAGTCAAGGCATTAAATGCATGGCTCAAATATTGGCGTGGGAGGAGCGAGTTTTAATTAATGGAGCACTGGCACCAGAAGGGTAGAAGGGAGTTGCTCTGCTAGAATAGGCTTCGCTTGAACCATTCTGGCACCAGCAATCTGGCAAAGCAAATAATCAGATTTATAGGGAGGGCCACAACTAACTGAGGAAAGACAGCAGTTTTGAAAGGGGGTCAGAAAGTTAGTTCTGAAGAGGGGATAAGTAGAGTTACAAAACAAAGAGTTACAGTGGCATTGCAGGGCAGCAATTCAGGTAATGATACCCAGAGTGGGACAGAAAGGGATGGTGGACAAATATTTTTAAAAGTAACAAAAATGGCCCAGGCCTGTTTTGTGCTGGGAATGGGAATGGCGTGTGGAGGCAAAATTAATGGCTCTTCACATGAAAACATCTAGTATTCAGACAAACTAAAATGAATTAATGGTGCAAATAAAGGTTACTAGATATAATCTTATAGCTATTACGGAGACATAATTACAAGATCAAAGCTGGGAACTTAAAATTTTGAGGATGTGACTTTTCAGAAAGACAGAAGAATGTAAGAGTAGTAGGTAGCTTTGTTTCTGGTTGGAAATGAGTGTGATAGCAAGGAAAGATACTGGATAAAAAGATGTAAAATCTACATTGAGTACTGCGCACTTCCAATCTACTTGGAATATTGCGTAGCGTTCTGGTCACCACACTACCAGAAGGATATGGATATTTTGGTGAGAATACAGAAAAAGTTTATCAGGATGTTGCCTGGTATGGGGGATTTTAGCTACAAAGAAAGGTTGGATAGACTCAGTTTGTTTTCACTGGAATACAGGAGGCTGAGGGGTGTTCTGATAGAAGTTTACAAAATTGTGAATGGCATGGATAGAGTGGAAAGTAAGAAGTTTTTTTCCCCAGGAGGAGGGGTTAATTTCTTGGGGTACAGGAGGAGTTTGAGAGATGTGCGAGGCACGTTTTCTAGGTGAATGCCTGGAATGCGCTGCCAAAGGTGGTGGCAGAAGCAGACACATAGCAACATTCAAGAAACACCTGGATGAATGCATGAATAGGAGGGGAATAGAAGGATACAGATCTTGTAAATGTAGACAGTTTTAACATGGAAGAGCAAAATATTTTAGTGCAAGCTTGGAGGGCCCAAAGGGCTTACTCCTGTGCTCTTATGCTCTGAAGTAAGAAATAAAGGGAAAAAGGCACTGGTGGGAATAGTCTACAGGCCTCATTACAGTAGTTATACTGTAGGAAAGGGAATAAATTATATCAGCTCAGCAATTAATTCTGGCACGCAGGGCCCATTGTCTACGTTTTGAAATTGTCACCAATTAAAGTCCATAAGTGGTCAGTTAATACCACTAAAAGGCCCTATCCCATCTGGGCTACAATTATTTCAGCACAAAATTAATTGAAGCTCCATGATAGCCAGTGGTTTCTCGGAGCTCGGCACCTCAAAATTTCAGCTTGTGACCCACTAGGGATCCTGACCCCAAATTTGGCAAGCCCAGGCCTAGGACTTCATGAGTGAAGGGGGTAGCGCCTGAGAAACAGACCCTCACCCTGGTTTTAGATACCCCGATCCCTCACCCTATCCCATTCCCAGGCAAAGCTCCAAAACAACAGTTATCTATCTTGTTGCTGATCCTCCATCACGGTGTCCTAATGTGGCTGAGTTTTTGAAATGCCAGTCTCTGACTGGATGGCAGTTCCAGTTAGGTAGGACTTCCTGGTATGGTTTTGTAATTCCAGTCAAAAGTCTACCAGCAGCCAATTACCTGCCTTTTGACAATCAATCAGGTAGGTTTTTTGACAAAATGCAAGTTTCCTTCCCACTAAACTTTCCGACTTTCATACTCAGTCAAGAATTTGGAAAACCCCAGCCAATGGTAATTTAAAGTCAGGAGTCAAATAGTTAAACAGTTAAAAGGCAATTTTCTTACTTTAGTAGGTAAAATAAGTACAGGGTAGTGATTAAGATTTTTATAACTCGCTTTAAACAGATTGAGCAATCATTAGTTGCAGAAGTGTTGCAAGTCTGCACACTGCAAACCATCTCGAATTCCAGCAATAAAAATTCTCTCCTGCTGTCATGTTATGGCTTTGAAAGATCTGGATTCTTAGCTAAATAATTACCTCAGCCTTGTTAATCCTTCAAAAATTGTACAAGGTATTTTGAAAACAGTTGTTCTGTTTAACAGAAAACAAACACTCCATTTTAAAATAAGTTGCAATTACACTTCAGAGCATTGTTAACCGTCACAAGTTTGTCTTAAAGAAGGGAACCATATGAAGGTGGCAATTTGAAAAAAGCCTACACAGTGGTTAATGGAAAATGTCATACACCAAACGTTGCCTTAAGTGTCATAGCGCAATACAGTTCTAGGTTATCTATACCTAACAGAAATGATGAGCGGATATGCTTCTACAGAAGGACATGAGAAACCTATGCCTCGAAATATACTCAGTTCAGAAGCTCAATAATTAGTTTTAAGCCACCTGCAAGTGATAAAAATCAGGAAACAGTGTATTAAATGCTCGTTAAAAATGAGATGTACAAAATTACCAATGAGAATTGAATTACAAGTCAACAGAGGTCAGATGATGAAAGGATAGAAAAAACATAATTTGAAACAATGAATTAATTAAGTTGTGAGGATATATATCCTACAGTTATATAATTGTAGGAGTGTACATTTATTTGTGAAGGACACTTCTAGCAAAGTGGTAGCGTCCCTGGGCCAAAAGGCCTGGGTTCAAGTCTCACCTACTTTAATGACATCTTTGAACAGGTTGATTTGAAAATATCTACATTTACTTATGTATGTACATAGATGTGGCTTAAGTACGCAGTGAGGAGAAAAGCGGCTTACCAGTAAATTCAAAAAGTTTGTCAGGTAGAATGTTCAGTTTTGAAAATGTAGCAAGAGCGGTTATTTCTGATTGTTGATTCTCCTTGCAATCATCTGCATTTATTTGATCTGCCCATAGGACGACTTTCTCTCCCCGTACAAGGCGCTCCAACTCATTGAATTGTGTTACTGTCTCTGCAGTTGCAAGGTTAGCTTCTTTCAGAGTATAAAACTGTTTACGTACAATTTGCAGTAGAGTAGTCACTAACCTAAGATTGAGAAAAATGTGGCAATCAATTTCATTACTCAGCTGAAATGACAATCAGCTCTTTCAGAAACCCCTCACTCTTTTCCCAGGAGGCAAGGATTTAAATCTCTGGAAGACAGTTTGTTGTTGATCAGATTCTGCCAATAATCTGAAAACCATTGCCAGTATTTTGGCATTCACCACTCACCATGATAGGGAATTCCACTGCAGCTCACTTCTCACTTTTTGTAAGCAGTCACTAGACAATCAAGTTTATACAGTTGACTGTTTACATCTTGAAATGACATGATGCTGGCATGTGATTTCTCTTTTCATTATGGTCCCTTTGGTTTTTTGCTTAAACAATTTTACATTTAATCATCTCATGTATTTAACTCGATTACTTGATAGGACTTTACATTTATTTTATCCTTGTTCCCTTCAATCTTACTTTTTTCATCAGTAATATCCTCCCCTTTAAAAAAGGCCACACCCAGAATATTAACACATTCATCCTTTTTAATGCTGCTTGACAGGTGTTTGCAGTGTTGCTCCCTTTTCAGAGTTACGACATCTATAGCTTTTCCCCCACACAGTATTTTTCAATTTACATTCTGATTATGTTCAGAATATGTTTTAATGGGCATATTTTGAGCTAACATTAAAGAATAGACTTTCAGGAAAGGACTGTCCCTAATCCATATCCTTGCCGATATCAAACAGAAATTGACAGAAAATACTGATCACACCCGGCAACACAGTTAGTATCCGAAAACAGCAGAGAGAGATTGGGTCACTAAGGAATTAATCAGTCTCAAATTTCAAAAGATGACAGGGATCATTTCTGGGGGCAGTGCTCTCTGTTTCCTTTCAGAGTATTACAGATTGCGGTATTAACATGGACTTCTGAGTGAAATA
This sequence comes from Stegostoma tigrinum, assembly GCF_030684315.1. NCBI lineage: Eukaryota > Metazoa > Chordata > Chondrichthyes > Orectolobiformes > Stegostomatidae > Stegostoma > Stegostoma tigrinum. The sequence continues at coordinate 19,271,897 of NC_081391.1, read as the reverse complement.
GAAATCAGATTGGGTCACTGTGTTCTTCCCAATTGTGTTGTTTGACTTTGCTGCAAAACTTGGGCCCAGTGGCTGGTGTTCTTTACTGGGAAGAGATGTTGGGAATTTTCCACCTTCTCAAATAAAGGATGACTGCCAAGTTGGAGCCTTTACAAGTGATTCAGTTAAGGAAAAATAAAACAATAGAATGCACAACTAACTATAATGCCTTGACGTGGGGTTCAATGTTTTAACGAAGATCAGTAGCTCAGGTTGTGGTTGGAGTTGTTGGTTGGTTCGATGAACTGACTGGTTTCATGCAACATTTTGTCTCCCTTCTAGGTGACATCGTAAGTGCTGTGTAACCTCCATTGTAGTGCTATTGTTCTGTCCTGCTCCGAATCTGTATGAATTTACTAGACCTATGCCTTATCACCCACTTTGTCTGCAATCGCCAGGTATATGAACAAATTAATGGAACATCCATGGGTTCACCCATCTCGGGGCTCATAGCGGAAGCTATTATGCAAAGACCAAAATGCACAACCGTCCCCCAGATCCAGGCTTAATTACGGGTTCGATACGTAGACGATACCTTCGTGATCATTAAACAAGCAAAGTTAGAAGAAACACACCACCTCATTAACAACATAGTCACCAGGATCAAGTTCACCAGGGAAGAAGATAGTAGAACGAATGAACAACGGGGATTTCCTTACTGGCGTATAAAGGCTACACACACACAGACCAAATCCTGAATTACAACAGTAGCCACTCCAGCATCCACAAACAGGGCTGTGTCAAGATTCTGTTTAAATGAGCAATAACTCACTGCAACATCCCAGAGCTCCACAATACACTCATTTCAATACACTACCACATAGAAGGACATCAATTTGACTCGGACAAAGTTACAGTACTAGGACAAACGAGATGAAGACAAGCATGCGAATTCCGGGAGGCCTGGTTTTCGACCACCGATGTGGCAATTAACAAACATGTTTAAATAGACGCCATCTACATAGCACTACAGTACAAAACCTGAAACAAGACTGCCTGCCATGATAGACTGGACCATATAAATTCAAAGCGGGACAGAACAATCGTGCTTCAACGGAGGCTACACAGCGTCGATGTCACCTTGAAGGGAGACAAAACGTTTGCATGAAAACCAGTCAGCTCAGCAAACCAACAAACGAATCCAGTGGAGTTCAAGTCAAGTAGCGTAAACTCAACAACAGATGAATTGGTTCAAACTTCTTGTCCCAGCCATAGTCACATGCTGGTTCACTAATGAGCTTTAGGGAAGGAAATCTGCTGTCCTTACCTAGTCTGGCCTACATGTGACTCCAGACCACAGCAACTCAGTTCAAGGGCAACTTAAGGATAGACAATAAATATCAACCCTGCTGGTAGCACCCATATCCTGTGCAACAATAAAAGGAAAGCTTTTGATATTCATTTCCTAAGCAACATTTTGTACAGTAAAGGTCAGGATGAAGCTTGGGGCTTCCTCATCCATACTGAATTAATATGCCACATACTTCATGGTCATTCTGATTCAACCTTACTTTTCCGTCTGTCGACGGTCTCGATCCTGTAGCATCATCAGTTGGGTTATGTATTCGCTGTGTTGCTTTAAGCTGTTCAATTCAGTCTCTAATAGAAGTTTCTGCAAACTCAATTTCAAGACCTGTTCATCAAGAAATTTTGAAAGAAGTTAATGCACTCGTCACCGTACCTTTCACTTTCTAGAAGCATAATTGCTTTCTGCAGCTTTCCTCTCATGCAGTCTACACACTTAAGCCTGGAGGATAGGAGTAATGGGACCAGGGTCTTGTCCATTACTCGAATCAGCACCTCAGAATTCACTTTATTAAGGGGCACTTTTATCAACTTTCTGCTGGGTATGTCATTAAGCAACGCAAGAAACCTGAACTCACGCAGCAGCAGGAGCCAAGTCTAAATAACAAACATTCACATACTTAAAATGTGGTGTAATGTGACTTGAAAGATTTCACAGTACCGCTAAGCGTTAGCCTGCCTCAATGGTGTTAACTTCCCCCAAAATTTCATGCCAACATGACTTTTCAACATTTTAAAGTAAAGCAATGGAACAGGAAACAATTAGTAAAATTTGTTTAAATCAAAGCGCCTGGAGGAAGAAGTATGACTCCAAATCAGCAGCAATTGATCTCTCTAATACCTGGGGCACTGATTGGTTTCTTCCATCTGAACTTATTTTATTCCCCATCTCGGACAGGAGGCTCCCATTCTCTTTGAGCTTTACTTCGACTTGCTGCATCTGTTCCAGCAGATAGTCACGGCGCCTATTGGAGGATGCCTGGCTACGTTCAAATTTACAGGAAGCCTGTCCAGTTAGATGAACCAGAATTACTGCAGTTTGTAATTGATTCATTCACAAAATTCTGACATAACATTCATAACCTCAAAAAAAAGGCAAAATATCAAAACCATTCAATTAGAATTGCAATGCATTGCCTAAAACTTTGAAGTGCTTAGTGCAAGAGCTATTCTTTATTTTACTGTAACCACCAAGAATGAAAAAAGCCTGCATTTACATAGCACGTTTCAGAAAAACTTGTATTTACATACAGCACCTTTCATGTAATAAAACATTAACACTCTTCACAGAAGTACTATAAACCTGACACCGAACAACAGGAGAAATTAGGGCACATGACCAAAAGCTTGGTCAAAGTAGGTTTTAATCAGTGTTTTAGAAGAAAAGTGAGCACGTTGGCAGATGAAGGGAAGGCAACTAATGGCTAAATTATAAGTGAAGTGACCAGAATTTTGAGTAGTGATAGCCTGGAGGATTGTAGCAGACTACAATTAGGAATGGTAGAGACCATGGAGGGATTTGAAAACAAACAAACTGAGGTTTCACCTCCATTCCTACCAACGGCAGAAATTATAGTAGCATTTGACTTAATTCAAAAGATTTCTGGCTTGCTAAGTGTATGGAGGGTCGAATGTGGAAGACTGGCCAGGAATGCATCAGAATATTCATACTGAGAATTAACAAAGGCACAAGCTGAGATAGGATGAATTAAAAAAAATTAATTTGATTTATTATGTTCACATATACCTAGGTACAGTGAAAAGTTTTGTTTTGTGCAATACATGCACATCTTACCGTACAAAGTGCATTAGGGTAATAGAACAGAGCGAAGAATATAATGTTAGGGCTGCAGAGAAGGTGCACAAAAAGTGAGATCAACATTAAATTTAAAATTTGAGGAGGTCCAAAAAATGGATGGAAAGTTGGCTTGCGTGATGTACTGGGCTGTGTTCACAACTTTCTGTAGTTTGTTACAGTTCTGGGTAAACCATGATGCAACCAGATAGAAACTTATTGTGGTGCATCTATAAAATTTGGTAAGAGTTTTTATGGACATGCCAAATTTCCTTAGCCTCCTAAGGAAGTAGAGGCATCGTTGTGCTTTCTTGATTGTAGTATCAATGTGGGTAGACCAGGACAGATTGCTGGTGATCTTCATTCCTAGGAACTTGATGCTCTTAACCATTTCTTCCTCAACGCCATTGATGTAGACAGTGGCATGCCCTCCCCCTTGTTTCCTGAAGTCAGAGACCAGCTCCTTTGTTTCGCTAATGTTGAGCGAGAGACTGTTATCTTTACACCATGCCACCAAGCACCTTATGTCTTTCCTGTATTCTGTCTCTTCATTGTTTGAGATCCGGCCTACAGCAGTGGTGTTGTCAGCAAATTGGTAGATGGTGTTAGGACAGAAGTTAGTCACACAGACATGAGTGCACGCGGAGTACAGCAACAAGCTGAATGTGCAACCTTACAAGATGTTGAGGATTACCATGGAGGATTTGTTGTTTATTCTCACTAAATTGTGGTCTGTGGGTCAGGAAGTCGAGGATCCAGTTGCCAAGGGTGGAGCAGGGACCTAGGTCTCAGAGTTTGGAAATTAGTTTAGTTGTAATTAGTGTTGAAGGCAGAGCTAAAGTCAATAAGTAGGAGCCTGATGTAGGTACCCTTGTTATAAAAGATGTTTGGGGTGGGGAGAAGAAGTGTAGCACCAGAAACATGGTGTCTGCCACAGACCTGTTGAGACGGTAGGCGAACTGCAAGGAGTCAAAGCAGGCCGGCAGGCTACAGTTGATATCATGGAAGTTGAAATAGGTAGCCTTTGTGATGGCATGGCTACAAGTTTGGAAGCTCTATCAAATATGACATTGAGGATCCAACAGTCTGGTTTAATCTCAGATACTTACTTTGGACAATAATGTAAATATAATAGTATACTCAGAATGTTGTAAATCTTGAAGTTAATGAAAAGCTTTGAAATTGTAATTATTGTTGTAATATTAGAAAAACTACATGGCAATTTGTACACAGCAAATTATCCGATTTCTGGTATTGCTTGTTAAAGAATATTGTCCAGGAGAGCTGTACTGCACTTCTTCAAATAGTGCCATGGATATTTTTACACTCAGCTGAGAAAAGAATAAAGGGAACTTTAGTCCAATGTCTCTTTTGAAAGACAGCACTTCCAGCTGTGTAGCATTTCATCAATGCCTATTAGATTTGTCATAACAATTTGATAGTGATCCAAGACAATACAGAAGCTAGTAGTCTCCTTTGCAACATTTTGTTTTACACAAGGGATGTGGGCAATGCTGACTGGCTCAGCATTTATTGCCTGCGTTTGGTTACCCTTGAGAAGGCAGTGCTAAGTTGCCTTCTTGAACTTGTTATAGTCCATGTGCTGTAGGTAGACCAACGATGCTGTTAGAGATAGAGTTTCAGGGTTTGATCCAGTGACACTGAAGGAATGACAATGTATTTCCAAGTCAGGATGGTGAGTGGTTTGGATGGAAATTTGCAAATGATAATGCTCCCATGCATCTGTTGCTCTTGTCTTTCCAGATGGATATGGTTGTGGGTTTGGAAGATGTTTTGGTGAATTTCTGCAGCGTCTTGTAGATTGCTTACACTGCACACACAAATTTTGCTGCAGACCTTGCAGCACGTAGGCTTGCACGTGGATTTTTTGTTTACTTTGGGTAATGTATTGTCTGGATGGGAAGGCATTCTATGGAGCAGCAACAAGCATGAAACAGATAACTTTTTTTTGATAGCTATTCATTCAGCTTTTTTACTGTACTTATTTATTAGCTCTGACAAATCATGACTATCCAGAATTTAATTCAGACAGCAGCTGTGATGTTGGTTTAAAGCTTACAGGATATGTATACCTACTAATTATAGCCATTTTTCAGTTTGGTATTCTTTTCTGCCAGCTATGAATTACATATGCAGATAGGCAAGTATCACAGGTATTTTAAATGGAATGAAGAGCACAATTTTGCTATTTTGTTTTTTTCTAACTATTAAAAAGAAATGTACAGAGGCAAACGGGCTTGGCTGCCAGTGATTTCTATCATCCCCTGTGGGAAATTGTTTTCTCTCCCATCCGGTGCTGCCCCTGAGAGAATGAGAGGCCTCAGTTTTCTCAGACTGCGGGATTTTATTTTAATCACCGACTTCATTACCACCATCACCATTTTTAAGAGCTCCTAAACTCCTAACAACTATTTTATTGATAATTTTGTACTTTCCTGAATACGTAAGTCTAAATTCTGAGTGATCTGGAACATAATAATCATAGCTCCTGTTGATAGTTAAGTGAGGAGTATTTCAACTTACCTACAAAACAGCATCTTTCTCAACGTCCAAATCTAGTAATTGTTTCATGAGTGGCTAGTGACGATTCAGTGCAAAAATGTGAACAAATCTGATTTGGTTAGAATTGTGGATCGACTTTATTCTGTCTCACAAGAACATAAAGAATAGTAGTTGGAGTAGATCATTCAGCTCCTCAAGCTTGCCCCACCTTTCTATAAGATCACAATTGATCTGCTCAGGCCTCAAATTCTTGCATGTCAGCTCCTCATACCCCTCAATTCCTCATTATTTTAATAATATACTGAACTCCTCTTTAAATATTTTCAGTGATCTAGCCTCAACAACTCTCTGGGATGGAGAATTCCAGACACTCACTACCCTCTGGGAGAAGAAATTCCTTTGCATTTTAGTTTTAAACGAGTGTCCCCATATTCTGTAATTTTGTCCCCTACTTTGGCATAGATTGGGAAAGGTTCAATAAAAACTGGCTGTCCTTGCCCACTAGTCACTGAAAGTCAGCATGGAAGTACAGTAGTGGTGAAGAAAGCAAATGGTACGTAGGCCTTCAGGATTCAAGTACAGGAACATGAATGTCTTGCTGCAATTGTACAGGGCCTCAGTGAAACCACACCTGGAATAAGGTATGCAATATTGATCTCCTCATCGGAGGAAAGATGCGCTGGCTAAGGAGGGAGTGCAACAAAGGCTTGCCAGACTGATTCCTGGGATGGAAAAACTAATGTTTGACTGGATTGGTTACATTATATTTACTGGAGTTTAGAAGAATATTCCTGATAAACCAGGTGTCACTGTCTAAAGACACAGAATAGGCCATTTAGAACTTAGCTGAGGAGAAATTCAATCACTCAAAGACTGGTGAGCCTGCAGACTTCTCTGCCACAGGAAGATGTTGAAGTGGAAACATTGAGTGTTTTCAAGAAGAAGAGATCAAAGGGTATAGGAAAAAGGTGGGAACAAGGGAGTGAGTTGTATGGTCAGCCATGACGGAATAGGCCTGAAGTGCAAACGGCCTACACCTGTGCCTATTTTCTACATTTCCAAGCAATTTGCTATTTTGGCGACTAACTCAAAACACTTATACAAATGATTACCAGCACATTGCAACTGTCACAGTTGTAGCAACAGATTGAAAGAATCAAATCTAATCAAAAGCTACTCAAAATTAATAACAAATATGAAAGAACAGAAGAGCTATTGTATTTAATTATTACATCCCAGCAAAGATATCCCAGTATATTGTTGCATAAACTGCCCAATTATCCAGTCATCTGATGATTCCACTTTAAAATAGAAAGTCTGACCTGTTCTAATCGCTGTTCAGTGCACAGTATTTTAATTCTCTCTTGGTCCCGTAATCGAAAGGATGTTTTCAGCTCCATTTCTTTTGCAAGTGCTTCTAAGTCAAAATAGCTCTTTTGAATCATTTGGCGGTCAGCAAAAACCTCCTGCAAAGACTTCACCCAGCTGGAAAGTGAGAAATGAAGAGAATAGTTTGGAACTGTTCTCAGAATGGTGGCTTTGCTTAGCAACTTATGAGGAATTGTAGTTGATGAAATGATGGCTTGGCAAACTCAAAGATGCAAATGTTAAGGTAATTCGACAAATACATAAAACATAGAACAATACAGTGCAAGTATTAAATTACATATAGTATTACGCACATATTTATATAGGAGCAAGTAAAGGCCCTTTGCCTCTCAAGCCTGCAGCACCCCACCCCACTCCACTAAATAAGGTCATAATTATCAGCCCCATGTGTCAAGTTTTGTTCAATGCCTGCTCATTGTAGACTGTAAATCCCTGGTATTTCAGAAATATATCTAGGCCTTCTTTAAAGGCTTCTAATGGCGTAGGTTTGAATAGGGGTGTCTTTAATGGTTTTTTAGTCTGCTGGAAATGTCCTGGAATCCTGACAGTTCAGGAATATTTCAGCCAAGGCCTCCACAAACTCTGAAGCCATTTCCTTCTTCCCGTTAGGACTTTGATTATCTGGTATCTTTGGATATTTGTAGTGTCCTCCACCATGAAGACCCAATACAAAATATCCGTCCCCATTAATTTGCCTATTGTATCCTCCACAGTCCATGCACTTACTTTAGAGGTTCTCTTTGTTTTTATATTACCTAAAGAAGCTATTTTTAATATTTCTGGCCAACTTACTTTCTAACCAATTTTCACCCTCTTAATGAACTTTTTAGGCACCTATTGCTATTCCTGCTTTAGACAATTCTTTCTTCATGTTAGTGATTCCCTGTTAAGTTGAGAACAGTGGTTTGAGATCTGAGTTGCTTTGCCTCAAACTGAATTTGAAATTCTACCATGTTGTGATAGCTGTCCCCTCGAAAATCCTTAACTACAAAATCTCTTATCAATCCTCTCTTATTACAAATTATTAGATCTAAAATAGCCTGTGAACAGGTCGGTTCAACAACGTACTTGTCTAAGATGCAATCCCTTCTACGCTCTACTAATTAATCATCCGTGTTCCCTGGTCCATCTGAACTAACCAGTCAAAATGCAGATTAAAATCATCCATGACATTTGTAGTGGCCGTCTTACATGCATCCAACTTTTCAATTTATACTTTGTCCTCTAGTGAGGCAACTATAGATGTGTTGTGAGGCACTATCACCATGCTAAATGGGACAGACGTAAAACCAATCTAGCAGCACAAGACTGGGCATCCATGAGGCACAGTGGGCCATCAACAGGAGCAGATTTGTGCTCGAGCACAACCTGCAACCTCATGGCCTGACACATCCCCCACTCAACCATTACTATGGCAATCCTGGTTCCATGGAGAATGCAGAAGGATCTAACAAGGGGCAGAACTATGCATACCTAAAAATGAGGTGTCAACCTGGTGAAGGTACCAAACAGGACTACATATGTGCATAACAGTTTAAGTAGCAAGTGATAGAGCTAAGCAATTCCACAAATAATGGATCAGATCTAAGCTCTGCAGTCCTATTACATCCAGTGGCAATGGTGGTAAAGAATTAAACAATTCACTGTATGAGGCCGCTCTACAAATATCTCCAACCTCATTAATGGAAGGGCCCAGTAAATCAGTGCAAAAATGCATTTTTAGCAATCTTCAGCGAGAAATAGAGTCAATGATCCATCTCAAGCTCCCGCAGCAGTCCCCAGCAACATAAATACCACTCTTCAGCCAATTTTATTCACTCTATGTGATATCAAGAAATGGTTGAAGGCACTGGATACTGCAAAGGTTATGGGCCCTGGCAATATTCCGGCAATAGTATTGAAGACTTGTGCTCCAAATCTTGCTGCAAACATAAATAACCAAGCTCTTTCAGTACAATAACAACATTGGGACCTGACCGACAATGTGGAAAATTGCCCAGGTATGTCCTGTATACAAAAAGTTGAACAAATTCAACCCAACCAAGTAACCTGCAGCCCAGTCAGTCTACTCTCAATCATTAGTAAATTGAAGCAAAGTGTTCTCAGCAGTGCTATCAAACAGTAACAAAAACCTGTTCAGTGACACCCAGTTTGGATTCTGCCAGGGCTACTCAGCTTTTCATTACAGCCTTGATTTAAAAGTGGACAAGACAGTTAAATTACAGAGGTGAGGTGGGAGACACAGCCCTTGACACTCAAGGCCGCACGTGACAGAGTGTGGCATCAAACAGCCCTAGCAAAATGAAATCAATAGGTATCTGGGCAAACTCTCCACTGGTTGGAGACATATGTGGCATATAGGAAGGTGTTGTTTGTGGGAGGTCAGTCATCTCAGTTCCAGGACATCTCTGCAGGAGTTCCTCAGGGTGGTGTCCTAGGCCCAACAATCTTCAGCTGCTTCAATGGTTTTCCCTCCATCATAAGGTCAGAAATGGGGTGTTACCAAGTGGGAATGATTGCACAATTTTCGGCATCATTTGCAACTTCTCATCTACTGAAGCAGTCCATGTTCAAATGCAACAAGATCTGGGCACTATCCAGGCCTTGGCTGAAACATGCCAAGCAACATTTACACCACACAAATGTTAGACAATGACCATCTCCAACAACAGATAATCCAACTACTAGCCCAATTTGAGGCTGCTATCAGATCAGACATAACCTTATTAAAAGGTGGAGCATACACAAAACCCCGAGTAGTTTACCCCTGCTCTTGTTTATGTACTTGTATGCATTATTCCTGGCCTTCTTTGAATAAATTAAGCTGTTTGAATGTATAATACTGACGTTGCCAAAGCAAGATACATATAATAGTGAAATAGTGCAGTTTCTCATTAACTGCAGATAAAACCTGTAAGTAAAAGCAAACACTTGAAGCATTGAGAGTTGCAGGAGCATAAATTATCAGTCATTAAGAATTGGAGGATGTAACTGTCAAGTTACTATCATGGACCATTAGCACAATTACAACAATATGCACATATTTGCACAAATTAGTTCAAACCTTGGACTCCCATCAACATTTTCAGTTCTTCCCTAGATGGCAAGCCAATTATAGTTGCGTTTAAAGGCAGAGCACCTACCAGAGTATTATCTCAGCCAAAAGTATTCTTCAAAACCTCTACAGGCAATCTACAAGCAGGGTAAGCCATTCCATTCGGAGCTCCACTCTGCTCTCCAGTTCTCTTTCTTTGTCCTTTCTTTTATTTCCCCTTCTTGTTCTCTCTCCTTCTGTAGTAATTCTACCGCCCCACCCCAAGCCCTTTTAACTACCTACTAAGGAGACGGAAAGGAGCCAGGTCGTGGATGGGAAGGAGCTGGATCGTGACCAGGAACCATGTGGCAGGAGCTGATCATATGGATTGTATTCTGCAGCAATGGTGGATTCAGTGTGGGTCGAAGCGATGGCAACAAATTAAGAGTGGGCCAGTGAAGCAGTGGCGGCGATAGCAGGCCAGTGAGGCAGACTACAGTGGGACACTGGCGGTGGCATGGTGCAGGATGGTAAGCCCAGAGCCGGATTGCAGCAGTGGAAAGGAAAGTTGGACTTAAGATCTTAAGTTATCTTTTTTTTCTTATCTTATTCTAAGTTAATGTGAATGGCACCATATATGTACGCTAAAGGTACACACTTTTCACTATATTTGAACGTTGAATACACGCGACAATAAACAATTCAATTCAATTCAACACAGAAGTGTTGCTGGTGTAGGCTGGGGGAATGACTGAAATCACTTTCCCATGCTCTTAGTCAACATCATGGGCACTTGGGAGAAAAGCTGACAAAGGTCAATAATGTTTAAAATAAAACCGGGTGGTGCAAAGTTCCCTGAAGGGCGCACTTGCATTGTATCTGTAGCAGCTGTGCAAAGCAATGGAAGCTGTGAAAGTGTAGGTGTATCTGAAGTCAGGGCCTAATCTAATGCTGAAGAGAAATCCTGTACAAACCCAAAACTACTTTGCAGTAATGTTAAACGTTTACATGTATCTTTAACGGTCATGTCTGCAGTCACTTGGAATGCTTAATGCAGACTTCAGCTGAATATTTTCAGTACCCAGCTAAGAATGGTGTATAAGGAAGAAAAGACACCAAGATTAGATGGTTGATTAATGAGTGCCTTTTTATCCCCTAAACTCTGAGGAATTGTTGTGCCAATTATAATAATTCACCTGTCTACGTGCAGTCCCTTGAGGGGTTCCGAGGCTACATCCAACTCCAAAATCAATCATCTTAACATTCTGCAGAAAAATAACTTCTTCACCTGGGCAATCTACTACAACATTCTTTACATACCTCAAACAACCAGAGTGCAATCACCTTTAGCACATGCCTACTCCCTCAGCAACTAGAGGTCTGATGCCTGCGAAATCAACACCTGTCAGATTGTTCAATGGATGAAACAAAAAAGGCTTCCCAACCATCACAGCTAACATCAACAGAACAGCAACAACTCATTTCATCTTCCATATTTAGAGCTCTTAACAGTCTTGTCCTAAAAAGTTTCAATTGAAAAGTCCTTATGTATTTAAAATACAAGGGCTACAGTAGCCTTAGGAGTCGTGATCCTGGGGGTCAGGACTCCTAAAAACAGCTGTCTGAGTATCCCCATGCATTTGCTGCTTCCACATGGTATAGGTGAATCTTAAGCATTGTCTGCAAGAATTTATGCAGTATGTAGTTATGACTATTTCGATGCTTGCTTCACATATTAACTACTCACCCTGCCAAGGCTAAATGGTTAAGGAGATTATTACAGTGCTATGTTGACCTGAGATACACCAGCATTGAACTCCTTTCTCCATCAACTTTTATAGAAGCTATCAGATGGATAAGATTTATGCCGATGGCTCCCAAAGCATTCTAAATATGAATTTTCTAGATTCACGGAGTCTGATTTGTAGAATGAACTATTTTCACTGAAGTTAATTCAGAATGACTGCATCAGTGAGGTTGGTACTCATTGATAACAAGCAAAGTTTACAATTCTACAATCAACAAAGAACAATATTTGTAGTTCAATTTCATAATCCAAATGGCTATCTTTTGTATAAGTACAACAGCAAAATTAGAACTGTAGTTCAGCAGTAGTCACCACCTTCAAAAGGCAGCAAGAGTAGTGTGGGAAAGAAACATATTTAAACAAATGTTTAAAAATAGCCATAATCCTTTACTTTCATAAAAAGTGCAAACACTAAATTGGTAAAAACCCTGCTTAAAACTCCCACAGTAAAAACCCTATTTAAATAAAAGATAATCCTGATTTGTTTCAGTTCCCATTACCTTTGTTATTCACTACAGTGTTTTGTAGAATCAACTGCTTTACATAAAGTATTTTTGAATAATTCATGAGATTATACTGACTGCCCATATTCAATGCGAAATATTATTCAGGATATCTAAAACAAAACTCAGGCTTTCCTTTAAAGCAAAAGAGAATAGCATTCTTTTACATTAAATCCACAAAAATCATGTTATATTTTTATCCTTGTGTTTAATTCAGATTAGGCGTAGCTGAACAGTTAAATCTAAATAAATTTAGATCATCCTTCCTTTTAAACTGGCCGAGATTATCTGCATTTTCTAAACTCATATTCCTCCTTTTTACCTCTTACCTAAAGCACATCTACATACTCTGCGTGCAATTTGCTTTCATTTGTTTCAGTGGGGCTGAAGTCCATGCAGGTAAGGGAATATGTAAACACTGAAAATTTAAAATAAAAGCAGAAACAGCAGGAAATATGTTGCAATATTACGATGAAATGTGTTGAATATTGGAAGCTTTCAGACAAACCAGCAATAAATTGTAACTTTAATCCATCTTTTCTTTTCTGATGCAGATGGAAGTGTTTTTTTTCAGATTTTGATGAGCATAGTTTTGAACTACCTACAATTCATTTTGAATTACCTTCAGTTCCAAAGCTCAACTTAACATAGCGAGTTTTGAGAAGATTTGTAGCTCAGGTTGAGGTTCTGGATGTAAGTTTGCTCGCTGAGCTGGAAGGTTAGTTTTCAGACGTTTCGTCACCATTCTAGGTAACATCATCAGTGAGCCTCCGACGAAGCGCTGGTGTTATGTCCCGCTTTCTATTTATCTGGGACATAACACCAGCGCTTCGTCGGAGACTCACTGATGATATTACCTAGAATGGTGACGAAACGTCTGAAAAACTAACCTTCCAGCTCAGCGAGCAAACTCACATCCTCAACTTAACATTCCTCAGTACTGCTTAAAATATGGAATAAAATGTTCAATTATTAATAACATTTGAAAATTGTTGCCTTATGATTTTATAGGCTTTTCCGTTGTACAGATTTTGAGACATAATCTCTTTTTATGCATGAGTTCAGTGATTTAAACTCACTTCATCACACAAGTTTCCAATAGGGACATTTTGTTTTTAAAATCAAGGGTTTACTTGCTAAATAGAGAATGCACTCAACTAGATCAAACATACATACTAAATTTAATTGATAATAGAATTTCTGCATCTTCTTCTAGAGTTGGCTGAGCTCTTGCTGAATCTCAAGGTAGTTAGTAAATACGGGATTTCACCTAACAGCAATTAATGATTTAAATAAAAAAATCTGCATTACATCTGAATACTTTAGGAGGGAAGAAAATAAACCCCAACATTCAGAGCACTGTGAATATATATAAAGAGTTTCTAAGAACTTACTGACAAAAACATAACAAATGCCAAGCTACATTTAACAGACAACTAGAAATCTGTTCATAGTTGAAACTTTGGGGCATGGGCAGCATTTACAGTACAAGCTGCAACTGATCCATGCACACCATATTCTGCACAACATTTAAACAATTGTATTGTTGGATTGAGAAGTTTGAGAAATTATTTCTTCAAAGGTTTTGGGGCTGTCCCTGTTCCTTGAGTTTTATTTTACATTTTATTCCGTTATATTCAAAACCACGTGGGAGAGCTTGGGTATTGGTTTGGATGTGTACCATCCATTTACGATGAAATCCAAAGGAAATAGTTATCTCTTTAAAAAGAGAATCTATCCTTACTTATCTGATACTGGTTCAATGAAGGAGTGAAATCAGATTATCCTACCGCTGATGTTGATTGGATAACTTTGCCAACACTGGACTACAACCAAAATTGGAGACGGTACATTTGGCGTCCTCATAGGTCTTCAGCTTTTCTTTCAGTTGTGTGACCTGGGGATAAATAAGATTCCAAAGGAGTCAGTCATTGTCCATTTCACCAAGTTAGGCTGTAGCTAATCATGCAGGAATTTATTACTACACAGGAGCTAGAGGCCATGGTCTAAACAGAATTCCACAGAAGCCAGCCACACACAACCCCTCCCTCTGCTATTCAATTAGGCACACCCAAGACCGAGGTTTCTGAGACTCATAAGGATGTAATAAATAACAGCAGCGCTGATGAGTGGATGAATTTGATGATTGGACATAACTTTAATGCCAAACATAACGAAATGGAAAGGATATTTGCAATGTGTTTAGCCTAATAATAGTACGGAAAAAACACTACTGCACAGATAATTGCCATTTATCTGGTAAAGGCAGTCCCACTGAGGCCCAATCTTGCAGATTGTAAAGTGTTTTTTTTCTGTTGCCTGTGTAGAACATGAGACAGCAAATCAGCACCATTCCAGCAGTTAGCAACAAAAGACAGTGCTAACTTAAAAGGTTTACAATTTTAAAAATAACTTATCACAAGCAATTTTTAAAAAACTTAATTTTGTACAAAATTTCTAGATGTATCCATTGTTAATTAGTGCACAATAAATGCAATAACAATTTCTAGTCAAGTTATATGTTACAAGTTCCATAAAAAGGAATCAATAATTCGGACTGAATGCACATAATAATTAAAGAGCAGATATTTTATTATAGTTTACAAGCTCTATAGGACAATTACATTTAATCTGCAATATTTAAGTGTTGTGTAGTTAACCAGCAAAATGATAAAATCCCTTTAACAGGAGACAGAAAACACACCTCGCTCAGAAGAGTCCTAAAGCCTGGACGTTAATTATACCTATTCATAGTCATTGCGACATACAGCGCGAAAATAGTCCATGCCAAACATAATCCCAAACTAAACGAGTCCAACCTGCTTACTCATGGCCCATATCCCTCCAAACCTTTCCTATTCATATATCCATCCAAATGACTTTTAAACATTCTAATTGCATCCACATCCTCCACTTCATCAGAAAGCTCATTCCACATGCGAACCACCATCTGTGTTAAAAAAGTGCCTCGTGTCTTTTTAAAACCTCCCTCCTTTACTTTAAGGATGTGTCCCATAGTATTGAAATTGCCCATCTTAGGGAAAAAACTACTACCATCAATTCAATCTATACCTCTTTCTGGACAAAAGGTTAAATGGAACAGGTTTTTATATAGCTTTTCTCAGATAAGTACATAGAAACAATTGAGACATTCACAAAGGCCTGTCATAGAAACAATTGAGATATTCACAAAAGCCTGTCACAAGCTTAAGCAATATTTTTCTCCAAGAAAGCCAGGATATACAGCCTAAACACAATAGCTCCAACATAGGATCTGTGTACGTAATGTGCTTTGCAGCTTGTACTAAGAAAGTTAGAGCCCTACAGTGTAAATCAATTAGTTTCTGTTGCAGGACAACTAGAAAAGAGCACGATAAATTCATTATAGCCTGTGTTCGAACAGTCAGGATGCAGTACTATAAATCCTTCACATCCTATGCCAGGATGGTCAGAATTATTCACCATAAACATATTACAAGATACACTAAGAAAAATCACAGATATCTGAAGTGTACAAATACATAAATCTGAACCAAGACCTTTCTATGTGGGAAACAGCAGTGGAAATGCCCAGCTGCCAATGAGGAGAAGAACAGATGTGTCAGCAGAGGGATGAACACATCTTCACAGCAGACAGGGAAGAATCACATGGCGGAGGAGAAAAGACTGATGAAAAGAAAGTTAAAGCAAGCTTACGCTAGGGAATGCCCCTTTCTTTACAGCAGGCTTCCTGTAAAGTAGGGAGAGAACAGCAGGCAATAAAAACTTTTTTTTTTAACATTAAAGGTAAATTAACAGAGCTACAAAAACATTCAAGTGAAATTAACATCTGCACTGAAATAATACTTTAAAATCCCATCCCAGGCCATTCAACACCCTCCCAACAATGGTATCTGTCATCCAGTCCCCCTCCGAGCCATCAGTCACAACCCTTCCCATGGTGCCTACCATCAGGTTCACAAGTGATGGTGGGACAATCAGTAGCAAATGGTGGAGGGAAAGATACTATGAAGGAGCAGTATACAAGTTAAATCATTCACCTGGCTGGAGAGAGCTAGGTGAGACTGGTTGAGGCTTGGGAGAACACTAAAGATCTAAAGGGTTAGGCTCATGCTTGGGGTGGTCTGGAGGTGTGAGCTTTTCAGTGTGAGTAGCGCAGGATTCGAGGTGGAGTGGTTATAAAGGCAAGAGGGATGACTGACTGCAAAGGTGAGGCGAATACTGAAAGAGGCTGGAAGGTGGTGGTCAGGAGAGAAACAAGTAGCTGCAAAAAGTAACAGGGAGGGAGGCTGCAAACTGGAACAAACAGTTTTTAAATCTGTCAATAAAGGAACTCCCAGTTAACTGGGAGCCAAGTAAACCTGAACTCTGAGGACATGAATTCCGGAGGGCTGATGATTATTGAGGATATACTAATGAATACTAATTTTTTATTTTTGTTTGAGTCTAAATATCTCACATCAACAAAATCACAGAAGGCATTGTTAGTAAATGACTGCATTTGAAATACTTAATGAATTAGCAAGAATGAAAAAGTAGTTTTTGAGAAATGGCCTCATGCTGAGAAATGCTAACTTGGACAGAGTACTGGAACGCAAAGGAGAGGGTAGAAGAAACTAAGTGAAGTGAGAAGCTGAAGTCCACTGGTGAATGGAAAATTATACACACAGTTACATCATACAGTATCAAATTCTATACAAAAAATGGAACAATTTGTTTTGTGGTGATTCATCCTGTGAACACAACAAATCCTTTGTTTGTTTTGAATATACTTCCATGGCACTGACCATGAACTTTCAGAGTGTTATGGACTACAGTAGCCCAATCTTTTTCCTTTCAAGACTGCTCTTCCTCTGTTCCATGACATACACATTTCTATTCAGTATTAGATAGATCCACCTGAACAATACCCAACTTTATCCATCTATATAGACCCATTCACACAACACATTTGAGGCTTGAGCAGTTCAGCAACATCCATTATTTGAAAACCTGCAGATTGTTCATCAAATAGCTAACTTGTAAGCTCTCAAGATAATGAATCCTAATAATAATATCTGAACCTAAGCAGAATCTTGAATCCATTAACACTTACACAGCTAATTCTTAGTTTACTGAAGCAGATTACAATGCTATCTTGCACAATTCTAACTTACAGAGTAATGTTTTGGAGGAATTTGCTTTTCTTTTTTGTACAAGATCTTGGTTAGGCCTCAAGTTGTCTCTAGTTTGGTCTCCTTACGTGGTGGGTAATATTAAGGCATTGGAAAGGGTGCAGAGAAGGACCACAATCTTAATGCACCATTTAAAATACTTTAATTGCATTGAGAGGCTCAAAGAGCTGGGCCTGGAGAGAGAAGCATCAATATGGAACAATTTAATTGAAATAATTTGACTTCATTTAGTACCCTTCAAGGCCCTAGGTTCACCGAAGGCACTTTATAGCCAAAGTACCTTTGAAGGAAAGACTGTTACAACATAAGGGAACTATTCACGGATTCAGAGCCTATGCAGAACTATTCCAATCATAATAAAAATTAGACCACACAAATAACATGACTGAAACACTTGCCTCTTTCCGTAGTTCCTCACATATGGCTGCATATTTACTTATATGACAGTCCAGGCTCACAACATTACTCTTCAGCTGTAAAAGGAACAAAAAGGAAATCAGTGTACACTAATAATTGATTACCCCTCCTAAAACTGGTGACTTATATTGAGAAAATCGGTAAATTCAGCAGAGAAGTCTTAAGTCAGTACCTGGGTCTTTTATCTTTATTTTAAATACTTGGGTTTTTTAAAATCATTATTTTAAAGTTATTTATTTAGAATAAAGCCGTGGGGAGTGTTGCAAGCGTACTAACTAACAACTGAAGCTTTTGAATTAGACTTACCTGAAACGCTGAGCTTCTTTTCTCTTTCAGATTCTAAGCAACTAACCCTGTTTCGGCGTTTATACCTACCTTTCAGTAAACTTTTGACAGCAGGTTGGGTACTAATCCAAGCAAAGCTGTTGGCTTGCAGTTCTCATGGAAAATGGGCAGTTGAAAGAATATGATCAAAATCCCCAAAATGAGAGTAAAAATTCCAGTCTTCCATAAGATTAAAAAATTTCACTTATTCAGTTCATTATAAACCAGTGCCGTCAAAATAAGGAATGGCTTATCTGCTTTGCATTTGAGTAAAGCAAATGGATCATAACGCTAAAGCCAGCATCTTTTTTTATCTCTTAAGCACCCAAAGAGCATTGAGTATGCCTCAGGTCAGCAGTTAAGCTTTACAATGAAGTTCAACTCTGACTTTTAAAAAAAGCATGTCTCAACTACACCTGCATAGTTCCCATTCCCTAATACTCATTCACCAGATTTAACACAAAAAAACCCGCAAGGAATTTGGTGCCTCAATTTTTGTTTCAAATTTGCTTTGATCCACTTTTAAAGCAAACTCTCAGAATTCAACAAATTGGTAGGTGGCATTTTCTCAGGTGACCATTCCTGGTATTTTCTAGTACTTGACACCTCAATCAATATGTGAAACTAGGTTAGAGATTTTGGGCTAGTTTTCTGCATTAATTTTTCTTTGTCTTTGCTTTGTCTTAAGCTTATTGATTGATTAGTGGTGGAGGACACACCACTACAGAGTATCAATTCTTAGGTCACAATCGCATGATACCAAAATGTACAACTACGTTCAGTCAGGCATAATTATCAGCATCTTGGTACAGACACACTTGCTCCCTCTGAAAGCTCGAGGTAAACTCATCTCCATCCAGAGATTGTGTGTGGCATCCATAACATGGGTAGAGCCAATGTAACATGAACGTTAACTCCTTTAGAACAATTATACTTTAAACAGTGGCCTGCATAAGTCTTAGACAAAAGGCTACAGTGTGAGATGGGAGCAGCTCCCACTTTATACTGAGCTGCTCCACTGAGCAGAACCTTAAAACTGATTTGTGGTTACCACAAATATTATCCTGCTGCATCGAATATCGGGAATACCATCCCATTCCAGTGTCTTAGAACATAGAACAATACAGCGCAGAATGGGCACTTCAGCCCTCGATGTTGCGCCGACCTGTGAACTAATCTAAGCCCATTCCCCAACACTATCCCATCATCATTCATCTGCTTATCCAAGGACTGTTTAAATGCCCCTAATGTAGCCGAGTTAACTACAACGGCAGGCAGGGCGTTCCATGCCCTTACCACTCTGAGTAAAGAACCTGCCTCTGACATCAGTCTTAAATCTATCACCCCTCAATTTGTAGCTATGCCCCCTTGTACAAGCCGACGACATCATCCTCGGAAAAAGACTCTCACTTTCCACCCTATCAAATCCTCTGATCATCTTATATGTGTCTATTAAATCCCCTCTTAGCCGCCTTCTCTCCAATGAGAACAGACCCAAGTCCCTCAGCCTTTCTTCATAGGGCCTGCGCTCCAGACCAGGCAACATCCTGGTAAATCTCCTCTGCACCTTTCCCAATGCTTCCACATCCTTCCTGTTATGGGGCGACCAGAACTGCACGCAATATTCCAAGTGAGGCCGCACTAGCGTTTTGTACAGTTGCAGCATGACATCACGGCTCCGGAACTCAATCCTTCTACCAATAAAACCTAACACACCGTAAGCCTTTTTAACAGCACTATCAACCTGGGTGGCAACTTTCAGGCATCTATGTACATGGACACCAAGATTCCTCTGCACATCCACACTGCCAAGAATCTTTCAATTGACCCAGTATTCTGCCTTCCTATTATTCTTCCCAAAGTGAATAACCTCACATTTATCTGCATTGAATTCCATTTGTCCACAAGAAGCTCACTTCTTGTCCTTGGTCTGTGCTGGGCTTGGTGCCAGGATGAAAGCATCATTTGGAAACTTTTATAGTTCTTTATCATAGAGAGGCAGATGTTGGTGCTTTTTTTTTATAAATACAATAATTTAAGGATCCATAAAAAGTAGATAAAACAAAATAATAATGTGCAATTGCACATTTTACAAAATTATGAGATTACATACAAGATAAACGTGAATAAACTTACTGAGGATTTGATATCCTTCGCACGGTTTGCATACTTTAGGGTATTGTATGTATCTTCATAACTGATGGCTGAAGGGCTAATGGTAGCAATCATCACAGTACGGCAGTTTCCCCCCAATGAGTCCTTAAGGAGGCGGGTCAGCTTACTATCTCGATAAGGAATATGGGCCCTTTTAGCCTGATTATATTGAGAAAGGAAGAAGAATAACATTCATTGAAATTTCATACTGAATACTTCTACAAAGAAATCCATACAATATCCTGCACGTCATTAACAGTGAAGAATTCTGCACACAAACAGCGTCCTTTTTGAAGAATTAATGCAGCTGGGCAGGATGCCTTCCCTCTGTAGGCCTGTTACATTCAAGGACCATGTCTGACAATTCAGTATTGGAACATATATTTGTACCATCCATAGCTAAAACAATGCAAGTGGTCTGTTCCCAGATATCTGCATTTCCACCGCATGCTAAAAGGTGCAGCAATAGGCTAACCTTTTCCGTCTGTGGGAATATGATAATCTTTGTTGAGTGTCTAGAAAGACAGTTAAACGGACAGTGTAGAAATGTTAAACCAAACTATATCCTGCTGGGATGTCCTTATTTATTCAACTAGACAATTAATAAACCTGCTAGTGCAATTTTACTTTCTAAACAATGAAGGCCAATATTCAGTATAATTCTGTCATCACCCATAAGAGCAGTCTTCAAGAAAAAAAATTAATGAGTTCTGAGTGGAGGTGGCAAATGCTATGTAATTTTTGTTATAAAGCCATCTAAAGGTGTAAATACTATATTTTTCAAAATAATTTCAATAATTTATGTTGCACCTGTGTTCCAAAAGAATTCACCAAAATCTAATTTCATGAAAACTGGCTCTTGCCATTAGAAGAAATGACCTGCTGTACCTTGTTGTCTGCCAGTGAGTTAATTACATTTCCTAATGCAAGCAGGGAGCGGTTTATGTTTGCCCCCTCCCTAAACCGTGCTCCTTGAGCCTTTGTTGCATTGGCACGTTCTGATCCAGCAAGATCAATCAAGCACATCTTAGCAATCCGCAAATTCTTGCTGATGCTGGCAATTCGATCTTGTTGCTTCACATAGACCTACATGAAGAAAAATAAAGGAAGGCTCACAAAATATAAAAATTATTCACATACCCAGTCTGGCAATTATGATGAACATCATCAGCCCTTAGACCTGTAATCCACAAAGTAATTTATTAAAAGTCAAATGATTATTAATACTAAGCTTTTATTTTAGTGTAGCCTTACATTCTGTTTATAATGAAATTTTCTTTGCTCTTAAGGTGTCATATGATATTCCCCAGCTCCTGGCATGACCATTTGAGCTTGAATATTGAAGGGTACAGGACAATTAGGAGTGACAGATACCTAGGAACAGGGGGAGGATGGCTCTAATAATCAATCATAGTCATCTCTCTTTATTGTGCTATACTAAGTTCAGGAAACCAGAATTTAGCAGTGTTTTGGGTACAGTCAAGAAACGATAAAGGCTAGAAGTCTCTTGTGAACGTGGTGTACAAGCCCCCGATAATAACTATAAAGTAGCATGGAGTATAAAGGAAGAATAATGCGAGCTTGTCAGAAGGGTCATGGGGGATTACAATCTACATATAGACTAGAAAAATCAGAAGAACAAGTGCAATCCAGAGAAATTCATAGAATGTTTTTGTTAAGTTGCTTAGAACAGCACATTCTGGGGTCAAGCAAAGAGCAGGCTACACCAGACCTAATAGGTCTGTGCAAGGACATAGGATTGATTAATGAATTCATAACAAAGGCACCCCGAGGAAACAGTGATTAGAACATGATTAAATATTCAGTTTGAGGAGAGGACTGTGTCCAAAAATTGTATTTTAAAAACTTTGAAAATGGCAATCATGAGGATCAATTTAAAGATTAATAGAAATTTAAGGGAATATTTCAGAATACACAGAATGAATATATTCCAAGCAGAATTGATAAACTCAATGGGAGGACCAACCTTCTGAAAATTACAGCTGAAAAAGTTATAGGTAGTATTAATCTTAAAGACAATGCACACAATTGTGCAAGGACAGGTAGAAGGTCAGAAGACTGAATAGAAATATTGATGCTGTTTCTCTCTCCACAGATGTTGCCCCAACTGCTGAATTTCTCTAGCACTTTCTATTATTACAGGTAGGAAACTAAGTTGAGAAGAGGACGCAAGAAATAATGGGTTTTTATTTGCTTTAAGAGGATTTAGGACTGAGCAAAGTAAACAACTGCACTTCCTTTATAGCTGAAGGGGAAACTCACATAGCTTGGGGAGAAAGTGCTTTTTTGTCTCGTCTGTGAAGCAATTCTGCAGAAGTCTTTGAATGAACGTCAATACTGTCCTCCAGAAAATGGGAAAATATTGTAAAAATAGATTATCTTATCGTAAAGAATTTAGTGATAGTCCCAGATCATAAATGTTTGGATAGAACCCTGAAGAGGCTATTTGAAGCTGAGAACATTTAACTTTGGAGTACTATAGTTTCAGGAAAAGGCAATCTGATTTTCATACAGGAAGCTGAAATTGAAGTATCAGGGAAAGAGATTTTCTTATGGGAGTACTGCACAAAGGATGTTTTTGAGTACTGTAAAGATTTTTGGAATTAATGGGATTATGTGTTTAAACAAAATGTGTATTGTATGGAAATAGTTTGGTCTATTCTTTTTTATCTTAATTTCTTTTGATTGACAAATTTTAGTGTTATCATTGAAACTAAATCTGCAACATGTATTTCTGCTCAGCAAGAGACCACCTCATCGAGGCATTATAGGCATACATAGAACACTGGTAATCGGAAATCTATCAATCTCTACCTTAAGCATAATTAAAGACTGAGCTTCAACACCCTTAGTGTTAGAGAATGTCAAAGGTTTATATCCTTTCAACTGAAATAATTTCTCATCTTGGGACGAAGCGGTATCCCTTGTATCAGGACCTAGGCTAATCAACCAGGACAAACATTTGACCAGCATCTACCCTGCCTAAGAAAACAACACACGATCTATAGAACAAAATTTTAGTTGGGGCCTTATTGGTCCAGTCATAACAACAGCAATCACAATGTATGTTATTGGGCAAGCAACCCAGGCAGTGCGAACGCTGATGCTAAAATAAATAGGAATAAATTACAGTCAGTCTGAGGTAAGCCAAGGATTTGTGTATGTACTCCTATAAATTCTCAAAGATCCTATTGACATGCAAGTTAGAAATGTTTTAAGAAATGAATGGTTTTAGTTCTGACAATTTATTTCACCTGAAAGACAGCATGGGATCGTGAAGATGTGGCGTTTGCATCGGTTGGATGTTGTGTCCTGTTCAGGTTTCCATTTGCCAACATCTCTAAAAGCTCTTTAGCAGATTTGGGCTGTAAGAACAGAAAACAAACAGTCTATAAAAAGATAATTTTCCAATTCAGTAAATTAAATTTATTTTTGTGAAGTGTGATACAGCCAAGTGAGATTATGTGAATCAGCTCACCGCCTCAGTCGGCCACAACAAAATATTTTAATTTTCTTTAGCATGCGGCTCCATCTCACACCCACTAAAACACAGTTGGTGTTACTGAGTGAACGCAAAACCAATTTTCTTTTTTGCTAACCTGGAGAAAAATAATGGACACAACTTCAAGCATTCAGGCGCACACCTACACACACAAGTATAGAAAGTTAAAAAGGGACAAGTGTCCTCAAGAAGAAAGCGGTTATCAGAAAAGCAGATAAAGTCCTTAGGGTATTCTTGAGATGTAAGATTCCAACCAGACATTGCATTGGTTACAGAGATCCTGGATTAACAGCAGTTGTAAATATTGCAAATATTCTTGAGTTCACATGAAAATGTATCTGTGAGCAAGTGTGATTTTTAATATGTCATTACTTGTTCATACATTCAGCAGGTGCATAACTATCAAGCTGCTCAGGCTTAACATTACTGGGTCATGTAGAATATTCTACCTCCTCTCTCAAAAAACACTGGTACACTTTAAGGGAATGACTATTCTATGGGGAAGTATTTTAGTGTAAAGCTGCTAGCCTTTCATGCCTCAGGAATAGATATTAATAAACAGTGAATGTACCAGCAATATACTAGTTTACAACATCAAAACACAACTCTGTAGAAATGTTGGACATTTTGCCTCTCCTCCCCTTCCATTTTCTCACTAGTAAGATGGGATTTGCATTTATAGCGCATCTTTTGTCTCAAAGCGCTTTATAGCAGAGTATTTACCTTTTTGAAATGCAGTTAATGTTGTCAGGTGGGAAACACGGTGGTCAATAAGTTCAGACTGATCTCCCACAAACAGTTAGTGTCTTAATGAATAGATCATCTGCTTTTGCAGTCTTAATTGAGGGATAAATATTAGTTAGGACACCAAAGATAGCTTCCCTGCCTTTGTTCGAAATGGTGGTAATTATCTTTTACGTGTCCAAGCAGGTAAATGAGCCTCAGCTTAACATTGTTTCCAAAAGGTAATACTTCTCACAACACAGCATTCCATTAGTACTGCAATAAAGTGCAAGTCTTGGTTTTGTGCTCAAGCCTTAGGGTAGATCTTGAACCCTTTGAATGAGTCAAGAATGCTATCAACTAAATCACTATTGATACCGTTCATTTCATTTCAGAAAGCGAGCTGTCTACTTCTCCTGGTGTTGCTTATTGTTAAACTGGATAATATTTTGTTTACATCCTGTAGTTTGCATACCATTTCCAATCATGCCTTCACCAAACACAACTTAAGGACAAGGCCCACCTTCTGCAAATTTTATTCTAATTCTCACTCAGGGCAATTACTCAATTTTCTTTCTTGATCCCCAAGCCAGCTGGTGTTTAAAGAATTCCCTTGCCTTAGCTACTCTCTTCCATCTTTCTAAAATTTACTTGCAACCTTCCTCCACTTAAAAAAAACTCACATTTACCTCCTTTATGGCTGAAAAGTATTTGAAAGTCTCATCACTGACAAATTCACGCCACCCGTTCCTGCAACTCCATAATTAAATTTCTCCAATCAAGTCCTATTCTTGCAACAGTTCTGAATGATTCAAACTGAAACAAAAAAACAAAATGACACTGTCTGAGGCTGTCCATACGGGAGATTTATCTTCAACTGCTGCAGCCTTTGGTGCAGCTGATCAATGTTTTTCCACAACTGTCCAGCTCAGTTGGACCTCTCTTACTTGGTTCCAGGCTTATCCCTTTGATTGTGGCCATCGCATCTCTGGCAATAAATTCTCTTCTTACCCCTGTACCAACACCTACTGAGACCATCGAGAATCAATATTTGGTCTCCTCCCCTTTCTCTGCTGCCATTGTGGCATCACCTAAAGTCATGGGGTCAACTTCACAAGTACACTGATAACACCCAGTCCAATCTCTCTACTATTCCAATACTTTTGAGTTTCCAGTGTGTTTCACTCTGTCTTTGGTCAGCCTTGATTTCCTTCACTTAAAATATTGGGTAGGCCACAGCAGTTCTGTCTAGCGAAAACTCCATTCCACTACATTCTCCAGATAAGGTCTTAGAATAAAGTGGATTGCTTGAAATCTTAGCATCCTGTTAGGGTTTTATAAAATTCTGCTATGTAATGCCTTCAAAATCGAGGTAATGTAGGACACTGTCATACATCCTTTAACTCAAGTAGAGGCTTGAGGATGAGGAAAGTGTGAAAATATCTAGGTCAATGCTTGCTTCAAATCAAGTCAATGACATAAAACACAATCTCTTAAAGTATGTCAGGCTCGAGGTTCAAATTAACTCATTGGACATCAGTTAAATCAAAATTTTGGTTAAATCTAAAGACAATCTACAAGTAATTAATAGACAGTTAACATGACTCTCAACTCTCATCTAAGACAAACAGTAATTAAATAATTGACTACAGACTCACGTGCTTGGAACAGCCAGCAAGGTTTGGATGCTGTCTCGAAATATCCCGAAGTGACAAATATCAAGAGTTTTTTCGCCCTTTGGATATTAACTTCATTTTCCATATATGGTCACATTTGTGACTTTTACAATTCACTGAAGTCATCAAATTTAGCTTGTAACCCTTAGGTCATTGAATGTAACTTCACTGGGCACTTATGACCCTTAGCCTATCAGTTTTCTGAACACGCATCCAAAGCAATGATGTACTTATCAACATCTGAACTTATTATTCAATCTTTACTGCAAAAGGAACTTGTTGGCATTCGCTCTGGAACCTACTAAGCAATTAACATCCTTTCACCATGTTCCTGTCAGAAGTATTAAAAACCAATCTGGAATAACTGTATCTTGCTGAAGTGGGTTCTACTGTAACAAGCATTTGGTTCAATCTTATTTAATGCCAGCAAGCTTATTCAATTAATAGTCAGATGGGGCCAATTTACATAAACACCAAGCTTAACACCCCACTCATCTAAAACATCATTTTTTCCCACCGCTGCAGCAGAGACTATTCCTGCCTTAGTCCAAACACTACCATAATTCTCTTTTGCTCCTGAATATTGGTCATTGCCACCTCCTGCTTTGATTCATCCAATGCTCTGGGCAGCCTGCATGCTCCTTAAACTATACTACAAATTCTCTCCCTAATTCTCTATGTACAGAAATTCTAAGGACCAACACCTTGACAGACAGCGTGGTTGACTGATTTATTTATTTAATGTCATGTGTATCGAAATATAGTGAAAAAGCTTGTTTAAGAGCAGTACAGGCATACGAGTTACATTGCACAGGGCGTGTGCTATTGGCAAGATTAACATCAGCAAGGTCAGCATTATTTAAGGCTAGAGAGTCCATTCATTAGTCTGAAGCCTTTCCTGAACCTGCGTGAGCATGCGTTCTGGCTTCTGTATCTTCTGCCTGATGGCAGTGTGAAGGGTCTTTGGGGCGGCACGGTGGCTCGGTGGTTAGCACTGCAGCCTCACAGCGCCAGGGACCCGGGTTCTATTCCACCCTCGGACGGCTGTCTGTGTGGAGTTTGCACATTCTCCCAGTGGCTGCATGGGTTTCCTCCTGGTTCTCCGGTTTCCTCCACAGCCCAGGAGATGTGCACGTTCGGTCGAGTGGCCATGCTAAATTGCCCATAGTCTTCAGGGGTGTGTAGATTAGGTGGGTTACATCTGACAGTAACAGGTCCACAGAGAATGCCATATCCTTAGCCCTGCACTCATCTCTGAAATATAGGTGTAGCGGGACGGGTCTGTGTGGGATTCTCCGAGGGTCGGTGTGGGCTTGTTGGGCCATAGGGCCTGTTTCCGCACTGTAGGGATTCTGTTCTGTTCTATTGGCAGCCTTTCCGCAGCAGCGAGCCATGTAAGTGGAGTCCATGGATGGGAAGGTTTGCTTCCATGATGGTCTGGGCTGTGCACACCATCTTCTGTAAGTTTTTTACAGTTCTTGGCAGAGCAGTTGCCATATGAGGCCGTTATGCTCCCAGACAGTATGCTTTCAATGATGCATCTGTAGAAGTTGGCGACAGACTTTATGAATGCCAAATTTCCTGAGCTGCCTAAGGAAGAAGAGGTGTTCTTGTGCCTTCTTGACTGTTGCATCTATATGGGAAGTCCAAGACAGGTTGCCAATTATCATCACTCTGAGGAACTTGATGCTTTCCATCCTCTCAACCTCAGATCTGTTGATGTAGATGGGGGCATGCTCTCCTCCTTTCTCTCTGAAGTCAACGAGGGGGTGGTTTCCAGTGTTGAGAGTTGTTGTGGAGGAGGTGCAGTTACCTGCCTTCACTGACTGCGGCCTGTGGGTCAGAAAGCGGAAGATCCAGTTGCATAGGGTGGAGCCAAGACTAAGGTCATGGAGTTTTGACATCAGTCTGGAGGGGTTAATGGTGAAGACGAAGCTGTAGTCAACGAGCAGGAGTCTGACATAGATGTCATTGATGTCCAGATATTTCAGGGATGAGTGCAGGGCTAAGGATATGCCATTCTCTGTGGACCTGTTACGTCGGTAGGTAAATTGTAGGGGATTGAGATGGGCTGGGAGGCTGGAGTTGATAATGGGCCACGAGCAGTCTCTCAAAGCACTTCATGATTATGGAGGTCAGACTCCTGCTTCCCACATTCAAATACTTGCAATATATAAATAAGTATGTGCCGCATAGAAAGAGGCCTTTGGACCAAAATAGTTCACACTCGTGAATTTTATAATCCTCTAAAAATGTAAAAACATTCAATATTTCACCATGTAAGGCACAATCTTGTAACGGTTATTGAATACGGTTAAACTTTGCATGCAAGAAACTATTCTTT
Organism: Stegostoma tigrinum; assembly: GCF_030684315.1. Taxonomy (NCBI): domain Eukaryota; kingdom Metazoa; phylum Chordata; class Chondrichthyes; order Orectolobiformes; family Stegostomatidae; genus Stegostoma; species Stegostoma tigrinum. The sequence goes on along the minus strand of NC_081391.1, from coordinate 19,243,167 downwards.
CCACTTTAAGACTGACCCTGCCATAAATAATAATTTTCCTTATTTATTTGTAAATGTCAAATATGGCTTCTTAATACCTACATTGATAACAACAGTAATGTAATGAAATTATTATTAAAAAAATCAGGGTATGTATAAACATTACTGTGACTCCTACCTGATGAAAGCTTAGTCTCTGAACAACTGTTCCTTTCTGAGGATCTTCTCTTACAGCTAGTGAGCCTTTAGGATCAAGCAGATCTTGAATCTGTTCATTGTACACCTGGCAACGCATTAATTGGTGTAAAACATGAGCATCTTTTACAACTGCTAACAAATTATATTGATTCTTAACATTAGAGCAATGTCAAGACAGAAGAGTACACAGCTTGCCTGTGACGATGATTGCCCCAGTAACATTTATTGCCCAGACTGTCAATCAATATTTCTTACTGAGTGACATACCAAACCAGCACAATTCTCAATGACCATATTGACACAGTTGCCCTTTCAGAGGGCATCAAAAAACGTGGAGAAAAGAAACTGCACTTCTCATCTCCAAAGGTCTTTTCAACAAAACGGCTTTACTGTGCAGTCTGATATATTTAGGATTCCTTTCACTAGACAATTTTAATCTGGATCTAAGATAACAATGTCACGAAGTGCACAAACACATTTGACTGAGAGTGAAGATGTGCAGCCATGAACCAATGAACTTGCGTTGTATAAAGATTTGATATGATGAAATTGTGTGGGAGATCACTCTTTGGTACCCCCTAGAGTGCTTGAGGATCGAACACTGGAACATAAACTTTATGGTGTGGAGTGGTATGGCCTGCTCCCTGGGAGCCCAGGAACTTGGATGGGCTGCTTGCCTGCAGAGAATTGAAGGTATTTTCCACAGATAAGGCTCAATGAATCAAAACCATCCTCTGTTCATTCGAGAGATCCAATTTGCTGCAAGTGCGTGTCATGTCCACTTGCCCCCCAACGAGCAGTGTTCCTTGGTAACAGCCCTATTCTACCCACTGCATTTTGATCAGCTTTCTGCTTCCCATAGCTTCACGTATCTGAAATAAGTATCCCATGATGATACACTAGCCAAGTTTACACAACTGAGGTGACACATGTGAGAAGGTCTGAATGGTCTTCTCCTGCTCTCTGCCAGTCTCGTATGAATTGTATCCTAAAACCTCTGGGGCGGCACAGTGGTCCAGTGGTTACCTCTGCTGCCTCACAGTGCCAGGGACCCAGGTTCAATTCCAGACCCAGGTGACTAGCTATTGGAGTTAGCGCATTCTCCCTGTCTCTGTGTGGGTTTCCTCTGGGTGCTCCGGTTTCCTCCCACATTCCGTACATGTGCAGGTTAGGTGGATGGGCCATGCTAAATTGCCCATAGTATCCAGGGATGTGTAGGTTAGGTGGTTTAGCTGTGGGAAATGCAGGGTTACAGGAATAGGGTAGGGGCCTTAGTCTGGGTGAGATGCTCTTCAGAGTCGGCGTGGACTTTTTGGGCTGAAAGGCCGGTTTCCACACTGTAGGGATTCCATTATGAATGTGAATACATATCACTACTTCCCACTTTCTTCTTCTCGGGGGAAGTTACAATTACTGAAGACAAGCACAATGAAGTAATCAGAAATGAGCTAAGATGGAGGAGGGGGCTCAAGAGGCTGAAAATGTTATTGGCTTTACGAAGTGCTTTTGGAACATTTTACTACATTAAAAGTGCTGCATAAATTAGTTCCAAGTCAGATAAGAAAACATGGACTCAGCGCCTAGCCACAACGCACTGGAATACAAGAGCTGGATTCATTTAAATCTCAGAACAAAGTCAAGAACAAGAGTCAAACATCAAGGATTGCAAGATACAAGTTCACTGGGCTTGCTCAGCTGTTAAGCATTGTATTTACTTCCTTGACTATCTCCATTGAGTTTGACTTAATTCCAGCTCTGCTGTTTCTGTTCTGATATGAAGGACTCAAAGTCTCCATTTCTCCAGTTTCTACTTATCCCTTCCCAAGTTTGCTCCAATTTTCTCTCCACTTTGAAAGATGATTATATTTTTGTCCAGAGCTAGAGCAGTGCCAATTGACGTGATTGTAAATTGTAAATGCCCAAAGGCAAAAGGTCTAAACAAATATGCCATTATGTCACAAAATTACACACACTACTTTAATATTTAGAAATATTATTATTTAGTAATAGCTGGCTAATCTCAGAAACTGAAGCAAATTAGTCTCACAAAATATGGCTAAACACTGCACATCTTGTTTCACTTCCTCTCTCACAGCAATACAGCAATGTAATTTCAAATGGGCTGCAAAGTTTCTGATTACTCTGACAATGAAAGAACGTTGTTAATGTTTCTTAATGATAAATACAAATGGCAACACTGCTTAAGGCATTACACAGGTAAACGTTAACCAGCTCTATACTATATGAATCCAAGTGGAATATCTGGTTAATATTACACAAGATCAATTTAGAAAGCTTTTAGTTTCTTCAAATCATTCCCTACCAAGTTAGCTCCCTGCATTTAAAATTCCATATTTCTCTGGTAGCTATTCTCCAGAATTTATAGAAGTAGTATTACATGTTAAAAAAAATTAATAGTTCACAGCATTTCAAACTTGATGACATTCACCCAACACATTGTAATTGTGCAAAGACAAACACTAAATTCTGACATAAAAGGTTATTATTTCATACACATTCTGAGTTATATCAGTGGTCTGCAAGCATTCAACTGCAAAATTGTTATGTTGGACATTATACTTATAGAGCACTGCTGAATTCCATACAACTCATCCTCCTACAACCCCATTTGTGAGACGCAATTTGAATGGGCTACTGTGTGAAACTTTGATGGATAACAATCTTGGGGCTACATGAATACTCAAAAGGCCTTCCAAGTCAGCAATCTCCTACAGAAGTCCAGAAGACCTGACAGCACAAAACTTGAATGGTTTCTGATCATCACCTGCATCCCAATAATAAGATTTTTTTTTTGTTATTTTCAGATATCCATCTGAAAAGAAACACAGCTGGAAGTTTTAATTGATTCCATTTGGCTCAGATGTTCAGGCAACAGTTGACATCACAGTCTACGGCAACAGACAATGTTCTCCGAATTGTTAGTGCTTCAATTTGAGTGGAACCGTGCAACCACTGTGATGCAACCATTAGTTTAGAACATTTAGTTTGATTACGAGGTAGAAACAAATTGCTGGACAGTTAATCCATTATGCCTCATACCATCGGGAAAATAAAAATAATTGATATCTGTTGCCTGAACCAAATGGAATTTTTATTTATAGAAACTGAGTTTTGATAGGAATCAATGTTCAGTTCTGGCCTGAAGGTCAAAACATAAAACAAAAATGTGTGGACCAAGAAAAGCCCAAAGACTACAGGAAAGAAATGGCCAGTTTCAAGCACAAATGACCCACCCTTGCAAACATCCATAACCTCTGCTGAACATTTAACCTGACTTTACTAGGAATTATCCCTTGTCATCAGTCTTAACCAGTGCTCTTTCCTTTTTCAGTAATCGACTTGAACCAGTAATAAACCTACCAGCAACCAGCTTCTTCTCGTAGCCACCATAATTTATAGTCCCTTCACACACATTTACTCCTTTCAAATACCAGGCATGCACTCGTTAGTTTGAGTTGGGAGTACAGTGAATCAATAGCTGATTACACTCCATTGTGACTTCACCACCACACAGAGTTACATTTTGGAGAAATTTACAATATTTTATTAAGCAACTTTTTGCTGGTAGGACAGCTGAAGATCTTTAAGTTGAAACTATAATTCCCCACCATGGGTGACCATGCTTGCAGATGATTAGGCTGGAAGCTCTGGATTTCCCTTCTAGAACGTTGCATTCCCTCTTTAAGAGGCCCCTTAAAGTCTAAGCTTTAGGCAGCTAACCCAATATTTCCTTTTGTGGTTTTGTTTAATATTGCTTCTGTACAGCTCTCTGGGGCACTTACGTTAAAAGTAAGATATAAATATAAATTGTTGTAAAATGTTGATCCACGTAAAAAGGAAAGCAATGTTAAATAGGATTCAGAAACACTATACATAAAGTTCTCACGTGAAATTTCCTGAAAAATAATATCACTGTCTCCTCACCTCCAAATATGAAACAGCAACTTCACAAATTTTCTCATCTTTCATCTGTTCGATTCTCTCATACAGTTCCACCATCGTGTGATACATCACTCCAGGCTGATCAACACTACCCAACATTGTGTGAGTCTTCCCAGATCCTGTTGCACCATAAGCAAAGACTGGAAAATAAAATGCACAATATATTAGAAATTTTCTCAGTGGAAACCCCTCATCAACAACCAAATGATCCTTCATCTCCTATAAATGCTCCCATATAAACAGGAAAAAGTAACGAGATGAAAAGTAATAATAGCTCTGCCAAATGAGGATCTTTCATCTTCACTTTATACTTGGCAGACTCTTCTGAGGTGGCGGCACCGTAGTGTACATTGAACACTGCACTATCCTTTGGTCCTCAGCATTGATGCTGGACCACATGTAGTCTCATGACATCAGGTCAAACATGGACAAGGAAATCACCTGATTACCATCTACTGAACATCCACCACTCCCACCTCAGGCTGATGAATTAGTACTCCTTGATACTCAATATCACTTGGAGGATGGCAAGGGCACAGAAGGTAATCTCGATGGGGGAACTTAATTGTCCATCATCAAGAGTCGTTTGTATTGTAATGTAAACCGAGAGATTTATATATTTTTTAAACATATACATATGTACATGTGACCAGTGGGATCTCTGAGTCTCTTCAGTTTATTATTACATTCCAAGTATTTCTGTAGCCATTATTATTTACTTTTAGAATAGTCTTGAGGTCTGGCTTTAGAGTGAATGGGTTTTGTGCATTAGTAATAGATTTGTGTTAAATTTGGATTGTTCACAACCCAGCATGGTAAACAATGAAGATTCATGGTTTGTTAAATTTGTTAGTTATTTAACTTGTTGAAGCCTAGGAGAAATACACATAGCTGAAACAGGAAAACTTTTAGTCTGACTTTTGACTTTGAGTGCAGCAGTCCTATCAAGGCCCTTGAATAGGATGGTCATGTAGAAAAGTGCTTCTGAGAAGAGAAGGACATATAGTGAACTAGATTACCCTAAAGTGATGAGTCAGTGCTAGTTCCAGACTAGTTAAATTAGGATAAGACCCTGAGAGGTTATTTAAAACTGAGTACACCGAAGCTCTGATGTATGATAGCTCCAGGAAGAAGCCACCTGCAGTTCCAGTCTGAAAGTTGAAGTCACAAGTGACTTAAACCTACCAAGGTTTTAGGTACAGGAATGCTGCTATGAATATTATACAAGTGGTGTTTTCGGTGCTATACCATTGGTGTTTTGAGTACTGTACAAAAGCTATTTTGTTTCTTTTCAATTTATAAAGGAGTTTTGGGATTAATGGGATTTTACTTGTACTGAGTATTTAAAATTTTTGAACTTTTATTATGAATAAATGGTTTGGATCATTCTATTTTTTTCTTTGTTTGTACAATAGACTTCCATTTTTAGATTAAGGCAAACTCTGTAACACTGAATACTTACGTTTCACCAGGAGACTGCTTCACTAAAACCAAAACAAATAAAAAATATGATCCTTCATACATTCCCTGTTTGCAATCCGACCTGTCAAGTAATTGCACCAGCTCACATTGAAACAGTATTAACATTTATAACCAAGCAGGCTGAGTTGTAAAGGACATGGCTGCCACACAGGTGATGCTTTAGGCGATAACGGAACAAACACACATTTGGGCTCAGTTTCACCAACTTACCTGCTGCCAATGTATTTGTCCATTACATTATCAGTGGCAATGACCACCACATAGTTGCTGTGGAATGAGGTCCTGTCTCCTCCAAAGCTCATCAGCATCGTAGGTGCCAATCCTCAGCTACTTCAATCAGCCTGATAGCAAAAGATGGTTGAACCAGCTGGATACTTCAAAGGTATGGGCCCTGAAAACACCTTGGCAACAGTTCTGAAAACGTATGTTCCAGAAGTAGCTGTGCGTCCTAATTAAGCTCTTATATTACAGCTCCAACCCGATAATTTGGAAAATTAATCAGGTATGTCCTGTACACGAAAAGACAGACAAATACAACCAAGCCAATTACGACTTCATCAGTCTACATTTGATCCTCAGCAAAGCAATGGAAGGGGTCAATGACATTGTTATCAAGTGACACTTACAATGGAATAACCTGTTCCGTGATGCTCAGTTTAGATTCCACCAGAACCACTCAGCTCCTGATCTCAATGCATGGACAAAAAGCTAAATTCCAGAGTGGTGGTGAATGATCGCCCTTTCTGAAGGTGATTCTTGCAGGAGTTTCTCAGGGTCATATCCTAGCCGTGGCCATCTGTAGCCATTTTATCAATGATATTCACTCCTCCATGATATCAGAAGTGGAGAACAAAGAACAACAAAGCATCCCACCTGATTGGCACCTCCTCCATCACATGTAACTTTCATTCCCTCCACTACCAATGCAGTGGCAACAGTGTACACCATTTACAAGATGCATTGCAGTAACTCACTAAGGCTTCTCAACAGGAAATTCTAAATTCAATACCTCTACCTGTTAGATGGACAAGAGCTGCAGATGTGTGGGAAGATCACCTGAAATTTAACATCCAAGCCACACAACTTCCTGACTTGGAAATATAGTCACTGTTCCTTCATTGTCACTGGTTCCAAAATCCTAGAACTCCCTCACTAATTTCACCTTGGGTGTCCCTACATTCCAAGCACTACAGCAGCTCACCACCATCTTCTCCAGGGTAATCAGTGATGGGCAATAAATATTGGCCAACAATGTCTATATTCCACGAACAAATACAACATATGTAACAGACAATTTGCACCCAGCAAGATCACACAAATAACAGTGCAGTAAATAAATAAAGCTAGGTTAGTAGATGAGTCTGAATGGAATAAAGAGGTCTGCTGATTGTTAAATGGAGGAAGGCTAGGGGGGAGAACAAATCAAGCATAAATTCCAAGATGAGCTTTTAGACCAAATGGCTATATATTTGCTGGGTGATAAATAAATATTGACCAGTGCACTAGAGAGAACTGCCTTTTATCCTACAAATAAAGGTTTGGTTCTTTTGGATCCACTTTGGAGGGCTTCAAACATCTTATCTGAATGACAGCGGTGCTCCACTATCTCAGTACTGCATTGAATGTCAGCATAGATATGACAGTGAGGCTCAAAACATTCTGAATCAGAGGAAAGAGCATGGTTCACTGACCTACACTATTACATCTAATCCCAATATACTCATAAAATTACACCATGAAATTCTTAAATATTCAACTAATGCAAGACCAGCATAACATCTGGTTCTGAATATATTCCACAAAAGGTCAACTTAAGAACATAGGAATAGGAGCGGGCCATTCAACCCTTCAAGCTGGTTCCACTATTCAACAAGAGGGCGGCACGGTGGCTCAGTGGTTAGCACTGCAGCCTCACAGCGCCAGGGACCCAGGTTCGATTCCAGCCTCGGGCGACTGTCTGTGTGGAGTTTGCACATTCTCCCCGTGTCTGCATGGGTTTCCTCCCACAGTCCAAAGATGTGCAGGCTAGGTGGATTGGCCATGCTAAATTGCCCATAGTGATCAGGGTGGGCTATAGGGGAATGGGTCTGGGTGGGATGCAGCAAGGGGCGGTGTGGACTTGTTGGGCTGAAGGGCCTGTTTCCACACTGTAGGAAATCTAATATTGTGGCTGATCTGTGGCCCAACCGGCTTTGGCCCATGTCCCTTAATACCTTTGCTTAGTAAAATTTTATCTATCTGAAATTTAAAATTAACAACTGATTCAGCACCAATGCTACTTCTGGAAGGGAGTCCCAAACATCAACCACACTTCTCTGCAGTCAATAAGGAGTTACAATAAAGAGATTAATAGACAACCAACATCAAGACACATATAGGAGTTATTAGTGACTGCAGATGCTGGAGGTCAGAGCTGATAAAATGTGGAGCTGGAGAAGAGCAGCAGATCAGACAGCTTCAGAGGGCCAGGAAAGTCGATTAGGTTTCATCAGGTCTTAAACCTTCCAACGTCCAGATCCGAAACGTCAACATTCCTGCTCTTCTGATGCCGTCTGACCTGCTGTGCTTCCCCAGCTCCACATTTTATCAAGGCACATATATCTGGTCAACATGATCAATACAAATTGTACCATTTCTGGAAAGACCAAATCGTACAATTTGAACTAATTAACCCTAAACCTTGCACTTATGCTCAGAACAACTCTCTTCTACAGTCTACACGTGAACTCCACAATGTGGATGATACCTCAAGAAATGGAGAAAGAATGCACTAGTGATTATTTGTCACTAGTGCCTCAAGAATGTGAGCCACAAGTAACCATTCTGACTAATATTTTCAAGTTCAAACTTTTTGAACCTAACCACAAATAATGGATAACTATTCTATAAATCTTCAACAAATTACATCCACTAAGCCATTGTGGATGGGAATTATAGTATCTAGTAAGAATGAACTTAAATCTACTTAGAAATGAGATACCACATAGCAGAAGCTCAAAAATATTCAAGTGACTGGCTGTGTACTGTCTGTGTACTTACAACAGTGGATGAATAACATTGTGGTTTGTGATTGCAAGTATAAAACAGGCAACCCTGTAAAGGGTTAACAATGATTACAGTTCAACATTCCAGCGTTAATTGTAAACATATTTATGCTGTTGATCATTGACAGGCTATATTAACACAAGTCATTGGTAAATTTAAGCAACATTAACCAGATTTAGTTTGAGGTCAATTTTAAAGGCATTTTTGTTTTCTGAAGGCCTTTCTATTCTGTTAAATTCCCTGATGTACAATTCTAGCCTTTCTGGCTACTTAGGAGATGTAAAACTGACACTTACTTAAGTGGGTGGAATACATGACAAATCTATGTTTTAACATGACAGAAATGCTGGAAAAGCTTAGCAGATCTAACAGCATCTACGGGTAAAGAAACAGAACTGGTTCTGATGACAGGTTACTGACCTGAAACATTAATTCTGTTTCCCTATGCAAAGGTGCTACCAAACCTGCTGAATATTTCCCAATTTTCTGTATTTATTGCAGATTTCCAGCATCCAAAGTATTTTACTATTGTACAAGTTAAGCTTCTTGATAAGAGAAGAATAACAGAGGGGCAAGGAAGAATAGAAAACGGAAAGAGGAAAGAGTGGAGAATGAAGGAAAAGGACGTCAATTGAAAATCATAATGCAAGAAAAATGAAAAGAATTGTACATATCAAATTCATTTTACCATGAAATACAGAAGTTAAAAACTCTGGTACTGTGTTCCTTAAACTTTACCATTGACCATAGCACTTAAAGAAAAGGTAGTTTATTTTTTGTCTCATTCTGATAATATGCAGTATGATATAAGCACTACATAGACTGCTCAGCAGTACTCATTTTACTTTCTAAAGTATTTTCCTTTGTTTTACAAAAATGCTCCCACCTATAGGCAATTCAGCCTTGATTCATAAAATGAATTATAAGCTTGTTGCAAGTAACTGGTAGTACTTTGAATTAAACCAGGCCACACAGCATCATATCAGAACTTGCTTAGTGTGTAGTCTCAAGTGGCAACAAAAGCTCACAAAGCAGTGTCTAGAAGAGGCAGTTAATATGGGGATTAAAATAGCACATTGGAATTACATATCTTTAGTTCTGACAGCTAACCAATGGCTTCAATGCATGTCTGCCTCAAGATTAAAAATATTCTGGCCTAAACAATTTATTTATTGGTTTGGAGAATTCTCACATCTAGACTACAGTAAAGGCAATACGTTCTTGAAAACAACTGTTTACAGTTCAGCAGGGCAGGTAAAATGCTGTTACTCAAACAGTTTTGCAAATTGGCTACATCAAAGGTTTCTGTCACCAGTCATGCTTATCTGGGCTTCTGCTGTGGTTTAAATGAATTTCAAAAGGTTAGCACAAGGGTGCCGCTTGGGTTGTAAATGCACATACACATCTGTGCATTGCCTTTGAGTTTTCAGCTTTAACTCTTACCTGAGCAATTATATCCATTCAAAACACCATCCAAAATATGTTTTGTTGTGAACTCAAATATCTCTTGCTGTGTAGAGGTTACGCTGAAAACTCTATCAAACACAAACTTCAGATCCTTGTTTTTCCGACGTGGGATTTCTCGGTTTCTGAATTTAGCTCCAGAAAACATATCATCGTTTGCATCTTCCTTCGGATCAAAGACCAGAACATTTTCATCAACTACTTCCACAACTGCCTGGATATCATGCTCCTGTTCTTGTTGATTCTGCGGTCGTATTCGGACAACCACAGTAATGTTTCCTTCTTCTTCCAGTGCCATGATAACAGTTATGACTCTCACTGACTCGTTTCCTTGTATACCTGTAACCTAAGGAAACATATACAGAATGAACCAAAGAAGAGACTTCAGAAATTCGTCAACATGTACCAACAAGTAAACAAGATTGCAGCTCTGACTGTCCAGATCCAAATCTCACCAACTCAAGGGTACAGAGATAGTAGGAACTGCAGATGCTGGAGAATCTGAGATAATAAGGTGTAAAGCTGGATGAATACAGCAGGCCAAGCACTATCAGAGGAGCAAGAAATTCTGAAGTAGGGTCTAGGCCCAAAACATCAGCCTTCCTGCTGCCCTGATGCTGCTTGGCCTGCTGTGTTCATCCAGTTCTATACCATGTTAACTCAAGGGTACAGTTGTGCATGTTTTTAACCTTCAGTACAAATAAACTGTACATAGTAGAATACGAAAGATATGACAATCAAGTATATCAAGTGAAGTTTGTAAGCCAAGTAAATGATCCTCATATAAATATATTCTTTAGTCGATGTATATAGAAGGCCTGTTAGCTCAGTCGGCGAGACAGTTAGCGTGCCAATCAAATTAACGATAATTGTGTGGGTTTAATTCTATTCTGGCTGAATTGGGCTTGGAATCTGCCTCCTCACCCTGCCACAGAATGTGCAAAGCACTGGCAAGCCACCACTGACAGAACTGCCAAGAAAACAGTTCAGGATGAAGCAGCAGGAGATAAACCGAGAACATGTCTTCAAGCACAGCATACATGAACTAACAAATTGATATGTCCCTGAAAATACCTATATTTTGAACATGACCTGAAATGAATTGCATCTGCATGTTATCATTTTACTCAGAAGAGCAACAGAAATCAGAAAACTGATCATGCTGGCTAAGTTTCAATAATACTGTAAAAGCATCCTTGCTAGTCCTTCAGGTGGTATGCGAAGGTTGCAGGAACAGCACCTCACATTTCGCTTGGGAACCCTATTGCCCAATAGTATCAATGTGGACTTCAAAAGGTTCAAAATCTCCCCGCCCCCCCCCGACTGCATTCCAAAATTGGCCCAGCTCGTCCCTGCCTCCCTAGCCTGTCTCCCACCTATCCACTCCTTCCATCTCAAACCCCACCTCCTATCTGCCAGCCTCATCCCCGGCTCCTTGGCCTGTCCGTCTTCCCCTGGCTGACCAAACTCCACCTTAACTCCCCACCTACTCTTACCTTTACTGGCTCCATCACCACCTCCTTGACATGTCCATCTCCTCTCCACCTATCTGCTCCTTTATCCATCTTCCATCCGCCTCCCCCCCACCTATCTATTTCAGAATCCCCTTCCCCTCCCCCATCTCTGAAGAAGGGTCCTGACCAGAAATGTCAGCTTTCCTGCTCCTCTGATGCTGCTTGGTTGGCTGTATTCATCCAGCTCTACAACTTGTTATCTCAGATACTTCAGACAGGTTGCCTTGATTAATTCTCTGGTATACATCACATCATTCAACACTCCAAGAAATGTCTATGAGGGAATGCAAGATTCACCACAAACCTACAATGCCATACAGTGATCTTAAGTTTTAAATTGCGGTTTTAATTACTGTAGCATGCCAATCCAACATCTGGGAAAGAATGGCTTTGGTGATACTTCTCTCTGAATTCTCAATTGGAGAGTCCAACCTTAAATCCTAACTCCATTGCTGATTTCAATCATGCTTTTCAGTGCTTGTATTTTGGCTAGTATCAAAATCAACCTGCCTTTGGAGAATCAATCTTTCACAATAACTTAATTTGGCAGTAACATTCACACTCATTTAGTTGTTGTGGCCTCTTCCTTAGAAGAAGCAGGCGATGAAATCTGGTCAAATAACAAACCAAAGCATAACAAGGTGTGAAGCTGGATGAACACAGCAGGCCAAGTAGCATCTCAGGAGCACAAAAGCTGACGTTTTGGGCCTAGACACTTCATCAGAGAGGGGGATGGGGAGAGGGTTCTGGAATAAATAGGGAGAGAGGGGGAGGCGGACCGAAGATGGAGAGAAAAGAAGATAGGTGGAGAGGAGAGTATAGGCGGGGAGGCAGGGAGGGGATAGGTCAGTCCTATAGGGAAGACGGACAGGTCAAGGAGGTGGGATGAGGTAGTAGGTAGGAAATGGAGGTGCGGCTTGAGGTGGGAGAAAGGGATGGGTTCACCCACCCCCCCCTCCAACACAAGTCCTCTTCCTGGAAATAATCTCTTCAACAAATTAAAGCATACTAGTTTAAGATTTGACTTCAAGAAAATATTTTCAAGTTTTTTACATCTCAAACATAAAAAAAGTGGATAATAAAAATCCCATGGGATGAACTCAGTTAATTTGAAAATGCATTTAGCTAAACTACAAGGTTGATAGCAGTAGAGACAAAACAATTGAAACTGGGATATTATTGAGGAAGGCCAATCCTTGCATCTAACCCATCTGGAAAGGCTTATTTGTGATAGAAATACAGAACACTTACAGCACAAAAAGGGGGCCATTCAGTCCATAATGTCAGTTTTTTTGAAGGAGTAATTCACTTCATGCTACTCCCTGCCTTCACCCTATAGCTTTGGAGCCTTTCTTTTTAGATAATAATCCAATTTCCTCTAAGTCCCTCAATTGAACCTGTCTCTACCACACTCATGCAATGCATTTCAGTTACTGACCAAATGCTGGTCATGTCAACATTCCTCCTTTTGCAAGTTAGATAAAATCTGTGCTCTTTTGTTCATGAATGGCAAAAACTCTGTATCCAGGGCCTTGATTTCAAATACGCCTATTAAATCGTAACCATCCGTTCTCTGATGATAACAGTCCCAACTTCACCAATTTAGGTACATAATTGGAGTTCCTTAGCCTACAGTTAATTTGCCAAAATTTATCGAGTTGAGTTTCACATAAATAATATCTGAGACTACCCTTATAAATAGAAAAAGCATCCTAAAGAACTCGGAGATATAATTCCTTCAAAGCTATATTGACGGATATCAAGACAAGTGACAAAAAGCTTGACCAAAGAGAATAAATGGAACAAGAGTCTTGAAGACAAATTGTTGAAGAGGCTTCAGTAATGTATTCTAGTTGTTAGGGCCCAGGCAGATGAAGGTAACAGTGGACAGATGAAAGGTGAGGATGTGCAAGATGGCAGGATGGAAGATGCATAGAGAAATTGTAAGGATATAAAACGTTTGAGTGAGTTAAGGCCATGGAGAGCTCTGAAGACAAGAATGAGAATTTTAAGGTGATCAGTGAACATAAGAGTGAAAGCGTGTACAAGTCTTGGTGATAATCAGTGTTCTAGCAATAGGGCTTTGAATAATCTCAGGTTGGCAGATTGGAAAGTGGGTAGCTAGCTTGAAGAGTACTAGAAAAGTTGCATTTATCTGCTCCAAGGTATAGTTTGTAAAAATCTGTTGGTAAGCCGATCTTGGAATGCATATATTACAGAAGTCAGCAATCTCGGTGATGGACAAAACATAGTCAGAATCTTAGCTCAAGGCCACATTAGAATCCAAGATCGCAGACTTCTGCTGCAGACAGTGTCCAGGGAAGATATTGCATCAATGGCTAGACAGAAGCTTTTATATCAGAAATATAACATTTACAATATAAACAGGGAAAAAGTTTGCCCAAGTGCAATAAAGTGAATATTAACTACTTCTCATAGAATGTCTCAGTATAGATTCAATTGGTGATAGACTGTGTCAGGGATTATTTTATTCACACTTAGAGTAAAAATACAAGTCTCTTGTTCAACATCTCAACTGAAATGCACATTCTCCTCCATTCAGGTTATTTCACTCCTTAATCTCAGTCTGGAGTAACAGCTGTTGACAAGTGTCAGCCAATATTGCTCTTGATTTGGCTTTCAGAGTACAAGAGAAGATGTTGTTTAAAAAAAACAGTAATTGCTGGAGAAACTCAGCAGATCTGGCCACATCTGTGATGACAAAGCAGGGTTTGCGTCTTGAGTCCAGCAACTGCCAGTTCTGAAGGATCACTGAACTTGAAACGTTAACTCTTGCTTTCTCTCCATTGATACTGCCAGGATCAAGATTTTCCAGCAATGTCTGTTTTTTTTCAGATTTCCAGTTCCACAGTTCTTTGCTTTATTTTAGAGAAGATGCTGTATTCGCATAGGCCCAAACAAGATTGCATGTTGTTTTCGCTTTTAAAGTGAGGCAAGATCATGTCTCTAATTTTCTCATTTAATGCTCACAAGTTGATTATTTCACTTGATCCACTGCCATTTTGAATTTACACACTTGCTGCTTTTGCCTATTTGAATAACCTAGATAGAAATACAAAATTCGAAATACCAGAAAATCAAATTTTAAAAGTACACAAGACTAAAGAAAAAGGTGCAGGACTAGCTGCTCGGCCCAAAACGTTGACTTTCCGGCTCCTCCGGTATTACCTGATCTGCTGTATTTGTCCAGCTCCAAGTTTATTGACTCTGGCTTCCAGCATTTGCAAACCTGACTGTCTCATAGGTTTATCAGTCTGTCTTACAAAGGTGCTGGTGGATATCGTGTTTTCTGTTTGTTTTTATGCAAGAGAATTCAAGACATTCTCGTTACAATTATCAAGAACTGAGCAAGCAGCAGCAAATGCAGATGGGAAACAAGTCCACCCCTGCCTCATCCCTGAGACTATTTTCAAAGTTTACGGCAGCATTTTTCACTATCGGGAGCGCTGCAAAGCAGTGGCAGTCAGCCACACCACTCAGAAAAAAAATATTACAACACCTTTCGTGATGTAGACAATCTATTCAGTACTTTACAGTCAATGAAATACTTTTGATGTGCTATAACTGTGGAAGAAACGGCAGTCAATTTACACATAACCGTTCCCAGCACATGTGACAGTAATAAATCAGATCAAAAATGTGTTTGTGCAACAATGATCGAGGGATAACGTCCAGAGCTCAGGAAAGGACTTCGCAGGTCTTCTTCCTCAAGGCGAATGATGTTTTAAAACCGTCTGAGTGAGCCACCAGTGCTTCAGCTTAAAATCTCTCCTGGATCAAAACATCATGACAGCGCGGTACTCCCTTTGCACTGCGTTTGGGAGAATGAGAAATGGGATGTGGGCATCATTAGCTGAGCCAGCATTTATTGTTCTGGAGAAGGTGTGGTAGTAGTAAGCTGTCTTCTTGGACCGCTGCAGTCCTTGGTGGTGTAAGAGTGCTGTTAGGCACGGAGATCTGGGATTTGAACCCAACCACACCCATTGGCCCAAGAGAAGCAGATGGAAAGGATTTCTATGGGTGCCAGGTCTGAACAGACACCTAGGTTTGGTATAAAATTGCGGATGTTGGAAATCCGAAACAAAAATCGCTGGAGAAATTCAGCAAGTATGACATCATTTGTGGAGAGAAAACAAACGAAACGTTTCGAGTCCCAGAGACTCTTTTCGGGTAATGGTGGGTGGAAGAGGGAAGAGAATCCTAAGGAGACCTTCCGCACGCTGAGATGTTTACAAACGGCTATTGGCGACAATCAACAACCCGAGGCCTAAACGTAGGCCCAAGGCCGTGACCAGCCAAATCATAACAATAAAAAAGCGCCTCCAAACTAAACAACGGAATCCGGCAGCAGGCAAACCCGGTCTGACTACCTACCGAGTGCCGCTCACCGTCCGCCCACAGCTGTCGAGACAGGAGCCTCCCGCTCGGTTTGCGACTCCGGGCGCCGTTTCTGAATTTTCTCCCTCTCGCCCTTAGACGGTTTAAAATTACGCGCGCACGCACTACGCATGTGCCGGCTCGGCAGATGGCGGCAAGGGCAGGCGCGATGGGCCGGCCATCGGGGCGAGCTACCGGATGTGCGCGTGCGTGTCGGCTCGCGCCCGGTGACTACGCATGCGTATTACCATCAGTGGCATCTCTCGATCATGGCGGGTGCTTTCCAACCTCACGGACATTTCGGACCGAGGTCGGGGAATGTGAGAAAAAGATATGGGGGGTGGTGAAACGTGAAACTGAGAGGAGGGTTGGGCGGGGTGAAAGAACATGAGATTGGAGGGATGAGCTATGAAACTGAAGAGACTTGGGGTGGGGGTGAGATAGCCATGAAATTGTGAGGAGAATGGTGAAGGGCCTAGGCCCGAAACGTCAGCTTTTGTGCTCCTAAGATGCTGCTTGGCCTGCTGTGTTCATCCAGCTCCACACTTTGTTATCATGGAGAATGGGGGTGGGGGCTTGAAACTTTGAGGAAGATGGAGGGCATTTGCAAGGGGGATGGGTAGGGATGTTTGTGAAACTCATGATGGGGGGGGCGGTAGGGGTGGGATGGGACGGCAGATTATGAGAGCGCGGGGGGGGGGGGAAATAGTGAAGCTGTAAGAGTGGGAGGCTTGCTAAATCTATGGGTGATGGGGTGAAGCCTGTGAATGTGGAGGTTGAGCTGGGGATTGGTGGACCTGTAAGCATGGGAGAGAGTGATGCTTTGAGACATTATCTCAAGCTGAAGTGTGCAGACATGGGGCTCATGCAAGCAGTTGGAGTGAGGATGGAATATGAGCCATCCTTATTGAAGGTGGAATAGACTTGGAGGGGAGGGAGGGGCTGAATTGTCCACTCCAGTTCTGATCATGTTTCTGATGACCATATGTAAATATTAATTCTTGAGAAATCTTGTCTTCTTCCTGAACAAGAGAGTCTCTGTGTCTTGACTGAATGTGGTCCTGCAACCTAACTTCAGCATCAACCATGAAGATGGAAGCAATTTTTAACATTTTAACATCACCATACGAATTGTCAAAGTGCACTTTTGACCCCCTCTCTACAACTGAATACACTGACTGAGGTTACCATGAAGGCCCTGCCTTTACAGCCTCATCCCTTGCCTGAGGTGTGGTGGCTCTCAGATTAAACTCACTACCAGTCATTTTTTCCTGATGAGGGAGCAGTTCTATGGTCCTCTGGAACTATGGTGACTTTGTTCCAAATTGACATTTGCATCCAATTAAGTCTTCCACTTAACTCCATGTTCCTCTAATTCTGGTCTAATACACAACTCTTGTTTTCATTGCTGTATGATTCATACCTGTACCTTCAACTGCCTTGATGATAAATTCCAGAATTTTTTGTTTCATCCTCTGCACTATTTCAATTTAAATTGCACCTGAAAGCTTTATGATCACCTGTCCTAATGGCTCTACCCCTCAGGCTCAGTATCAACTTTTGTTTGATAATTGCGACTAATGTGGCACCCTGCAATAAGATGGAGTTGTCAAAATTGGCTGTGTCTGCTGACACCCAAGATATTTTTTTAAATTAATTAAAATCCTAGCAAACAAATAAAGATGAAAAGAGTTTAATAAAATATATATTGTTAAATATGTAAAAAAAATTAAGGAAAGTAGATTCTTATGTTAAGTTTTAAGACAGCTTTTTAATTGCACATTTGAATGAGAAAAATTGAAGGTGTGTATGCACAGCTGGCAATTATTGGTGGATTGTTAGTATTAGCAAGCACTTCATATTAGAAAAGTTTCCATGAGAGTTTGCATAACTGACAATGCTCAAAAATAGAAATACGAGCAAACCTCCTCCCTTCAACAAGTCTTTTTGGTTGAACTTCAGTTTTTCTCTTAATCCTATTACTTTTTGAGTCTGTTGTTAGTCAAAAAATGTATCTACCCCTGCTTTAAAAATATGAAATGAACCTGCCTCCACTGCTCTCAGGGAAGACAGCTCAAAGACTCACAACCCTCTGAGGGAAAAAAAATTATCTCCTCTGTGCCCCTTGTTTTAGCCTCTGTTCCAAAAGGGGAAACATCCCCCTCAGGATCTTGAAAGTATGCTACTTGTCTCCTGCAGTTGAAGTGCATTATCAACTGGGTTACGTTCCAAGTGTTAAAAAATGAAAGAACTGCAGTTGCTCTAAATCAGAAACAAAAGCAGAAATTGTTGGAAAAGCTCAGCAGGTCTGGCAGCATCTGTGAAGAGAAATCAGAGTTAACATTTCGTGTCCGGTGTTTCTTCCTCAGAACTGTTCTGAAGTAGAATTGTATTGGAAGTGAAATGTTAACACAGAGTGTCTCGTTACAGATGGTGCCTTTTTCCAGCACTTTTTAAAAAAATTTCTGATCTCCAGATAGCACAGTATTTTGCTTTTACACCAGGGTGTTGCATTGCATCATGGCTGGTTGACGTCACTGGGTCTGAAATAGAAAGGGAGGGAAAGAAAGGTCTGTTCAGTCCATTGTAGCAGATCAAGAAAATAGAAAATATTTGTAAATCCAACCTATTCATGGTTGGAAAATGGATATCTTCTTTTAAAACGTTGCTCCAACACAATCCAGGTGTTCACAAGCCTCACTGTGGTTGATTCATTTCAAATATTTGAACTTCAAAGGCTTGTGCAGACAAAGAAACTGTGGCAAAATTAGAATTTGAGGATCTCTTGTTACGTTATTGTGTGGTACACTGAACAGTGCTGGCAAAGATATCACTTACCTGAACTGTGCATTAGGAGTCAATTAATATTCATATTCTCCTTTAAACAAGGAAACAGGAAACCTAAGATGGCTGAAGGAACATGAGATGGACTCTCATATTATTAATACCTGAAGGTCCAAAACAAACGTGAATCAATTTAGCTTGCAGCATATCAGGCACAAGGCCTCGTACATGTGTTTTCTTCTTAGGTCTCATAATTACAGGCCATCTTTTCTGAAATTAGTATTTTGCTTCAGGCGCAAATACTCTTTCCTGTCTTTACCTAGCGTACAAGTGAGAACAAATAAAATCCTAATTTCCAAATGATTTCTGTGCATGGCCCATTTTTGGTTTTGTATCTGCGCAATTTGCATTTTGTTCCTTGGCACTGGCTTCTGCACTTCTAAAACAATTTGCCAGTCATGTATTCGCTTAAGAAGTCAGTCATAGGCAATATATTTCCAAACCTCCTATTGCCACTCTACATTTTCAGTGGGCATGAATTTGAGTTTCACTTGACGCCATTCCAAGTGGTAAATGTGGACTGAGGTAATTTAGTGTGACATTCTACAGACCCGTGCTCATAAAGGGCTGGACAATTCCAAATCCTTTGCTGTGCCAAAGCAAGCTTGAAAATTGCTTTTCTGTGGAAACAGTAGTTAGCCTGACTTTATTTTGTTGTACAAATGCTATGGATACTTGCTTATATGGGGAGGTAGGTACAGGAAAGTAGGTGGATATGTGAATGTTGAGTCTCATCAGTGTTACTAATGGCAGCAATAGTGTTCATCTTCCATGTTGCTAACATGAGTAAAATTTTACAGGGCTTGAATTAACAATTATTAATTATTCTGGAAGTCTCTCACTGCTGCTTTTTGAGAATGTTATCATATATATTATTTTATGGATTATTGGTGAATTTTCCTCAGCAGCAACCGGTCCCAAAAAGGATATCTGTACCATCACTGCTTTTTCTGATATGAGTCATAAATTGCCTTAAAGCATTAACTGGAGCAGAAGGAAGCCATTCAGCCCCATATTGCCTGTTCCACCATTCACTGTGGTCTGGAACCCAGCTCTAAATCCCCACCTTGTCCTACATCCCTTATGGTTAATTTAAAAAAAGTAAATTTCAGATCTAAAATTCATAACTGGTCTAGCATTAAAAGTTATTGCAGACAAGTATTATTGACACAGACAAGATCGTAGAAGCAAAGTGGGAGCAGGAGTAGGACATGCAGGCCTTCTCAAGCCTGCTCAGCCGTTTGTTATGACCATGGCTGATCGTATATCACAGTAGCCAGCCTCACTATCTTGGTTGAGTTTTTGGAAGAGATCACAAGGAAGATTGAGGGCAGAGTGGTGGACGTTGTCTATGTGGACTTCAGCAAAGTGTTCGACTTCTGCACAGACTGGTTAACAAGTTAGATCACAAGGGATCCAATTGGACACAATTGGCTTGAAGGTAGGAGATAGAGAGTAGTGGAGGACAATTGCTTTCCTGGAAGCCCGTAATAGTGGTGTGTCGCAGGGATTGGTGCTGGATCTGCTGATTTAGATCATTTGAACAAGAATGTAGAATGCGCATTCAGTAAGCTGGTAAGTGACACCAAAATAGATGGTAAAGAAGATTATCTCAGAGTACAAAGGGACCTTGATCAGATGAGCTGATAGGCTGAGGAGTGGCAAATGGAGTTTAATTTGGATAAACGTGAGTTGTTGCATTTTGGTAATGCAAATCAGGGTAGGACTTACCCAGTTAACAGTAGGGTCCTAGGGAATGTTGCTGAACAAAGAGACCTCGGGGTGCAGGTTCATAATTCCTTGGAAGTAGAATCACAGGTAGATAGTGCTATGAAAAAGACGTTTGGTATGCTCGCCTTCATTGGTCAGAACATTGAGTATAGGAGTTGAGAATCTTGTGGCTGTACAGGACATTGGTGAAGCCACTTTTGGAATACTGCGTACAATTCTGGTTGCTCTTCTATAGGAAGGATGCAGTTAAACTCAATGGGGTGCAGAAAAGATTTACAAGGATGTTGCCAGGACTGGAAGGTTAGATTTATAGGGGGAGGCTGAATTGGCTGGGGCTTTTTTTTCCCCTCACCTGACAGTCACCCTCATAGAGGTTTGCAAAATCTTGAGTGGCATGGACAAGTTGAATTGCCAAGCTTTTTCGTAGAGTGGGGAAGTCTAAAACTAGAGGACATAGGTTCAAGGTGAGAGGGGAAAGATTGAACAAGGACCTGAGATGTAACTTTTTCACACAGGATGGTGCAAGTGAGGAGCAAACTGCCAAAGGAAGTGGTGGAGGTGGGTAGATACAACATTTAAAAGGCATTTGGATGGCTATATGAATATGAAGGGTTTAGAGGCATGTGGGCCCTAAGCTGATAAATGGGACTAAGTCTGATTGGGATGTCTGGTTGATGGAGACGAGTTACACTGAAGGGTTTACTTCAGTCCCATATGAATCTAAGACTCTATGAAAGCAAGTTCTGAGGCTCACCAATTGATCAGAAAATTAACTGTGCTTTTGATTCTATCAAGGCTGCAATCAAACAGAAGTAAGATGTTTTCTGCAAGAGACGTCTGGACTTGATGGCTGGAATGCGTGCCCAACTGAAGGGCAATGTGAATAATCAGTGATTATTCAATGTTAAGCATCTGCCTTCACTTACCATTTAAGCAGCATGACTACTTACCTCATTATCCAACTAGAGAGGAGAATGTGGTGTCCACCAGGATGGTTGACGCCTTCTGTGGCCAGTAGGTACCACAAGGGCTGGGATGTATTAACTCCACCCAAAATGACATTTTAATTTAAATTTTGTTAAGTTTAACTTAAACATTTGATTTTTGTTATGGTGCTCCTTATAAGGGGCTGTTACCCTTCAATTTTAGTCATTTTGGTTTAATTTGTTTCAACTGGTTTTAAAAGTGTATCTCATACCATCCAGTGATCATCTTTGCCTGATAATCTCTCTCTGTGAAGTTTGAATGTGACGCTAAAGCTCGGTGCAGAGGCACGTCCTCTGTTTGGGGCTGGCTGGGTGCCTGGTCTCTGGCAGTCCCCTGAGCATCAGAGACACCAGGTGTTTGTTTCTTCATGGGCTGCCGATATTTGTCAGTGACATGCTCTCCAGATTGTCACAGTGTTGGTAAAAGCCTTGCCCATGCATTCTCTGAGGATGCACAGACATCATTCTCACAGGTGATGCTGGTGCTGATGAGTTCAGGTTCTGGTCTCTCATGCTGTGCTGAGTTCTCAGTGCCCCTCATGCCCCTATAAGAGAAGAGAAAGAATGAGTTGTAAAGATATGCAATAGCAGAACAATGTGTTTGTTTTCACAAGAGAGGAGTAATGTCGAATGTTGCTTACTAGGTTCGTGGTCTCTCCATCCTGTGTTCCCCAACCAGCTCCTCAACAGGACTGAGGACCTTAATGTTCAGTATCTTTCTTCATGATTTTAGCCCATCTTTATATAGAGTGTGATCACAGTAGGTGCAGGAGTGGTTTCTGAGTTTGCATAACTGTGCCAGGTGGAAAATCATCCTCAAAGAGTAGGAAATGCATTGTCTAGGAAGGGTTGATACATTGAGAGCCGGAGATCTATATGAGCCTTTCAAGGTGCATGTGGTACAAAATTTACTTATAAAATTATGACAGACATGGAAAGAGTAGATAGGAAGAAACTTTTCACCTTAGTAGAAGGGTCAATAACCTGGGGCTATACATTTAAAGTGAAGAGAGAAGATTTAGAGGGGATTTGAGGAAACATTTTTCACCTAGAGGGCAGGGTTGTATGTTGAACTCACTGCCTGGGAGGGTGGCAGAGGTGGGAACCTTCACAATATTTAAGACATACTTAGATGAGCATTTGAACGACCATAGCATCTGAGGCTGGGAATTGGGACTAGATTAGATAAGTTCTTGACTTGCACAAATATAATGGGCTGAAAGCTCTCTTTTTGCTACTGAGCCCTGCAGGCTGTGGCTGTTTATGACATAGAAGTACAATGGAAGAGTTAACCTGAGCGATGGAATGAGCTAGCAATGAGAAGATGGTAATACTTATCTTTACCGAGTGCAATGAGTCAGGCTTTCTCTTGGCAAAATGTGCTGCTGAGGGCCAGTGGCATTGACCTTTGTGGTTACTACTTTTCTAGAGAGTTTTAATAGTACAGTCTCCTAGCGCCATCCTCCTTTATAGAACATAGAAAAGTACAGCATAGTACAGGCCCTTCGGCCCACGATGTTGTGCCATGGAATAATCCTAATCCAAAAATAAAATAACCTAACCTACATTCCCCTCAATTCACTGCTGTCCATGTGCATGTCCAGCAGTCACTTAAATGTCACTAATGACTCCGCTTCCACGACTACCACTGCTAAACTATTCCATGCGCTCACAACTCTCTGGGTGAAGAACCTCCCTCTGACATCTCCTCTATACCTTCTTCCTAACACCTTAAAACTATGACCCCTCGTGGCAGTCAATCCTGCCCTGGGGAAAAGTCTCTGGCTATCGACTCCTTTAGCATACTCCATCTGGCACTGCCTGTTCCACGGTATTGCTAAAGTGTGGGGTGAACTTCTGCTTATTTGGGCTGTGTTTAACAATGTAGGGTACCACTACTCGAGGCTGACTGGTAGCTGCTGGCTTGCAGCGAGTATAGTGGTGTCCAGCTGCTCTTTAAATGTAAAAATACCAGAACGTATGACCTATAAGGACCCATTGGGGATGAGAACATTCTGCCTGCTCACTCTGTATAATTTGCTGAGTCATTTGTGCAGCATCTTGCTTACATAGATAATGTGGTGCAAAGCACATAATCATACAAGCTAACTTACTCAGGGCCGTGGTGGAAATTACAACATTTAACACATCTGGTGTCATACTTTATCTCCAAAATAGAAAAACCTGCCATTTAAATTCCTAAAAATCAGATCTTTAAATATTTTACCTTAATCACTTTGGGATATACTGCCACAGAGATAACAAAATGAAAGATTGAAAGCAATGAGCTTGATCTATTTGCCTGGACCATATTGACTATTTATGAGCATAATTGAGGAATTAGTCTTCTGGCTTTGGCTGAGCTAGTTAGACTTTGAAAGCTCTGCCCATGACCTCATTATTATCATAATGCAGAACTGTAAATGCTTCTACATGGAGGTAAGAAGTTGTGTTATGCAAATTAAATTCTTTTCTGGAAGATGAACAATTGATATGTGATGATCATATCACTCATTTTGTCAAAAAAGGATTCAGATTTTAACAGTACAATCAGTGGAAAATCTTAAGACAGTGAAATGGGCATAAAGAGAGAGAAGCCTCAGTTACCTGTGGTTTATCCCACACAGGCTTTGTTCTGTTCCAAGTTGCTTACATGTCAAAACATTGAACCTTAAACACAAGCTATTTCAAAGCATACACATGCAGTATATTGAGAAAAATTGAACATTAACTGAAAAAGATTCACAACTTTTATGTGGGAGACATGGCATGATGCAGATATTGGTTGACCTGTTGAATATTTGCAATGTTGTTTGCATTTATCTCCGATAAATGACCAGTTGCTTCACACAACATGTAAGCATGTGCTGACATAAAACTCACAAGGAGTTCATCCAGCCCTTTGAGTTTATTCTGGCTCTCCATACAGCAATCTAGTCAATCCCTTGTCCCCATTCTACCCCTTTGGCTCATCAAGTTACTCTCCTGTGTCTTAGATTGATTATATATTGATAATCAACTTCAACTGATTGACGTGAAACCTCATGAACATTTTAAAAGACCTAGTTAGCTTCCCTTGATTGCAAATAAGAAGTATGTTTGAACATAGAGGTAAAGTACTTGGGAAGAGGAAATTTGGTGGCTATCCAGGAATTAAAAACTAAGTGGGAAGTAAGATGAGAAACAAATCAAGGGTGGAAAATGATTATTTTTATCCAGAATGTGATTAACATTTCTAATAATTTATTATTATTTTGGGAATGTGGTTTCGAAGGTAAAAGAACGACAAATGGGATTTTGCTTTTTAGTTCCATGAAGGTTACTTTTTTAATTGTCAGAAACTTTTTAGCATTGGCTCAAAGCAACGCTTTCATCAAATCATGCCATGTAAAATAAATGCCCACGTAAGCCACCTGGTGAGATAATTGCTGAATATTTACTGTAAGATTTATGATCCAGAGAGAGACAGTTGGAGAGTGTCTACAAACAGGTCTAGTTCAGAGAGAAAGGATCCATTGTAACAGAAGGGCAATTTGGTTTTGGCATTTTTTTGATCATCAGGTTTGGAAGGAAGTCTTAAGCTATTGTAGTAGCCCAAGTAGACAGTGCTGGGAAAATCCCAGAGGTTTTTTTCTTAGAATTCAGTGAGTTAGATTATGTCTCTGTGTCTCAGGGAGAACGATAACAGACAGCAACGCTGAAAGGGTAAATTTGCAACCTCATCTGTTGAGCAAGAAATTAAAGAGTGAATATTGAATTGATTATGATGGATGACTAAAAGCTTAGACAAAGAGGTAGCTTTTAAGGGTGTCTTAAAGGAGGAAAGGAAGATAGCAAGGTGGAGAGGCTTAGGGAGGATTCTGTGCTTAAATATGTGACAGCGGAGTCTCAAGAGGAAATGATTAAAATCAAGGAGAGCAGAATGACAAAAATGGTTATGGAAAGGAATATATTGAGTCTACAATGGCTGATTCAGGAGGTCCCAATGTAATGGAAAGCAAAACACAATGTTGTGAGCAAAGAGGGGAAGGAGTGAATTTAAACTATAATTGCCTTTTCCTTCTAGCAGTTCTAGTATAATGTCCTCGCTCTTGTAATAGCAGCAAACATCCCACATGCCACCTTAAACACCATATCTACTTGCCCTGCTATCTTCAGGAATCTGGTTGTGCACAAGGTCCGTCTGATTGTTGGTTCTTTGAGTGTATGTTCTGGGCATGGGTGTGGGTGCAGTTCCCATTCCCCAAAACTCAACCAGTCATTTAAATCTGGTGCCTACAAGAACATTTCAGAGGGTGGGAATTCTTTGGCAAATAATCCACCTCCTGACTTCCCAAAGTCTGTCCACCATTTACAAGGAACAAGTCAGGAGTGTAATGAAATAATTTAAACTCCATTAGACAGGAAATGAACATAGAGGCAATGAACATAGAGATAGTAAGAACTGCCAATGCTAGAGTCAGATAACACAGTGAAGAGCTGGAGGAACGCAATAGGCCAGGCAGAATCAGAGGAGTAGGAAAGTCGATGTTTTGGGTCAGGTTCCTCCTTCAGCATTTCTATTCCTCCTTCAGAAGGATCCCGGCCCAAAATGTCAACTTGTCAGGCCTGCTGTGTTCCTCCAGCTCCACACTGCGTAATGAACATACTATGTTTTCCCAAGACAGGGGTGTTTGTATCCCCAGCTTAAACTGCATTCACCCTGGGACCCCATACTTGGAAGGGACAATTGAGGAGGACCCAGAAGTATCTTGTGCCTAGGGTCAGCACCCTGTCAACCCACAGCTTTTCTCTGTATAAATATTCGTGGTATATACATTTAATGTGTTCTTATCCTGAGAAGGTAATGATGGGATCTTTTAATTTAGGGGCTTGCTAATGCACATTAGATAGCAGTTAAGAGTGAAAAACATTAGTGTAGGACCAGAGTAACATAAAGCCAGGCTTACTCAGAATGGCAGGTTTACTTCTCTACAGGACGTTGGGACATCAGGCAGCAGATGTGCTTGCAAGGACCCCTCCAAGTTGCACGACTGCCTGACTTGAAACCAAATTTCTATTCCTTCATTGTCATTGAGTCAAAAACCTGGAAGTCGCTCCCTAGAGCAGTGGTCATACCTACACAGCCATGGACTGCTGTGGTTTAAGAAGGTGAGTCATCGCCACATTTTTGAGGGGTAATTCAGGATAGACAATAAATGTTAATATAGCCAGGGATGCTCTCATCACATGAAAAAGTAACAAAAGTACATTTAAAAAGAAAGTCTGCAATTTGGAACAACCTTGCTTTACGGATATTTTAAATGATAACCGATTCTTGCGTTTCCAGATATTTTTGAAACCGAACAAAATTTTCAAACTTCTATGTTGGGATTTAATCTTGCATTCCACACATTATTCGCTTTGAATGAGTTGTGCAGGAACACAAGAGACTCCTGACATTGTGTATTCAGATAAGGAGTGCTGAAAGGTAAAGGAGAGAAGAGCATTAACATTTGATTACATGAGCTGAGTGACAGTAACAGAAGGCAATGTTTGAACCACCCATTTCCATTCACTGGAAAGTTAATAAACCATGGCTCAAAAATTCCTGCTCCTAAAAATCTGCCACAGACTTACTCCACCACTACAGCCTTTCATTTGTCTAAACTGTTGCTAGTTTATGGAAACATCTGAATCAAAAATTTTGTGTCCCTAATGCTGACAATGCCTGATTAAATTTCTGTGTAATACTCTGTCCGCAAGACAAGTGACGTTTCGCAATAACATGCAAAGTACAAGATTACTTTTATGTCATATGACATGCAGAGACCAAGCTGTCTAATTTGTGTGTAGAAACTGGAGCAGCAAGAAATAATGTGTACATGTTCTTAACCACATATCTCACAGGTAAGATTTCCATCCTGATAACTTCAATTCAACCCTGACAACATGTAAGTGTGTTTCCTCGTCTTGATTTCACAATAAACTGGAAGCTTAATTTTGAATATTTCTGTAGTTTTAGTTGATGTATTCATGTCATCACATTCTAAACTCCCCACCTACATACTGAATTCCATTCTGTCACCAGAGCACTTCAACCACAACACCAAAACCTTGCTTTTCATAGAATCCCTACAATGTGTGAGCAGATCATTTGGCTCAATGAGTCCACACTGACCCTCTGAAGAGCATTCCACGCAGACACATCCCCCTACCCTATCCTTGTAACCCCATATTTTCCATGGCTAACACACCTACCCTGTGCATCCCTTGACACTACAGAGCAATTTAGCATGGCCAATCCAACGAGCCTGCACATCTTTGAACAGTGGGAGGAAACCAGAGTACCTGGAGGAAACCCAAGTGGGCATGGGAAGCAAACTCCATACAGACAGCCACCCAAAGCTGGAATTGAATCCAGGTCCCTGGTGCAGTGAGGCAGCAGTGCTGACTACTGTATCGCCCTCCAGCTACTGCACCTTTAAGGTTTCAAAACATTGGAAGCCACTCCAGAGAAGGATTATTGAACAAAATCTGTCATAGGGCCCCACAAGGAATGGAGAAAACATCACGCCAGTTTCCCACTTCCTAACGTCAGGCAGATGATTACAAGCTTGGTCAAAGAGAGACAGAAAGTCCTCACTAAAAGTTGCAGCTCCACTCCTGAAAATTGTGACTTTAGGTGAAATCCCTCTAAGTGATGCAACAGGAATTGCAGTAAAAGCCAGAGTAGGCTACTGCAGACATTATTGCCTAGAAAAAAAAGGTGTATAGATGGAAATATAGTATGTGTATACAGCTAAATGACTTGCAAAATTAAATAAATTCCAAATATAAGAAAGTTGTAAAAGAAACAGCATACACTTCAGGTCTTTTCTCATCACTAGATGGAGCTCAGGGCCTCATTCCAAATTTAGAATGTCAGGCAGCGGAGAAAGCCAACACCAAAGGTAAGATCTTTAAAGTTTAAGATTTTAATGGAAGCGAGCAGGTGAAGAGGTACTCAAGGGAGGAGTAGGGCGAACTGAGTGTGGAAGTGGAAGCAAGGAGAAAGTTCTTTCCGGTTGCTAGACCACACAGGAAGTCTCTATGAAACTACCTTAAAATGAAAATTGCAACTTTAAACATTTATTGTCCCTATGTTAATAACAACTTTAAAGTGAAACAACTTTAACAAATCAAGACTGTACAGATACTCGCTGTAAGTTTGAAAGTGCATCTTGTAGGTCAGAAAAGAAACAGTGGCTGAGTGGCTTAAAGAGGCAATTCCAGATCATAAGGTAGAGGAGCAGAATTAAGCCATTGGGCCTATCAAGTCTGCTCCGTCATGGCTGATATGTTTCTCAATCCCATTCTCCTGCCTTTTTCCCCTATATCCAGATCCCCTTACTAATCAAGACCCTATCTATCTCTGTGTTAGGTACACTCAATAATGTGGCCTCCACAGCCCTCTGTGGCAATAAGTTCTCTGGATTCACCTCCCTCTGGCTGAAGAAATTCCTCCTCAACTCAGTTCTAAAGGGTTGTCCCTTCACTTTGAGGCTGTGTCCTTGTATCCTGGTCTCCAACTAGTGGAAGCATCTTCACTACGTCCACTTTATCCAAGGCTCTCAGTAGTCGTCATGTTTCTATCAGATTTCCCCCTCATCCTTCTAAACTCCCTGGGATCATTCTCGTAAACCTCCTCTGGACCGCCTCCAATGGCAACACATTCTTCCCTAGATACAGGGCCCAAAACCGCTCAAGCCAGACCTTGAGGCTCAGCCATTGAAGACACCAATGACAACATGATTCAAAGTGATGCAAAAGAGGCTAGAATTCCAGAAATTCAGAGAATTTGGAGAGTTGTGGAGATAGGGAGGGATGATAACAGCTGTCTGAAGTTTGAGGCACCGTCAGTCAGGGGCGCTAATGTAGCATAGCACTCGCCATCATATGCCCCAAAACAGAACGCCATATTGGACATGTCATTTAGATTTTTCATCCCCAAATTCTGTCTCTGTAGTATCAGTGCTTACATAGGGCCAACTGTTCTCCAATACATTGGTCATACTAGACAGCATTGAGAGGGTAGTTGAGTGTGATTACTTTACTAGTTGAGCAAGATCATTATCCAATGTCTGTCCCTAGGCATTTTGTCAGGACAGTGTTAGGAGGAAGCAAATTGTTCAGTGCATTCCCATGATCAGGAAATTGAAGCCACTTGAATCTCTCACTGAGGCACCAAATAAGCACTGCATATCCCAGGATTAAAACCTGTCATCTTGTAACTTCTGCATTACATTGTTCATGGCTTCCCACAAGAAAGTAGAGGAAGTTCATTAAACAAGGTTATGGTTATCTTATTACTGGAGATTAACCATGGTGACCTTTTCATCTTTTAGTTGTCAGGTTTATTGTTTTGTGAAGTCTGCTGCAAGGTACGATTTTCCATGAGTGTATCAAAAGTTAAAGTTAAGGGATTATTGACTGCACGTTGCTACAAGCAAACATGTGCATCAAACCTTTTTGCAATTTGAAATCCTTCCAGATGGTTTAAGGATAGTCTCACACTTGTATTTTCAGTTTCACACTCTATTATATCTGTTATAATGAATCGGGTTAGAATTTTCTAAAGCAATTTCACTTTACTCATTAAATGTCATCTGTATTCGGGATATAAGCAGAAAGTATTCTATTGGGTTTTTTCCCCTTAAAGTTCCAAGATGGCATCGTGGTTTTTATTTTTAAGAAATATGTTCTCAAATTCTATTTCTGTTCTTTTGTTTTTTTTCACGACTTGTAGATGCAAGAGGGATATGGGTAATCTGACTAAGGAACTTTGGTGAATTTCTGCCATGTATCTTGTCAATGGTACATGCTGCTGCTACTGAGAGTTGCTGGTGGAGGGAGTGGATGTGTTGCTAATCACAGTAGTTGCATTGTCTTGAATGTTATCAAATTCTTGAATGTTGTTGAACTGCAACCATCCAGACAAGCAAGGAGTATTCCACAACACTCCTGACTTGTACCTTGATGGTTTTTGTTGAGGAGGTGAGTTACTCACCACAGAATTCGTATGCTTGACCTGTTCTTGAAACCACAGGTTTATGTTTAGTCTGGTTCAGTTTCTGGTCAATGGTACACACCAAGATGTTGATAGCAACTGATCATGCAGGCATGACGTTAGCAGAACAGACTGAGGAGACTCAGCAATGATAATCTCATTGAATGTCAAGAAGTGATGGTTAGATTCTCTCTTGTTTAAGGTGGTCATTGCCCAGCCGCTTGAGTAACAGAAATGTTATTTGTCCCCTATAATTTCAAACCTGGATGTTGCCCAGATCTTTGCTGCATTTGGACATGGATTGCTTCTGTGTCTGATGTGCCACGAATGGTACTGAACGTTGTGCAATCATCACCCAACATCCCCACTTCTGATCAATGCTTTATTCACACTACATACATAACTATCATCCTGATTGGAACTACATATCTCCAGGAAGGTGTAGAGTGTCACGTCTCTTTCAGTCTCCTCAGTCTGTTCTGCTAATGTCATGCCTGCATGATCAGTTGCATTAATATCTCACTTGCAAGCACACCTTACTCCATACTGTTCTGCGTGTGAAATGTGAGGACTTTGCTTTACTCCATGAAAGTGTTTGAGAGCGAGTTAGACTTGGGTTGGCAGTAAGATCGAAGAATGTAAATGACTCGACTTATTTTAACGCCATTATTCATCAGTTGGGAGCATTCAAAATTGTGCCCCGTGAATACAACAAAAATATCCCTTAACATTAGCAATCACCTCAAATGGTATAGTGATATTACTTTTGATAAAAAGTACATTTCTGTGAAACTTTGCATTGAGCATTACTTCAGCTGTGGACTCCAAATGGCTATACTTATAAATGGGCCACCATCCGCTGCATAGGCTTAGATAATGAGCCATACATACCAGGAAGATCCTGTGCTTGATCCCTGCTCTGTGCGTGATTTGACTAATTTCATCTGGGATGGTGTTGGGTACAGTGCAAATAGCTTCCAGACTAAGGAGGGAAGAAATGACTTGGCTACCATTTGTTGCTGTTGTGTAGTTAGACAAGAATTGGAATGTAGGAAAAAGAGAAGTGCAATCAGCTCCTCAGGTCTATTCTCCATTTCCATTAATACTGGACCTTAACTCCACATTTCTACCTTTGACGCATAAGTTAGCTCAATTGGTTAGATGGTTAGATACTTAATAATGGCACAACATGGGTTCAATTCCTACACAGGCTGAGGTTGCTGAGGTCTTTTCCCCATGGTGGGGGAGTCCCAAACTAGAGGGCATACATTTAAGGTAAGTGGGGGAAAGATTTAAAAGGGACCTAAGGGGCAACATTTTCATGCAGAGTGTGCTGTGTGTATATGGAATGAGCTGCCAGAGGAAGTGGTGGAGGCTGGTACAATTACAATTATTTAAAAGGCATCTGGATGGTTTGTGAATAGGAAGGGTTTAGAGGAAATTGGCCAAACAATGGCAGATGGGACTAGATTAATTTAGGATATCTGGTCAGCATGGACGAGTTGGACTGAAGAGTCTGTTTCCATGCTGTATAGCTTTATGACTCTAATGATGCAACTTTTCAAATTGGACATCGGAGGGTGTGTAATAAAACAATGTTTCTCCAGGCACCTGCTGCACATTGAATCATTTGCAATCAATGTGATATTTACTGTCTGCATAGTCTGTCATTTATTGATCAGTGCATTGAGTGTAGAGTTGGGATGTCATGTTACGGCTGTACAGACATTGGCCAGGCCATTTTTGGAATACTGTGCACAATTCTGGTCTCACTGCTATTGGAAAGACGTTATTAAACTTGTTTGCAGAAAAGATTTACAGGGCACGAGGGTTTGAGCTATAGGAGAGACCGAATAGGGTGGGGCAATTTTCCCTAGAGAGTCGGAGGTTGAGGGGTGACCTTAGAGGTGTAAAAAATCCTGAGGGGTATGGATTGGGTGAATAGCCAAAGTCTTTGTTCCAGGGTGCGGCATTCCAAAACTAGAGGGCATAGGTTTAAGGTGAGAGAGGAAAGATTTAAAAAGGACTTGAGGGGCAACATTTTCACACAGAAAATGGTGTGTGTATGGAATGAGCTGCCAGAGGAAGTGTTGGAGGCTGGTACAATTACAACATTTAAAAGGCATCTGGAAGCATATGTGAATAGAAAGCATTTAGGGGCATATGGGCCAAATGCTGGCAAATGGAACTAGATTAATTTCGGATATCTGGTCGGCACGGATGAGTTGGAATGACGGGTCTGGTCGCATGCTGTACAGCTCTGAGTCTATGGCTCTGTCAGGCTCTAAGCCAAAGGGGTTCCACACTATTTCCACTCTTTGGGTGCTCTGTGCCTGAAAGACATTAGACTAGAGACTTTCCCCATTGCATTTTTGTGGCTTCTGCCCCAATGCATACCTCAGCACGCACTCTTGCACCTTGGATTGCACTATTCAACAACACTCTTGACATCTCCCAGCTTCAGGAGCCTTCTCAGGCCAATTTCCATTGCACAAGAATTGTTCTGAAAGGAATTCTTGTGTTTGTAAGGACAGGCTTTACCAGTTTTGAAAATACACAAATTTTATTTAAATGAGAATGATTGGAGTGGCCAGTGTTTCACTGAGTTTATGTGAAAACACCACCTGTTATACAGTGTGCTTCAAATTAATTCATAAGAATCCTCAGAAGATTATGAAATGTGATACATTGGGTTTGCGGTAAGAGATTATGCAACAAATGCTGTTTTTATTTTAGCATTGTTATGTTCTGCATTTATTCAACAGTATGTCATACAAGTTGGCATCAAATCCTAGAAAAAAATTTGGTGCACATTTCTGCAGAGGGAGAAGTCAGTTAATGGGAAAAAGTGATCAGACGTGATGTTGTTTACTCTGCTGGGGCAGATGCCTAATAAATGCAAGAATTAATTTTTTGCACATTTTTAAAGGGAGAATTCACAAGTAGTAATAGTTTGGGAAGATTAAGATGCAGTTCAGTCCAATAGACTTGTCCTTTCTGCGCTGATCAACCTGCAATCTTCTCATCAACCGGTAGAAAAATTTCAAATGTATTTATTGTTCATTGGAATAAAATTTGTATTCCTATCTGCAGGACCTTAATGCTGGGGGATCAGTTAGCTCAATTGTCTGGATAGCTATTTTGTGATGCAGACTGATGGGTTAAAGTCCCACACCAGCTGATTTTACCAAAAAGGACTGTCCTTTTCAACCATTTTTCCCCCCACCTGTGGTGACCCTCAGGTTAAACCACTACCAGTTGTCTCTCTATAACGAGAGAGTGGTTCTCTGGGACTATGTCAACTTTTCCTTTATTTGATTTAATTTGATTTATTGCAGCCACGTGTACCTAAGTACAGAGAAAAGCTTTGTTTTCCTAGCAGTACAGGCAGATTGCATCAAACAAGAACATATGGATAATAGGATCCTTAGACAGAGCAAAGTATACAGGTTATGTGCACAAAGCAAAATCAGCATTAGATTTGAAATTCGAGAGATCTGTCCTGCAGTCTAATAACAACAGGGAAGAAACTCGTTGCAGCGAATGTTCAAGCTTCTGTATCTTCTGCCTGACAGGATGGGTTGGAAGAAGTTATCACGTGTATGTTGATGCTGCAAGAAGCAATTTGAAATTCAGGCTCTTGAATGATCTTTCAGTATGACTAGTAGGCATGATAAACATTGATGAAAATTAACAAACTCTCTGGAAATGTTCCACCACCTTCTTGGAATTCTATAGATTTTGTCAGTGATCTCTGCCTATGTTCCCTCTTCTCTTTAAGATGTTGTAATTTTTCGGTGTTTCCTGTATTTATTTTTTTTACACCTTACTTATTGGAATCTGTGCAGAAACTCAGTGTTAACTTTGAGGTGGATCAGGTCTGTCCCCAGAAGACTCAAACCATCAGCATTTCGAGGTAACCTGTAATTGTGCAAAAATTGAGATTTCACGTAAAATTATGTGCAGTCACTACATTTTAGGAAGGATATGGAGATGGTAGAAGCAGAAACGATAGGGACAATTAAGAGGCATTTAGACAGGCACATGAACAGACAGGCAATGTTTGGACAGATTATTTCCTTATTCGTGGGATGAGAGCGTTGCTGGCTAGGCAGCATTTGTTGCCCATCCCTAAATGCCCAGAGGGCAGTTAAGAGGAAACCACATTGAAGTTGTTGACTTGGCTCGCCGAGCTGGCTTGATTTTGTTCAGACGTTTTGTCACCATGCTAGGTGACATCATTAGTGGACCCTCCAGTGAAGCAATGTTATTCTACTCCGCTTGGAATTTATACTAATTCATACTCCGCTTCATCCGAGGTTCCACTGATAATGTCACCTAG
Source organism: Stegostoma tigrinum (assembly GCF_030684315.1). NCBI lineage: Eukaryota > Metazoa > Chordata > Chondrichthyes > Orectolobiformes > Stegostomatidae > Stegostoma > Stegostoma tigrinum. The sequence goes on along the minus strand of NC_081391.1, from coordinate 19,208,193 downwards.
CATGGTGACATAGAACAAAAACAAGTCAGCTCAGCGAGCAAGTCAACAACCTCACCCACAACCCAAGCTACAGATCTTTGCCAAAACTTTGCCAAAGCTGAGAGTAATGTACCTGCTTGGGTAGTCTCTTGTTGTTTATGCTGATGATGTGCCCAACCCATCACAGCCGATCAAGGGTGGTCAGTGCCTCAATGCAGGGTATGTTAGCCTGGTCAAAAACGCTGATGTTGGCCAACAAACAGCAAGGTCGACATGACTGGATAACCCTTGATGTGTAATGTTGATTGTGGGATAAATATCAGACAGGACACTAGTGATAGCTCCCCTGGTTTTCTTTGGAGTTGTCTGAGGATTGTTTACATCCACACAAGTGAGCAAATGGGGCCTTGGTTTGACATCACACATCCCAGAGTTAGTGTCTGATGTTCACCATCTCTCTCTCAGCACTACAGCAGAGTGTGTCTGTTTTTTTTTGTGCACAAGCCCTAGAGGAAGTCTTGAACCCACAACCTTATGAGTGAGGGTGCTACATGCTGAGCCACAGATCGATATCTCTTAACCCTTCCAGCTAAAAGCAAGGGGGCTTTAGCATGGTTTTGTTGTGTTCACAAAGGCAAAAGTGAAACTCCAGTAGAGGCCACAAGTCTCCACTATCCACAACATTGCTGTCCGTAGTGATCTATTGGAGTTAGGCAGCTGTCACCTTCCAATCCCCATGATCAAATCAGACATTCTTATTAAATGGTGGAATAAGCTTGAAGGGCCAGTTGGTCCATGCCTGCTCCTGATAGAGCCATACAGCATGGAAACAGACTCTTTAGTCCAAACAGCCCGTGTTGAGCATAATCCCGAACTAAACGAGTCCCACCTGCCTGCTCCTTGCCCATATCCCTCTGAAACCTTCCTATTCATGTACTTACCCAAATGTCTTTTAGACATTGTAATTGTGCCTGCATCCACCACTTCCTCAGGAAGTTCATTTCATGCATGAGCCACCCTCTGTGTAAAACATTTTCCCCTCATGTCTTTTTTTAAGCCTCTCTCCTCTCTCCTTAAGAATGTTCCCCCAGTCTTAAATCCCCCATCCTAAGGAAAAACGGGTATGTGCATATGTTCACATGTTCAATCGTAAGAGTCTAAAATAGGGTGAGTACATGGATGTTCCTTTTACAGAATGTGCAGCCAAATGCAGGGTTGGTCTGGCTGTGAGGCCCATTGAGATTTTTTTTATTCATTCCCGGGATGAGGGCAGCGCTAGCTAGGCCAGCATTAATTGCCCAGAGGGAGCAGCTAAGAGTCAACCACATTTCTGTGGGTCTGGAGTCATATGTAGGGCAGACCAGAGAAGGTTAGCAGTTTTCTTCCCTAAAGGACATTAGTGAAGCAGATGGATTTTTCCAACAGTGGATTCATGGTCATCATTAGACTCTTAACCCCAGATTTTCATTAAATTCAAATTCCACAATCTGCAGTGGTGGGATTGGGACCCAGGTCCCCAGAACATTGCTTAGACCTCTTGATTAATGGTCCAGCGATAATGTCACTCGGCCATCACCTCTTTAGCAACACACCATTGCTCACTTCATAGACAGGGTAGATGCAAGAAAGAAGTTCCAGATGACCACAGACCCTAGATACTTCACAATCTAAAGTTATACCTTTTAGGATAGAGCTGAGGAGGAATGTCTTTACCCAGAGAATGTTTGAAGGCAAATGTTGAATGTTTTCAAGAAGGAGTTCCAATAGGACTAAAGGGGTCAAACGACATAGGGAGAAATTGGGAAAAGGGTACTGGGTTAGATGATCAGTCATGATCACATTGAATGGTGGAACAGGCTCAAAGGACTGAGTGGCCGGCTCCTATTTTCAACATTTCTATGTTATGTGTTCACATGTCAAGCATGGCCATTCCCTATCCCCCTGTTGGCAGATTCACCACCTGGAAGATAAAAAAAAATGCACACACATTGATAAACATACTGGTCATCGTATTGATTTTGTTGCCTGGTTGTTCTTCAAGAAAGGAAAGCCTGCATTTATATAGCCCCACTTATGAGCCTGCACCAAAGAAGAGTTTTTTGTCGCATAGTCATTGTTGCAAAGTAAGGCACACGGTTGCTGAATTGTGTACAGCAATGCCTTACAAACACCAAAGTTGTGAAGTCGATCAATGGCAGACAGGATACTGGACAGAACTCACCAGCTCATCTTCAAAATAGCCCCATCAAATCTTCTATTCCAACCTGCGGGAGGGAGGGCAGTGCCTTAGTTTAGCACCTCAGCCAGAAATATGCCATGTCTCCCTCACTATTGCATGTAAAATCATCAGAACTGGGAGCAGGAGTAGGCCATTCAGCCCCTTGACCCTGCTTCATCATTTAATATGATCATGGCTGATCTCATCTTGGCCTCAACTGCATTTTACTGCCCACTCCCTGTAAACTGTCAACTCATGACAATTAAAAAAAGGTCTGCCTGTTTCCATCTTAAATGTCCCAGCATCCACTGAGTCCACAGATCCATGACCCTTTGAGAGAAGTAATTTCTCCTCATCTCTGTTTTAAATCTGCTGCCCCTTATCCTAAACCTCTCATTCTTGATTGATCCATACTGGAAGTACTAACTTAGATTTTGTGCTCCAAACTCTGTAGCACAACTTGACAAAATTCTGTCTTGAGGCAAAAGTGCTGCTACTGAGTTAGGGATGACGGTTTTCTGAGTGGGGAATGTAAATAAATCAACAAGTATTGATTGGTCTGAAAGCACAGTTCAGTGGACGGGTGTGGTTTTACATTGGAATGGAGTTTGAATCCCTTCAATTCTCACCTGAGTAGCACTGGAAAAAGTCACAGGTGTGTGTCAGATACAGATCCACATAGAAGCATCTGACACTTGTTTTGACTGAATGAACAAGTTCAAACCAATTCATTTTTGTTAGAAGCATCAGTCATTTCTTATCCACTTGAGTGAACTTGTTGCTGTGCAGTTAAGATTCTTTTTTAATCAGATTTGTGATAAATTGCATGGAGCTAGCAACTTGTTTGTTCATGTAGGCAATGAGGATGGAGATTGTTGAACATAGAACATAGATCAGTACAGGACAGGAACAGACCCTTTGAGTAGTCAGTGGCTGTTTATAGATAGTTTCTTGATTTGTTTTCCAGATATTTAGAACATAAAACATAGAACATAGAACATTACAGCACAGTACAGGCCCTTCGGCCCTCAAATTTGGGCCGACCTGTGAAACGAATCTGAAGCCCATCTAACCTACACTGTTCCATTATCATCTATATGTTTATCCAATGACAATTTAAATGCCCTTAAAGTTGGTGAGTCTACTACTGTTGCTGGCAGGGCATTCCACACCGTTACTATTCTGAGTAAAGAACCTACCTCTGACATCTGTCCTATATCTATCACCCCACAGTTTAAAGCGATGTCCCCTCGTGCTAGCCATCACCATCCGAGGTAAAAGGCTTTCACTGTCCACGCTATCTAAGCCTCTGATCATCTTGTATGTCTCTATTAAATCGCCTCTTAACCTTCTTCTCTCTAATGAAAACAGCCTCAAGTCCCTCACCCTTTCCTCATAAGACCTTCCCTCCATACCAGGCAAGATCCTTGTAAATCTCCTCTGCACCCTTTCCACTGCTTCAGCATCCTTCCTATAATGTGGTGACATATAGAACAGAGGTAGGCCATTTGGCCCTTCAATTTTTTTCTGCCATTCAAAGAGATTGTGGCTGAACTGATAACTCTCAAATCCACTTTCCTGCCTGTTTCCCCATAACTCTCAATCCCCTTACTGATGGGGCAGCATGGTAGGTCACAGCTCCAGGGGCCCAGATTCAATTCCACTCTCGGGAAAATGTCTGTGTGGAGATATAGTAGAAACTGCTGATGCTGGAGAATCTGAAACAACAAGGTATAGAGTTGGATGAACACAGCAGGCCAAGCAGCATCAGAGGAGCGTCTTGGGTCTAGATCCTTCTTCAGAAATGGGGGAGGGGAAGGGGATTCTGAAATAATAGGGAGAAAGAAGGAAGCGGATAGAAGATGGATAAAGGAGATGAAAGCTTTGCGGAGCACCCACACTTGGTTCGCACCAAACACTTGGGGCGGCACGGTAGCTCAGTGGTTAACACTGCTGCCTCACAGCGCCAGGGACCCGGGTTCAATTCCAGGCTCGGGTAACTGCCTGTGTGGAGTTTGCACATTCTCCCCGTGTCTGCGTGGGTTTCCTCCGGGTGCTCCGGTTTCCTCCCACAGTCCAAAGATGTGCAGGCAAGGTGGATTGGCCGTGCTAAATTGCCCGTAGTGTTCAGGTGTGTGTGGGTTATGGGGGATGGGTCTGGGTGGAATGCTTCAAGGGGCGGTGTGGATTTGTTGGGCCGAAGGGCCTGTTTCCACACTGTAGGGAATCTAATCTAAATAACTGCATCTCCCAGTCATGAACCATTTCAACCCACCACCCCCCCCCCCCCCCCCCCCCCCCCCCCCCCCCCCCCCACCGCCCAACTCCTTGCACGACATGTCCATCCTGGGCCTCCTGCAGTGCCACAACGATGCCACCTGAAGATTGCAGGAACAGCATCTCATACTTTGCTTGGGAAACATGCAGCCCAATGGTATCAATGTGGACTTCACAAGCTTCAAAATCTCCCCTCCCCCAATCATCCCAAAACTAGCCTAGCTCATATCCGCCTCCATAACTGTCCTTCCTCCTACCTATTCCCCTCCTCCCACCTCAAGCCCCACCCCCGTCTGCTACCTACTAGCCTCATCCCGCCTCCTTGGCCTGACCGTTTCCCCCCTGGACTGACCTATCCCCTCCCTAACTCCCCACCTACACTCACCTTTACTGGCTCCAACCTCGCTTCCTTGACCTGTCTGTCTCCTCTCCACCTATCTTCTCCTTTATTCTTTATTCTGTCCACCTCCCCCTCTCTCCCTATTTATTTCAAAATCCCCTTCCCCTCCCTCATTTCTGAGGATGGGTCTGGACCTGAAGTGCCAGCTTTCCTGCTCCTCTGATGCTGCTTGGCCTTTGGAGTTTGCACATTCTCCCCGTGTCTGCATGGGTTTCCTCCGGGTGCTCCAGTTTCCTCCCACAGTCCAAAGATGTGCAGCCTAGCATGGATTGGCTAAATTACCCATAGTGTTCAGGGATGTGTTGATTAGGAGGGTTATTGGGGATGAGTCTGGGGGGGTGCTCCAAGGGTCAGTGTGGACTTGTTGGGCTGAAGGGCCTGTTTCCACACTGTAGGGATTCTACTATGAATGATTAAAAATCTGTCTCTCTCAGTTTTGAATTCCATGAACTCACAACCTTCTGAGAGAAATTTCCTTCTCATCTCTGCCTTAAACGGGTGACTTCTTGGTCTGATATTATGCCTTCTGATCCGAGATATAAGAGAAAACAACCTTTTCACAGCTATCCTGTCAAACCCTCTAAGAATCTTATGCCTTCCCTCTTTCTTCTAAACTCCAGTGAGTTCGGGCCAAAACTTACTCAACCTCTGCTCATAAGTCAGTCCCTCCATACCCAAGATCTGCCTCGTGAACCCTCTGCTCTGCCTGCAGTGCCACTGTATCATTACTTCAATAAAGGGGCCAAACCTGTTCACAATATTCCATTTGTGGTTTGACTTTTACCTTGGATTGTTTTAGCAAGACCTCGCTAGTTTTATACTCCAACATTCTGTTTGCTGTCCTTATTATCTGCCCAACTTTGATAGTTTTTTTTGTGATTCACACACCAGGATTCCCAAATCCTTCTGTGCTGCAGCTTTCTGCAGTTATTTTTCCTCTATTTTAATAATATTCAGCTCTCCTATTTTTCCTGCCAAAGTGCATGACTTCTCATTTTCCCACATTATCCATCTTTGCTCATTTATTTAACCTGTCGATGTCGCTCTGCAAACTTCTTGTCATCTTGACAAACACAAATTCCCACTTATTTTTGTGCCACCCATATAAACTTGACAAATGTATATTAACTTCCTAATTGCTGTAAATTTCCAGTCTGTCCCCAATGCCTGACTGCATCTGAGGTGATGGTGCTGTGATAATGTCCCTGGACTAGTAACCATATTCCCGGGTTAATACTTTGGGTATATGGGTTTGAATTCCAAAATAACATCATAAATTTAAGTTCATTAAATATCTGCAGTAAAAAAGTAACATTATGATGACCATGTTAAGCATTGCCCATTGTAATAGAAACTCACCTGGCTTCTCAATATCATAGCAGGAAGGAAATCTCCCATCATTACTTGGTCTGGCCTACACGCGATAATGTGATTAGCTCTGCGCTGCACACTGCAGGTGGGTAATAAATGCAGGTCTAACCAGTGACACCCACCTCCAAACAAAAAGCCGTCTGCATCCAAAACTTCCATTTGTTCCAGTCACACAAAAATCATAACCATAGCATAACCATAACCCTTGAAAATGTTCAGAAAATACGTCCAAACTCTTTTTGAATGAATTGATTCTTAGCTTCCACTAGTTCCCTCTTAAAGTTACATTTATTTCATAGAGTCTTACAGCATGGAAACAGACCCTACAGTCTAACTAGTCCATGCCGAACATAATCCCAAACTAAACTAGTCCCACCTGCCTGCTTCTGGCCCATATCCGTCCAAACCTTTCCTATTCATGTGCTTATTTAAGTGTCTTTTAAGTATTGTAACTGTGCCCGCATCTACCACTTCCTCAGGAAGTTCATTCCACATCCAGACTACTTTCTGTGTAAAAGATTCGCCACTCATGTCTTTTTTTAAATCTCTCTCCTCTCATCTTAAAAATGTTTCCCCTAGTCTTCAAATCCCTATCATAGGGAAAAGACAGCCACCATTAACTCAACCTACACGCCAATTATTTTATAAACTTTTACAAGGTCTCCTCTCAACCTCTACACTCCAGTGAAAAATGTCCCAGCCTACCCAGTCTTTCCTTTTAATTTGAACCTTCCATACCTGGCAGCATCCTGGAAAATCTCTTCTGGGTCCTTTCCAGCATAATAATATCTTTCCCATAACTGAGTGGACACAGTACTCCAGAAGAGGCCTCACCAATGACTTGTACAACCTCATACTTATACTTAAAGACTGAGCAATGAAGGCAAGCATCATGCCTCTTGAACCTATTGAGCATGTATCTTTCTGTACCTGCTAACAGAGGTTCCTGTTGTAGATTCATATGTCCACGTTTAAAATGGACCAGGCCCATTAAGATTTTCCACTGAAGTTATATCCTTCAGTGAATTTGCTGACTTTGTAAATCATCACCACTGTTAAGTAACTGGTACAGCTAAATTAACACTCTGATGTTGGTAACAGATAGATGCTGGGTATTCTGTGCATACCCAAGCCTTTCTATGTAGCAAGCCAGAGATACAAGATCAGCAGGGACTAAGGAAGGCTGTGCTCCAGGGATGATTGCAGATGTGACACAAAGGCCATAAATGGCCATTTTTTTGCACCCAAGAGACACTAGTCAACAATGGGGCATTAACAATATCAGCTGTGGGCTGGCATGTGCCACCACGATGATCAGTGATTGCAGCAGCTTGGCAGTAAGTGCCAAATTAAAGGCAACAATCCATAGCTGATAACCACTTCACACGTGGTGCTTATGCCCGAGCCTGCCTCTCACATATTGAACTATTCGGACATCAGCAAAATGCACACTTTAAATAGAGACCCCTTCCCCGATGCATTTGACTTCCTGCATGCTTGTTATCTCAATCGGATAGAGGATGCTGCCAACATCTCTATATTGATTGGTTCGCTCTCTCATATAGAGTGAAGGCAACTAACATCTTTTTTTCCTCAAGCCCTTTTCTGATTCATTCAAAAGCCAAGTGCAAAGAGATGATGGTCTGCTTCACTCCTAAGAATGAGAGCATGCATGCCGCCATCAATGCCATTTCTCCTCATTGGTCTCTCTTCCTCCATCCACTCTGACCTTCGCCTGTTCTTGCCTACCATCCTGCACTTAGTCTCCAATCTCTTCTTCTCTCTTACTTTAATTTGTAAAGGAAGGCAATGGTGCTGTTATCACTGGCCTGTTAATCCAGACACCCAGGAAATAATCTGGGCACCTGGGTTCGAATCCCACCGCAGCAGATAGTAGAATTTAAATTCAACATATGTCTGGAATTAAGAGTCTAACGATGACCAGGAGTCCATTGTTGATTATCAAGAAAACCCATCTGTCCTTAAGGGGAGGAAATATGCTGTTCTCCCTTGGTCTGACCTACATGTGACGCCAGGCCTGCAACAATGTGGTTGACTCTTAACTGCCTCCTGGACATTTAGGGATGAGCAGTAAATGTTGGCCTAGCATTTGGTGATGCCCTAATTCTGTGAATGAATAAAAAAAAGCCTTCTAGTCTATTTTTATCCCCTCATTTTATCTATACTACTTCTTTGTGCTAAACTAATGTGATGAATGCAACACCTAGCAAGTGGCAGTAATTTTAACTGATGTATGACAAATCAACAAAACATTTTATGAGTTTGAATTTAAATTACTCTCCAGAGGAATTTTAGGATTGTGAGATAAAGTGCAGTAATGCTGTGTGATCTGAGGGTACTGAAGTATTATGTATTAACATACAATTAATTTATGCATGAAGGAGATCGATGTTCCCGATGTTATGAATCTACAATGTAGTTTTTAGAGCTTATTGAGCTGATTCTGCTAGTGTTAGAATACGTGAACAATCTGCACAAACTCTTCCAAAATCCTAATCCTCCAAATATCTAGTCACAGGTTTCAGAAATGTAGAGTTCCAATGTCAAATCCAAGTCAATGACAACTGTAAACGAATCTCTTGAATCCAACTTGAACCCTGACCTGAAAATGACCCTAAAGAGCAGATCAGGTTTCCTTTTGTCTGAGGGTAAATTTGGACCCTGATCCCAAGGACTGAAGGGCAAATAGCAGGACTTGATTTTTAAGCAGCAACGTCAAATTCTCAGAAGGCTGAGAGAGCATTGCTTTCGTGAAAGATTACTGTTTACCGGCCTGATGAGGTCAATACTGATGTCAGTCCACAAGGACAAAGTATAGTGTGACTGTGCAGCAAAGTAAAAACCAATATACTGTTGGTTTCAGATTTAGATTGATTGGACAATTGTATAGCAGGTGAGTAGTAACAAAACTTACAGTGAGGCACCTGAAAACTTACTAAATAACAGGGGCAAGACTTATTAAGAGAGATAATAGACTCCTCCATTCCTTGAACTTCCCTAGATGGGAATGCAGGCCAGGGATAGGGCTTTGCCATTGTGTTGCATAATGGGATGCACACCAAGATTCCAATGTTAAAAATTACCCTCATACTGTGCTGGAGGAGACATGATGGTTTAGTGGTAATATCACCGGGCTTGTAATTCTAGACCCAAGGTTGGCGCTCAGTAAGTGTGCGTTTGAGTCTCACCGTAATTGGATGACGAAATTTGAATTTTTTTGAAAAAAACTGGAATTATAAATTAGCCAAATGGTGACGGTGATGCAGTTGACAATGGTTGCAAAAACCCATCTGGTTCACTGATGTCCGTTAGGGAAGGAAATCTGTTGTCCTTACTTGGTTTGGCCTACATGTGATGTACAAAAAAAGCAATGGTGGTACAGAGTCATAGAGTCCAGCTTGTCCATGCTGACCAGATATCCTAAACTAATCTCGACCAATTTGCCAGTATTAGGCCCATATCCCTCGTAAACATTTCCTATTCATTTACCCATCCCATTGCCTCTTAAATGCCTCTGTGCGAAAAAATTGCCAGCAAAAACTCAGTTAGGGTATGCAACAACATGCTGCCCAGAAATGTGTTGGAGGCAGATTCAGTTCGAAAGGGCATTGGATGGCTATTTGGTTAGAAATGGTGTGCAGGGACATGGGGAGAAGACAGGAAAGGGTACTAGAGGTAATAGAACTGGTGCAGGCACGGTGGGCTGAATGGCCGCTGTGCTGTTATAATTCTGTGATTCCAGACCCACAGCAATGTGGTTGACTCTAAATGAGGGGCAATTAGGGATGGGCACTAAGCACTGGGTGAGCCAGTGACACCTATAAACCTGTGAACAAATTAAAAACACTTAAATGAGAATGCAGTGGGCTCCAAATACAAATGGTAGGCACATGACAAACAATATCGCAGCACTATGAATGGATTCGGCGTAATAGCTGCCTGCGTTTGATAATGGGCATGATATGGGGTTTAATTGAAATGATCAAATCCTTCTTTGGTCATGGAAAATTAATAAGTTTCTTTTTATTACGGTGAAAAGGATTGAAATAGAGGCACTTATGGTACACTTGATTGCTCTCTTGCAATTTAGCCAAGATCAGAATCTCACCAGATAGGTCAACCAGTATCTTACCAGCCTGAGATAACAAGGCGTAGAGCTAGCGAAAACAGCAGGCCAGGCAGCATCAGAGGAGCAGGCAAGCTGACATTTTGGGTCTAGACCCTTCTTCAGAAATGGGGTCCAGACCCGAAACATGAGCGTTTCTGATGCTGCCTGACCTGCTGTGTTCATCCAGCCCTTCGCCGTGTTATCTCAGATTCTCCAGCATCGGCAGTGCCTACTATCTCTTACAAGCCTGTTACCTGGCATGGGTGGTATGGCGGTTCAATGACTATCACAGCTCCAGGGACTCTGGTTCGATTCCACCCTTGGGCAACTGTCTGTGTAGAGTTTGCACATTCTGCCTGCTCCTGCATGGGTTTCCTTCAAAGTCCAAAGATGTGCAAGTTACATTGGATTGGCCATGCTAAATTACTGCATAGTGTCCAGCAATGTGAAGGCTAGGTAGATTAACCTTGAGAAATGCAAGGATACGGGGATAGGGTAAAGGGTGGATCTAGGTTGAATGCTCTTCAGGGTCAGTTTGGATTCAATGGGCCAAATTGCCTGCTTCCACCCTGTAGGGATTCTATGATTCATATATTAATGAGAAACTGCCACCTGGGAACATCACCCTTCCAAGCTACACTGAATCCTGACTTAGAAATGTATCACCGTGCCTTTAGCATCGCTGGGTTAAAATCTTGGAAATACCCCACCTCAATAGCACTGTGGATGTCCCTACATCAAGCGAACTATAGCCATTCAAGAGGCAGTTCAAGACATCTGAAGACGAGCAATGAATGCTGGCTCAGCCAGTGACACTCATCCTGTGAGTAAATGAAAAAGACCACCATAAATTCTGAATGCAAACAAACTGCATCAAGTTAGGTGAAAATCAAAACTCTCTAGACGCATCCACACTTGAATCACCTATGTTGACTGAGAGACAATTTTGAATCTGTGTCTCGATGTGCTACTCAAATCAATGCATGAACTTATTTTTGACAAAAAGAAAACGCTGATAAAATGATTCAGCCCTCTGGGAGGAAGCAGAATGTAGAAGCAAATTTCTTGTAATCACAGTTGTAAGACTAGCAGTACTGAGACTGAAATTCCTTTTTGATTGTTGCAGTGGGGGGTTTGACAGGAAGGAAACAGTTTGGCTATAATTTCCTTTCAACTTTATTCAGTCCATTATCAGTCTCTCAGGGCCCAGCCGCAGACAGGGTCAGTGAGCTCTGTGTGTGTTGATGTAGCATGCCTTTTCTTCTTATAGCCTGACATCATCAATTTAATGACTCCATTTTGATTCCTGTTAAGAGTACTTTACATCTTCCCAGCCTCATGCACGTGTACTTTGATCTTTGTCAATCTTGTTTTTCCTTCTGGGTTTCCTCTCATGAGTCTTAGCTTCTGACTAATCTCTCTCAACAACTAAATTCGTGAATGATGTGTCCATCCCTGTTTGAATGAGGTGCAACTGATCGTACAAGACAGCTTACTGGAGCTGCATTAACTCTCAAGCTCATGGTCCCAATACAGTGACAGGTAGTTTACAATGTACTCAGTTGTCACAAAGTGAGAATTTTGCTTCCATTCACAAGGTAAAGGCATAACTGGTAGTTCTGGATTCATATGTAGGCTAGAAGTTTCCTTCCCTAAAGGACCTAAGTGAATCAAATGGATATTCCCCCTCCTCCCAGTAAAGAACATCATTAGAGACTTAATTCCAGATCTTCATTGAATTCCAAAAGTTGCCCTGGTGAGATTTAAACCGAGACCCCCAGAATGATACCCGAATCTCTGGATTAATTTTTAAAAATTCATTCACAGGATCAAGGCATCGTCAAATGCCAGGCCAGCATTTATTGCCTATCCCTATTTGCCCAGAAGAGCAATTAAGGGTCAATCACATTGCTGTAGGTCTAGAGTCACATGTAGACCAGACCAGATAAGGATGGCAAATTTCCTTCCCAAAAAAAAAATTAGTGACCAGACAGGTTTTTCCTGACAATTGGCAATGGGTTCATGGCCATCATTAGACTCATAATTCCAGAATTCACATCCTACCATCTGCTGTCTTGGGCTTTGATTTTGGTCTGCAGAACATTACCTGAGTCTCTGGATTAGCAGTCCAATGTTAATGCCACTGGACTATCATTCCCCCACCTCCAATAAGGAGGGCCGAAGGGTCTGTTTCCACACTGGAGGGAGTCTAATATAATCCCACTCAGAATAAAGTCCTGTAATAAAGATGAACTGTGCATGGCCGATCACCCGATTATGAATAAAGATATTTCCAAGCTTCTTATCAGCTATGACCTATCCTGTCATGCTGTCCAGCAGAAATGGCTAAGCTGTGACAATGGTCAATGAGCAATAAATGTTGCCCTCGCCAGCAATGTCCACCCCCCCCCCCATGAATGAGTTTTTTAAAAAAGTTAGATATTGTCGTCGGTACACACAGAAATGTTGTGCATTCACTTTAACTAATGAAAGTTTTAGCTGTGATTCTGTTGGAATCCCTTCATTTCTGACAGCAAGCAGTGAATTCCAGCCCTTGTGCAAACCTTTAACACCAAAACGCCAGCCTGATGTATTCACTGGAATACTGAGCGAGTGCCACAAGTGCAGTGCATTCCGTTGAGGTGCTAAACTGAAGTCCTGGGTCTGCCCTCACAGCATGACATAAATGTTCGTTTGGGCTATTCTAAAGAAGAGCAGAAACATTTATCCCTCCTGGGCAATACTACCTGTCAATTGACATCACAGATTATCTGACTGTTGTTAACACAGTTGTATATGGGAGATTTCTGTTCATAATTTTACTGCTGCCTTTCCTTCATGACAAGCAGTAAAAAAATGCTTCATTAGCTATAAAACACTTTAGGAAGTTCTAAAGTTGAGAAAGGCGCCATATAAATGCGCCATTCTTTTGTACATGTATACTTACCAGTAGACACACGCCACCATTCAGTTAGCAAAGAAGTGAAGCAGCCACAACAAACACAAAACATTCACACACAACTTTTTATCTTAATGTCTTATCAATAAATACAAAAAAATCAAAGTTCATATGTATATTTTAATGCATAGCTGTAAAAGTAAGGCATTGCTTACTCTTTTTATTGATATGCTGATCAGAAATGCAGTTAGCCCTATCTGGTTTCCCATGTGTGCCTGGTGCTTAACCATTGGACAATAATGATTTGTCATGCATGTGATTTAGGATATCTTAAAGCTTGTGTATGTGCACCATATTTTACAGTTTCTGGACTACATGTGTGGTACCCATTGACAACATTCACAGGATACAGCTGAATAATGTGAAGTAGATGTAGTTTTATGAGCACTTATGATCTGATGTGTAAAATTTTCATTACAATTACCAGACACTTCCGGAGGCTGTCAGGCTGAGACTGAAAAATGTGTGCTGTATATTGCCCCGCTCACTTTGGCTGAGCTGTTCCCTGTGGAAGGTGTACTTCGAGTGAGTGATGCAAACAACAACATAATAATCATAACATCATCAAACCTAGAGGCCCGAGTAGGCCATTCAGCCCCCTTGAGGCTGCTCCCACCATTCAATAAAATCATGGCTAATCTGATTGTGAACGTAATGGGCACTTTCATGCTTGTTCCCCATAGGCCTGACTCCCTTATGAATCAAAAATCTGTCTAACTCAACTTTGAACATATTCAAAGACCAATTGATGTTTTGTTGATGAAATGTGTGGCATAGTTTTACCACCAAGGTTGGAAAAAGCTTTTTTATAGCACCTTTCACAACCTTAGGATGTGCTTTACAACTAATTATTTACTTTTGAAGTATAGACAGTGTTGCAGTATATGAAATACAACAGCCAATTTGTCCTCAGCTAGCAACGTCAGATTGACCAGACAATCTCTTTTCCTAATGTTGGTTAAAGGATGAATGTTGATCAGGATGTCAGGGGGTAACTCTCTCTGCTCTTTGAAATAGTGCTGTAGGACCTTGTATATGCCTCTGAGAAGGTAGAGGGAGCCTTAGTTTCACATCTCATTTGAAATGACACACATGGAACAACACAGCACTCCCTGCATAATGAACAGGATTTTGTGCTGAAGTCTGTTATTGGAATTTGAACTCACAACCTGTTATGACAGATATGAGTGTGCTGCCCATTGAGTCAAAACATATACACTGGGAGGGGATAATAAAATGTGAGGCTGGATGAGCACAGCACGCCAAGCAGCATCTCAGGAGCATAAAAGCTGACGTTTCGGGCCTAGACCCTTCATCACTGGGAGGGGAACCTGTTTAGCTCATTTGGCAGACCAGCCCATACCAACAGCATGGGCTCAATTCCCACGGCTGAGGCTACCATGAAAGATTCTCCTTCTCAGCCTCTCCCAAGGTGTGGTGAACCTCAGGTTAAACCACCGCCAATCTAATGGTAAGGCCATGCCAACTCTGCCCTTTAAAGGAACAATTGTTGCCTCCTGACAAGTAATCTTGCAGCAGTGGAATTATATTCAGCAACATTAACATCTCATTCACCCTGCAGGCATCTTACGCGCAAATCTAACTTTCAGTGATACATCAAAGGGTGCCATTACATGGTAAACTTTCACTCAAACTGTAGTATCCATCCTTACATTATTCACCGGTATATTGAACATAGAACAGGACAGCACAGGAATGGGCCCTTCAGCCCACAATGTTGTGCTGAACATGATGCTAAATTACACCAATCCCTTCTGCCTGCCCTTGGTCCATATTCCTCCATTCCTTGCATAGTCACATGCTTATCTAAAAATCCCTTAAACGCCCCTATCATATCTGCCTCCACCACCAGCCCTGGCAGCATTTTTCAGACTCCTGCCACTCTCTGTCTTAAAAAGTTATGCCCCTTACATCTCCTTTGAACTTTGCCCCTCTCATCTTAAATGCATGCCCCCTAGACTTAAACATTTCATATCTGGGAAAAAGATTCTGAGCGTCAACCCTGTCTATGCAGCTCATAATTTCATTGACTTCTATCAAGTCTCCCCTCAGCCTCTGCCGCTCCAGAGAAACCAACTCAAGGTTATCCAGCCTCTCCTTACAGCTCACACCCACTAATCCAGGCAGCACCCTAATAAACCTCTTCTGCAAATTCTCCAAAGCCTCCCGAAAGTCTTATAAAGCTGCAACATAACATCCTGACTCTTGTACTCAATTCCCCAACTAATATGCAGTTTCTAGATTACAATCGATGCCATTTATGTTCTTTGATACAGAAATATGTCTCTGCAACTCCTAGGCAGCAGTGATCACAATCTGCTTGAATTTACATCCAGCTGGAAAGGGGGATGATTGGGTCTGAGACTAGTATTTTAAACTTAAATAAGGGCAACACTGTAGGGATGAAATCTGAGGTGAGTTGGCATACTGGACAAGAGGATAGATTAATGAAGGTAAAGTCAATGTTGACCCAGAAGACTGAGAGCCTCCTGGTGTTGTGGGGCAGCCCCACCCAGTGTGGCATCCTGTCAGCCTGGCATGTTGTCCACCCGGCCCGTCGTAGCAGTCTGAAGTGATCTCACAGCCTCATGTCCCTCAAAGGTGAAGCCTGGTGCGGTCTGGAGCCAGTGCCCAGTGTGGACTGGAGGCAAGGTACTAGCATGGTCTGGGTTGGAAGACCGTTGCTCTGAGCTTTTATTTCTGCAGCTCTGGACATTTCATTTCTCTCTTTTCTAAGATCTTGTAACTGAAGAAGCCGCACCTAAGTACCTTTGTACCTAAAATGGCACTGAAAGTGGTGACATATGAACTTTTCACTGTCCTCATTGAGTAAATATGACAATAAAGCTAATTTATTCATTCATTCACTGGAGAGAGAGTGGTAAGGTTTAACATGAAGGTTACCACACCTTAAGCAAGGGGTGAGGTTGAGAAGGCAGTTCCTTTATAGTGGGAATTGGATCCAAGCTGTTGGCGTCACTGTGCATGGCAAACCAGCCATCCAGCCAACTGAGCTAAAGAGATGCAATGGCAGACATGTTGCAGAATTGAAGCTCTTTAACCCATTATGTCTGCACTGGCTATCCAATGAGCATTCTGCCATTCTCCAGTCTTTTACACCACCCTTGCATCTTGTTTCTATTCAAATACCATCCAGTGCACTCTGAAATGTCTCAATTAAACCTACCTTACCACACTTTCAGGCAGTGAATTTCAGAACCAAACCATTCACTTTGTGAAAAAGTTGTCTTCTCACACATGCTTGCTCTGATTTGCAAATCACTTTAAATCCATGCCATCACATTCTCGATCCTATTAGGAACAGTTTCGCCTTATCTCTTTAAGAGATATTTTGGAATACTCAGAATAGGTACATCCCTACTGTAGAGAAAAGGATTTTACGCAGGTGCTCATCAAAATAAAGTGGAAGTGAAGTCAGTGATAGTGCTTTAGAGAGTAAGATTGGGCAGTTAATAGTAGATAATAACGAAACAAACAGATGTTCTAAAATAAAGATAGAAATTGCTGGAAACGCTCAGCTGGTCTGGTAGCAAGTATAGAGAGAAATCAGAGTTGATGTTTCAGCTTGAGTGACCCTACCTCAGAACCGGACCCGAAACGTCAACCCTGTTTTTTCCTTCACAGATGCTGCCAGACCTGCTGAGCTTTTCTAGCAAATTTGTTTTTGCTTTTCAGTTAGTGAATGGTTTGGTTCTGAAAAGTAACGCCTGGAAGAATGATACAACAACATTTTGAGAGGTCCAGGGATCTGGGTGTTCAAGTGTGTGAATCACAAAAAGCTATCATGCAGGCAGAAAATGTAAGGAGGAAAGCTAATGCTATCCTTTATTACAAGAGGAATTGAATATAAAAATAAGGATGCTACATTTCACTCACAAAAGAGCATTGGTGAGACCACATCTCAAACACCGTGCAGTTTTGGCCTCTTTGTTTAATGAAGGATGTAAGTGCTTTGGAGACGGTTCAGAGGAGGTTTACTAGGTTGATACCTGATTGCATGGATTGTCTAATGAGGAAAAGTTTGGACAGACTGGGCTTGTTTCCAACAAGTGGAGTTTGGAAGCATGAGGAGTGACATGATTGTATTGCATAAGATCCTGACATTGAAAGGATGTTTCCTCTTGTGGGTCAGTCCAGAACTAGAAGACACAGAACTTTTAAAGTAGGGGTCACCCTTTTAGAGCTGAAATGAGGGGAAAAAATTGTCTCAGAGGCTTATGCAACTTTAGAACTCTCTATCGCAAAAGCAGAACATTGGATAATTGAATATTTTTAAGACAGAGGTGAGTTAGGCAGAAGAATCAGGGGTTACTGGGGGCAAACGAGAGTATGGAATTCAAAATATGAACAGATCAGCCATGATATAATTGAATGGCAGAGGACGCCTGTGGGGTCCTATGGCCTATTTCTGCTCCTATTTCGTATGTTCATAAACTGTTTTTGTAGTTTTTGTCTTGACAAACAGATTTGGTAAAATAGCAAACAAAGCAGAAATTGCTGGCAAAATTCAGCGGATCTGGTAGTTTCTGTGGAGAGAAATCAGAGTTAATGTTTCGGGTTGAGTGGCCCTTTAGGAAGGGCTCAGGCCTGCAATTTCAGTTTTTGTTTCTCATTTACATCATCTGCAGTTCTTTTGGTTTTTATTTGTAAAAGTAGCAGCCATTACTGAAAATAAATCTCTTTAGCTTTGTGGATTCATGAATCTTTTTTCCCCAAAATTTGAATAAAACTCTGGGTGTGATTTAAATGAGTTACAATGTGCAATTGTGGAGTTAACACAGATGTTGCCATTACTGCAGCTGACCTACAGCTATTGGAAAATTAATTATGACTGATTTTTGACTTTTAATGCGATGGGCCAGTTCAGTTTTCTTTTCCGTAAATTGTGGACAGTTTCTGTCAGATTTAATTCCAGTGGCTGCTTCCCTCCTCAGCCACACATGGTTTTATTTTTCCCCCATAAATTTGTCTCTATTTACCACATTTGCAATACATTACTGTTCAAATTATACTAATTTCTTCACTGCTACACTCCAGGAGTTTTGAGCAAGATTGGAGTACACAGACATTAAGTTCCATATAAACCAGTCAAGAGTTGAGGATAAAAATGTGAAGTAGACATTTTTTATTATAGATATGGTTTCATTGGCTGTCATCCGTAAATCCACATTTTTCTCCTCCTGAAGGAAGGGAAAATCAAACAGGAATATTGCTTTTGCCACTTGTATCACATGTTGCAAAATACTTACAGCAATGAAACATTGCATTTTGGCCTAACAGACTCACGCTGGTAGTGTTCATAGTTATCTTCATCTGCCCTTATCAACATATCAACTCATCGACCTGCTCAGTTACGCATAGTCTGGGTTCTGCCAGGGCCGCTCAGCTCCTAACCTCATTATGGCCTTGGTTCAAAAATGGACAAAAGAGCTGAATTCCAGAGGTAAGGTGAGAGCGACAGCCCTTGACTTCAAGGTTGCAGTTAACTGAAGGAAGCATCAAAGAGCCCTGGCAAAACTGGAATTAATGGGAATCAGGGGGCACACTCCCCACTGGTCACAAGTGGCAAAGAGGAAGACATTTGTGGTTGTTACAGGTCAGTCGTCTCAGCAGGAGTTCCCCAGAGTACAGTCCTAGGCCTAGCCAATTTCAACTGTTTCTTCAATGACTTTCCCTCTATCATGAGGTCGTATACGGGGATGTTTGCCGATGATTGCACGCTGTTCAGCACCATTCGTGACTCCTCAGATACTGAAGCAGTCCGTGTTCAAATGCAACAGGATCTGAATAATATCCAGGCTTGGGCTGCAAAGTATAAAGTAATGTTTGCACCACACAAATATCAGGCTATGACAATCTCCAATAACAAACAATCTAACCACCATTCCCTAGCATTCAATGGCATTACCATCACTGAATCCCCCATGATCAAGATCCTAGGGGTTACCATTGACCAGAAACTCAACAGGACTCACTACGTAAACACAGTGGCTACAAGAGCAAGCTAGAAGCTAGAAATAACTCACTTTCTGACTCCCCAGAGCCTGTACAACATCTACAAGGCACAAGTCAGGAGTGTGATGGAATGTTATCCACTTGTCTGATTGGCTGCAGCTCCTACAACATCCAAAATGTTTGACACCATCCAGGATATTGATTGGCACCACATCCACAAACATTCACTCCTTCCACCACCAGTGCTCAGTAGCAGTAGGATTTACTATCTGCAAGATGTACTGCAGAAATTCGCCGAAGATTCTCAGCACCTTCCAAACCCATGATCACTTTTATTCAGAAAGACAAGGGCAGCAGATACAAGGGAACACGACCACTTGCAAGTTCACCTCCAAGCCAATCACCATAGCGACTTGGAAATAATCACAATTTCTTCTGTTCCACTTGGTCAAAATTCTGGAATTCTTTCCCTGGCAGCATTGAGGGGCAACCCACAGCATGTGGACTGCAGTGGTTCAAGAAGGCAGCTCACCACCACCTTCTCAAGGGGGAACTAGGGATGGCAATTAATACTGGCTGGCGGTAGCTACATCCCACAATTGAATAACGATAACCCCATTTCCTTCACTCTCATGAATTTAGGGATATTATCAATAATATCAAAATCAACCATCAACACTCATCTAGTAAATGGATTTATCAAAAAACTCTTTGTTTTCCCTTGATTGTTTCAATATGATTTATCTCAACGATTCCCTGTTGTAGTGAGATCTCCTGGCCTTGTGCCTTGTCTGGATGTGACCATAAGACAGAACAGAAATAGGCCATTCAGCCCATTTAAGCTACTCTGCAGAAGGGCCAAATGTGACTTGGCAGGGGGCTAGGACAGTCAGCGTGGTGAACTCTCCAATGGCAGCAGCATAAATTTGGGCATGGAGCCATGCGCAACCATATGAGAGGGACCATGAGAAACCAGTGGGATACCTCACTGGTCTCTCTCTTGACACTGGTAAAATGCTGCTGGGTGTGGAAGGTGACCCTAAAAACTGAGCACTTAATTGATTTAATCATCCATCTTCTGAGGCCCACCCTCTGACAATGTCTTGTGCACTCCCTCCTACACTACCGTCTTAAAAGGTTTTATGACCCATTTCCCAAGACCCGGTAAAATCCAGTCCCCCTTAAGGACCTGATCATAGTGAGAGTGTTCTTTTCTCACTGGGTAGTTTTAGAAACAGTTTATAGATGATTATAAAATGTGAGGCTGGATGAACACAGCAGGCCAAGCAGCATCTCAGGAGCACAAAAGCTGACGTTTCGGGCCTAGACCCTTCATCAGAGAGGGGGATGGGGGGAGGGAACTGGAATAAATAGGGAGAGAGGGGGAGGCGGACCGAAGATGGAGAGTAAAGAAGATAGGTGGAGAGAGTGTAGGTGGGGAGGTAGGGAGGGGATAGGTCAGTCCAGGGAAGACGGACAGGTCAAGGAGGTGGGATGAGGTTAGTAGGTAGCGGGGGGTGCGGCTTGGGGTGGGAGGAAGGGATGGGTGAGAGGAAGAACCGGTTAGGGAGGCAGAGACAGGTTGGACTGGTTTTGGGATGCAGTGGGTGGGGGGGAAGAGCTGGGCTGGTTGTGTGGTGCAGTGGGGGGAGGGGATGAACTGGGCTGGTTTAGGGATGCAGTAGGGGAAGGGGAGATTTTGAAACTGGTGAAGTCCACATTGATACCATATGGCTGCAGGGTTCCCAGGCGGAATATGAGTTGCTGTTCCTGCAACCTTCGGGTGGCATCATTGTGCAGTCCATCCCCTCCCCTGTCTGCTTTCCGGAGAGACCACTCTCTCCGTGACTCCCTTGTTCGCTCCACACTGCCCTCCAACCCCACCACACCCGGCACCTTCCCCTGCAACCGCAGGAAATGCTACACTTGTCCCCACACCTCCTCCCTCACCCCCATCCCAGGCCCCAAGATGACATTCCACATCAAGCAGAGGTTCACCTGCACATCTGCCAATGTGGTATACTGCATCCACTGTACCCGGTGCGGCTTCCTCTACATTGGGGAAACCAAGCGGAGGCTTGGGGACCGCTTTGCAGAACACCTCCGCTCAGTTCGCAACAAACAACTGCACCTCCCAGTCGCAAACCATTTCCACTCCCCCTCCCATTCTCTTGATGACATGTCCATCATGGGCCTCCTGCAGTGCCACAATGATGCCACCCGAAGGTTGCAGGAACAGCAACTCATATTCTGCCTGGAAACCCTGCAGCCATATGGTATCAATGTGGACTTCACCAGTTTCAAAATCTCCCCTTCCCCTACTGCATCCCTAAACCAGCCCAGTTCATCCCCTCCCCCCACTGCACCACACAACCAGCCCAGCTCTTCCCCCCCACCCACTGCATCCCAAAACCAGTCCAACCTGTCTCTGCCTCCCTAACCGGTTCTTCCTCTCACCCATCCCTTCCTCCCACCCCAAGCCGCACCCCCCGCTACCTACTAACCTCATCCCACCTCCTTGACCTGTCCGTCTTCCCTGGACTGACCTATCCCCTCCCTACCTCCCCACCTACACTCTCTCCACCTATCTTCTTTACTCTCCATCTTCGGTCCGCCTCCCCCTCTCTCCCTATTTATTCCAGTTCCCTCCCCCCATCCCCCTCTCTGATGAAGGGTCTAGGCCCGAAACGTCAGCTTTTGTGCTCCTGAGATGCTGCTTGGCCTGCTGTGTTCATCCAGCCTCACATTTTATTATCTTGGAATCTCCAGCATCTGCAGTTCCCATTATCTCTTATAGATGATTAGTTGAGTTGTCTGACTCATACTTATGACAGATCGGGCCTTGATACCATCTTGTAAAAACATCGACTGCGATGCTGAGGATTCCCTAGAGGCACCCGCATTTTTTGTTGACAAATTGACAAGCTTCAGACTTAAATCAGTGGCTTCTTCCAGTTTCAAGGTATGTGGTTGCCACATCGTGTCCAAATGGCTAACACCGGCTTTCTAAATGAATGAATAATTCTGTAAAATCTGGCTTCACAAGATTGCACTCTGTCAAAGGCTGCTGGGTGTTTGACTCTGTCTAGACCATGCAACTTGCTTAATTTAATGCAGCGAGCTGCTGCCCCACCCTTGGCATGGCCTATGCTCTGAGACCTTTAGCTTGGAGTGAAAAACGATCTTAAAATCAAGCCATCTTGTGGTGCAGCGGTAGTGTCCCTGCCCATGGACTAGGTAGCTGGGGTTCAGTTCTTGCCTCCTCCAGAGGTTTGTAGTAACATGTCTGAACAGGTTGATTGAGGAAAAATAGGTTAAATCAGAAAGAAGCCACTATACCTAGGTAGAAAAATGTACTAAAGCTTCATGTTGAAATGTGTAAGACTAGTATGTCTCATCCATAAGTTTTACTGGTAATTTTCTTCCCTTCTATATTTTGGACATGTGTCCACTTAAGTTGTCAGCTCGTGATCTCAGTGAGGATTTAACTTAAGGAATATTTCCTAGGAGATATGAAGAACTGCAGATGCTGCAAGACAGAGTCAGTACGGCGTGGAGCTGGAGGAACACAGCAGATCAGACAGCATCAGAGGAGCAGGAAAGGCGATGTTTCGGGTCAAGACCCTTCACCAGGACTGGTGAAGGAGAAGGGAGGTCAGAAATAAATAGAGAGAGGAGGGATGGGGCTGCGGGATGGTGGGTCGGATGATGATATGTGGATGCAGGTAGAGGTTTGTGAATATTGACAACTGGGAAGGGTGGGGCAGATAGGTGAGGAAGAAGATGGACAGGTTGTGTCAGGTCAAGGAGCTGGGGATGCGAGTGAGGACTAGACATGGGATGGGGCCATGGGTTGAAGCTAGTGAATTCTATGTTGAGGCTATTCGGCTGTAAGCTTCCGAAGTTGGATATAAAGTGTTGTTCTTTCAATTTTTGTGTGGTCTCATTGTGACATTGGAGAAGGCCCAAAATGGACATGTCGCCGAGGGAATAAGAAAGGGAATTGAAATGGCTGACAACCAGAAACTGGTGTTGACTGGAGCATACAGGGCATAGATGCTCCAGAAATCTGTCACTGAGCCTGCACTTGGTCTCTCCAATATTGAGGAGACACCATCGGGAACAACAGATGCAGGAGATCTGATTGGAAGATGTACAGTTGAATCCCTATCAGATACAGAATGATTGTTTGGGGCCTCGGATGGAGGTGAGAGGCAGGTGTAACATTTCCTGCGGTTGCAGGGAAAGATACGGGATGTGGTGGGGCTCATGGAGAGTGTGGAGCGGACAAGGGAGTCACAGAGAGAGCAATCCGTGTGGAAAGTGGATAGGGGTGGGGAGGTGAATATCTCTTTGGTGGTGGGGTCTTTTGCAGGTGGTGAAAGTGGCAGAGGATGATGCATTGGATTCAAACATTGGTGGGGTGGTATGTGAGGACAAGGTGGACTCTATCCATATTGTTGTTGGGGGGGAGGATGTATGAGGGGCAGAAGTGCAGGAAATGCAGCAGGTGCAGTTGAGGGTATTATGAATCATGGGAGAGGGGACATTATGTACCTGACCCGAGCACTCAGTCTTTCCAGGGCTTTGCAAAAATCCTTTGTCACTCTGTCATTGGGATTTTCCCTATCACTGCATGGGAATGGAATCTAGTTGTTAACTGCAAAAGCTCTGCTAATGTTAGCCAGTTTCACGTTGACAGTTAAATCGCCAATGTCTTGATCAGATCTCCTTGGAATTGTTTCTGAGAGGGCAGGAGGGACTTCTGTATAATGCTTTATCTGACATTGCTACACTTCCTTTCTAACCTTTGGAATACTGTGTTCAGTTCAATTCCATGCTATAGGAAAGACATTGTTAAACTTCCTGAAAAGATTTACAAGGATGTTGCCAGGGTTGGAGGGTTTGACTTAAAGGGAAAGGCTTAATAGGTTGGGGCTATTTTCCCTGGAGCAGCAGAGGCTGGGGTTGACGTTACAGAGATTTATAAAATTATGAGGCATGTGGTTAGGGTGAACACCAAGGTCTTTTCCCCAGGGGTAGGGGAATCCAAAACTAGAGGGCTTAGGTTTAAAATGAGAGAGAAAAGATTTAAAAAGGATCTAAGGGGTAACATTTTCACACAGAGGGTGGTGCGTGTATGGAACGAGCTGCCAGAGGAAGTGGTGGAGGCTGGTACAATTACAACATTTAAAATGCATCTGGATGGGTACATGAATAGGAAGGGTTTAGAGGGATATGGGCCAAATGCTGGAAAATGGGACTGAATTAATTTAGGATATTTGATCGGCGTGGGCAAGTTGGACTGGAGGGTCTAGTTTTGTGTTGTATGACTCTATAACTCTAAGTACTGTATTTGCTTTGACAACCTAGATAATGAAATGTAGGATTTGGACCCATGCCTGTTTGACTTAGGTGAGAAGATCATCACTGAAGCAAGGCTTGTAAAACTAATGAAGAACAGACTGTGGATCATAGCTTGTATGTTCTGATGTGCTCCATTCATGGTGCAAGGAAACTTAAGTGAGACATATATGATCCTGAAGAGACTTGACAGGCTGAATGTGGAGACAATGTTTCCTCTTCTGAAAGAATCTAGATAGATGGGTTGCCAATTTAAAAGATGGAAACAAAATCTCTCAGAAGATCTTGAGCCTTTGGAACAATGTTACTTAAAAGGTGATGCAAGTTGAGACTTTGAATATTTTAATTCAGAGATAGATAGGAAAGCAAGGGCAGGGTGAAAAACTATTAAACAGGAATGTGGAGTTGAAGCCATAATCTGATCAGGGATGAACATCAGAAATGGTGAAGCAGGTTAGAGGGGCTGAGTTCCCAACTCCTGCTCTTAGCCCATATGTTTGTTTGTTTAATGCCCCAAAAGTTACAGGGCATCAGCTGTGACTCACTCAGAGACAGAACTACTACTAGCTTCTGAACAAGGGTCTCGACCTGAAACATCAGCTTTCCTGCTCCTCAGATGCTGCCTGACCTGCTGTGTTCTTCCAGCTCCACACTGTTTTCTCTGATTCCAGCATCTGCAGTTTGTGCATGTCTGAGTGAGGAATAACCCCACTGTGAAGCTGCCCATTTCTGTAGAAGGGTCCTGACCTGAAACGTCAGCTTTCCTGCTCCTCAGATGCTGCCTGGCCTGCTGTATTCCTCCAGCTCCACGCTGTGTTATCTAGGACATCAGTTGTGATTGGTGACCTCAGTAGCAACTATATTATTTTCCTGAGAGTTTGTACATTTATGATTTTATTAAGATGAAACGTTCATGACAAGTCCCCTGATTGTCATCTGTATCTCGACTCCACTTCCTTCGGAAAGCCAATAAGAGCGGTGATACTAAGTCTGCTGGGCAGTCCCTTTCCTCAGAACTGATCGCAGGTCACAGACTTGACACATTAACTTAGTTTTTCTCTCCACAAATTATGCCAGGCCTGTTGACAATCGGTAGTATTTTCTGTTTTTATTTCAGATTTCCAGCGTTGTTTTGCTTTTACATCTCCTCCCACCCTGATTCGTGCCCTTTCCCGCCCTGATTCGTGCCCTTTCCCACCCTGATTCATGTAAAGACTATAGCGCATTTCCACCATTTCTCTGTTCCTGTTCTGAAGTTGTAAAATTCCATACTTGTGCTCCGACATGGCCACCTAGTTTCTTGGGCTTGGACTCTTCTACCTGCACTGTGCCTGGCAGAGCCTTTGAAGATGGCACAGAGATCCATTTGCAACCAATCTGCAGTGCCCCCGTTGCCCTCTCACCCAGAACCACAAGGGAATCCTCAGCACTCAACCTCACCATCACCATACAGCATTTTCCCGTTTTCAAGGTCCCTTCTTCCACCACCTCCCATACAACTACCCTTCACATGACACTGTGTCAGCACAAGAGATCCAACATCTGCTCTTTCATCTTCTCTCTTCCCACTGTCCGGGGCTCCATACATCTGAGTGAATATTGCTCAACTTAGTGTACTGTAGTTGACAATCTTAAGCGCGCTTGTGGTGCAATGGTAGTGTCCCTACCTCTGAGCCAGGAGACTCGGGTTCAAATCCCACCTGCTTTAGAGGTATGTAATAATATCCCTGAACAGGTAGATTAGAAAATATGATCTTGATGATGTTACCTCTACATATTTTTTAAGCAACCTGTTCAAGGATGTATCAGAGATAATGGGAACTGCAGATGCTGGAGATTCCAAGATAATAAAATGTGAGGCTGGATGAACACAGCAGGCCAAGCAGCATCCCAGGAGCACAAAAGCTGACGTTTCGGGCCTAGACCCTTCATCAGAGAGGGGGATGGGGGGAGGGAACTGGAATAAATAGGGAGAGAGGGGGAGGCGGACCGAAGATGGAGAGTAAAGAAGATAGGTGGAGAGGGTGTAGGTGGGGAGGTAGGGAGGGGATAGGTCAGTCCAGGGAAGACGGACAGGTCAAGGAGGTGGGATGAGGTTAGTAGGTAGCTGGGGGTGCGGCTTGGGGTGGGGTGGGGTGGGTTCCTCCCACCCCAAGCCGCACCCCCAGCTACCTACTAACCTCATCCCACCTCCTTGACCTGTCCGTCTTCCCTGGACTGACCTATCCCCTCCCTACCTCCCCACCTACACCCTCTCCACCTATCTTCTTTACTCTCCATCTTCGGTCCGCCTCCCCCTCTCTCCCTATTTATTCCAGTTCCCTCCCCCCATCCCCCTCTCTGATGAAGGGTCTAGGCCCGAAACGTCAGCTTTTGTGCTCCTGGGATGCTGCTTGGCCTGCTGTGTTCATCCAGCCTCACATTTTATTATCTCTGTTCAAGGATGTTATTGGATACCACTGGAGCAGGTGGGACTTGAACTTGGACCACCTGGCTCAGAAGTAGGGACAGTACCACTACCTCAAGCCCTGAGGCACCTCCTCTATGTTGGAGAATACAATCTGGAAGATCGTTAACATCCTTGTTCATTCTGCAAGCTTGACCCTGAGCTTTTGGTTACTTGCCATCTTAATTCTTCATTCCACTCCCCGTCTGCGCTCCCTGACCTTGGCCTCGCACAGTCTACATTCAGTATTTAGTCTGATGAGACAAGAGGAACAATACCTTAGCTTTTCATTAGTCACTTTACAGTCTTCGTGACTCTACATTGAGTTCAACAATTTCAGATATTTACCCATTTGCTCAGGTAACTGTTGCTTGTACTGACACTGCCTGTGCCATTCACACCTCCTCTTGGCCCATCTATCACCAACACTATTACCTTGTACTGTCTACCCTTTTGTAATTTAACGATTCCTCATCTCCAACCAAAATTCGATCTCAACTGCATGGCCGAAAGCTTCCACACATGCCAATCATTGCTCTGATGCATTGATGCAGGCCTGGCATGCCTTGCCTTTCCTTATCCAGGAATCCACTCATTTCAGCTGTTTGTCCATTAAACCTTCTCTGAATTGTTTCCAGCTGTAAGAAACAGTGACCAGTACTGTACACTGTACTCCAGGCATAGTGGCTTGGTGGCTGTTTGTCCCCGGGAATGAGAGGGAGGCAGGCATTGCAGGAGATGAAAGTGGGTGACACAGCGGTTACTGTTGGTGCAGGTGCAGGGACATCCTGGATAAATGAATGGGCAGTGCAGAGGGCAGGCAGGGTGAGTGTGTCAGAGGTCAGAATGGGTGACAGTGAAGGAAGATGCTGCAGGCAAATAATGAGAGAGGTAGGGCATGAGCTAAACACCAAACTACTTCCCATTTAAAAACCAAAAGACCTGCAGGTGCTGTAAGTCAGCAACAAAAATAGAAACTGCTAGAAAAGCATCTGTGAAGAGAAATCATGAGTTAACATTTCTGGCCCAGTGATGGGTCTGAGGAAGGGTCACCAGATGCAAATGTTCGCTCTGATTTCTCGTCATAGTTTTTGTTACATCCCATTTACCTGCACTCGGTTCATAGCGCTAACATTTTAAGTGCTCATCCAGATGATTCTTAGATGTTGTGAGAGTACCTACCTCCACTCAGACAGCATGTTCCATATTTCTACCATCCTCTGGGTAAAAATATTCTGTCTCTGATCTCCTCTAAACCACTTGATCCTCACCTTAAAATGATGCCCTCTGGTCTTAGACACATCAGCCATGTGGAAGAAATTCTCATGATCTACTCTGTCTATATCTCTCATACTTCTTTATCCCTCTATCATATCCCCTCCTCAGCCTCCTCCATTCCAAGGAAAACCAGCCCAGCCTATCCAATCTCTCCTCATGACTAAGACTTTCCATCCCATCTCCTCTTTACCCTCTCCAGTGCAATCACATCCTTTCAATAATGTGGTGACTAGAACTGCACAATGAATTCCATCCTATAATGCTTTATAAAGTTGTAACTAGTCTTCCTTTACTCCTACATGTTCTACCCTGGATAATGAAGGCAAGCATCTCATTAGCCTTCTTCACTGCCCTTTCTAACACCTTCGGCAGTCTGTGGAGTTATACATCCAGGCCCTTTTGTTCCTCAGTGCTCCCTGGGGACCTACCATACATTGTATGTGTGCTTCCTTCATTAGACCTCTAAAAATGCATCACCTCAATCTTATCAGGATTATAATGAATCTGTGTCTTAGGAGCACAAAAGCTGACGTTTCATAAGCTTCAAAATCTCCACTCCCCCCACTGCATCTCAAAACCAGCCCAGCTTGTCCCCGCCTCCCTAACCTGTTCTGTGCTCCTGAGATGCTGCTTGGCCTGCTGTGTTCATCCAGCCCCACATTTTATTATCTTGGAATCTCCAGCATCTGCAGTTCCCATTATCTCTTCCTCTCCCCTATTCCTTCCACCCACCTCAGGCCGCATCTCCATTTCCCACCTACTAACCTCGTCCCGCCCCCTTGACCTGTCCGTCCTCCCTGGACTGACCTATCCCGTCCCTACCTCCCCACCTATACTCACATTTACTGGCTCCATCCCTGCCCCTTTAACTTGTCTGCCTCCTCTCCACCTATCTTCTTCTCTATCCACCTCTGCCTCCCCCTCTCTCTCCCTATTTATTTCAGAACCCTCTTCCCCTCCCCCTTTTCTGATGAAGGGTCTAGGCCCGAAACGTCAGCTTTTCTGCTCCTAAGATGCTGCTTGGCCTGCTGTGTTCATCCAGCTGCACACTTCGTTATCTCGGATTCTCCAGCATCTACAGCTCCCATTATCTCTAATGAATCTGTGATTGCTTTGCCCAATTCACCAGCTGATCAATATCAGGCCCTAGCCTGAGACCATCCTTCTCAGTATTAAGAACATAAGGTGAGAGGAGAGGGATTTTAAAAAAGACATGAGGGACATTTTTTTTACTCAAACAGTGGTTTGTGTGTGGAATGAACTTCCAGAGGAAGTGGTGGATGTGGGTTACAATGTTTAAAAGACATTTCATGAATAAGAAATGTTTGCAGGGATATGGGCCAAGTACAGGTAGGTGGAACATTGGTTGTCATGGTTTGGTTAGATTGAAGGGTCTACTTCCATGCTGTATGACTCTATGACTCTGACTTCCCATTAATCTTCACCATATTGCATGCTTCTTGTTTGCTTTCTATGCTGTCCCTGACTTCCCTTGTCATCCATGGTTGCCTCTTCCTCCCCCAAGTGTGTTTCTTCTACTTTAGGACAAATTTCTGTTGTGCCTCCTGAATTACCCCCCCCCCAAAATACTTGCCATTGCTGCTCCACTGTCTTCCCTGCTTGGCTCCTCTTTCTATCACTGTAACCAACCCCTCCCTCACATCTTTGTGGTTATCTTTGTTCAGTTGTAATACCATTACATCTGATTCCAGCTTCTCCCTCGAACTGCAGGGTGTATCCTATCTTATTGTGGGCACTGCTCCCTCAGGGGTTCCTTCACCTCAAGCTCCCTTAAGTTGCCTCATTACACCTCACCAAACCCGGAATTGCCTGTTTCAGAAGTGGGCTCTACCACGAGCTGCAAAATGTTAACTCTGTTTCTCTCTCCACAGATGCAGCCAGGCCTGCTGAGTTTCTCTAGCAGTTTCTGTTTTTGTTTCAGATATCCAAGATCCGCAGCTCTTTGTTATTTGTTTAGCATCACACAGTAAGTTGATGCATTTTCAGAGAAGTAACGGCGTGTGGGTGTATATATATATTTACAGAATGGCATAGATGTAAAGAGCACGCAGGGAGCTGAGGGTTAATGTGCACAAATCTTTGAAGGTGAGACGACACTGTGGAAAAGCAGTTAGCAAAATATGTGGGGTCTTGGGCTTCATAAGTAGAGGTAACAAGAACGAATTTGTAGAAAAAATGCTGACCCCAAAGCTCAGGTTAGGTCACAGGTCAGCATTACATTCAGTTCTGGTCACACTTCAGGAAGGATGTGAGGGCCCTTGAGAGAAAGGAGAGCAGATTTATCAGAATGGCTCATTGACAAAGAAAATATATTCAAAAGATTGATTTGGAGAAATGGCTATTTTCCTGGAAGAGTCCTTTTGATAAAGCTGTAGAAGATTACAAGCAATCTAGTTAAGGTAAACAAAGATTTAAAAATCTGTGTCCAATAAGAAATGGCACACAGATTAGTATCAGATTTAAGTTTTTGGGAAGGCGGTAGATGGGCACATGTTTCTCTGGTCTGCTAATAATCAAGGAGATGTATCTGTGAGTGTACTCGCTCTAAGAATACAGTTTTGAAGGTTTACTGATCAAGTTACATTGGCCTCACCCATTCTACTGAGGAACACACAAACTTTGGGTGAAGTTGAAGAGTCCTCTAGCTTTCAGATCAGGAAATGTATCTGACCCAGTTCACTAAGTTCCTAGTCATTATCCCTGAACAAATGTTGTTGTTGCTACCATGTTACCATGCAACAAACCTTCCAGTTATCTATAAACAGTGTCTCTCCTGTAGCTACCCAATGGTGGCGAATCCTCCACCACTAATCACTAGATAGGTCCAAGACAAAGCAAAGGCAGTGGAGGATAGGTGACAACGAACTGCCTTAAATAGCCCTTACCCAACACCACACACTGGCACAAATACAGAGTACCATAAGGTACTCCACATGGCCATCTGGGAAAATACTGCAGAGTGGGCTAGCTGCTTTCTCAGAGGAGGACCATCAGAAAATGTGGAGGCTTGAGAAACTGTAAATAAAATGAGTTACGAAGATTCACATCAAGCTTGGAGCTTGTTTTTAAACATGAAGCAGACGTTGCCTGGACTGGTTTATGTTTCGCTCTTTCTGGTCGATGTTGCAAAACATTGACAGCAGTGTTCTGATCATCTCCCTGCAGTTACCAATGTATTCAAAAGAATTTTAAAGTGTTGCCATGCAGGGATCTTGTCACTTGTGCCAGAACCACGTTCAAAAGAAGTTGTGGGGAATGATGGCTGTTGACTGCGCAGAGCACCATCGTTTTACACACAGATGGCTCTGATTTCCTCAACATCTGTGATGCAGCATATAAATGGGAGTCTTGTGTTGTGGAGTGAGATAGTGCTCACTTGCTGGAGAGGATATGCAAAACTTTTACCCAATGGAGTGCAAGTAGAACATTGTACACTGCCTGTTTGCGTTGTACCAGTCTGTGTTAACACACCAGTGTGTCTACATGTTCTCAAAGATGTCTTAGCCGGGAGTGCCTTTATAAATCTCCTTTGTAGATCTATGACTTACTTTTCTTTATTCTCAGTCAAAAAGAGGAGCCACTCACGATCTTAATAGGAGTTTCCTTTTGCTAGCCACTTCAGACAATTGGCACAGGGTTTCCTGCAGGGTTTGCAGGTTTGACGCCAGGGTTAAATGGGGTCACAACTTATGCCCTGGGGGCAACAGTCACCTGGCAGTGATTTCCTTCATATTCACCAAAACAATGGCCAGAGGGCTGCCTCACTGAACAATTAAAGGTGGTAGGCAGACTCTTGAGTTTGGAAAGCCAGCAGGGGAGACTCCAGCACAGACAGATGCAGCTTTATCGAGTAGGTTAGAGAAAGGGCGCCTCAAGCTTTGAGCATTTCTCTTCAACTTTTTAAAAGTTTTTTTAAACGTGCCCCTATCAACCAGGCAACTAGTGTGGAGGGATACCTGCAGAAGCAGGCAGTCAGGGAATGGGTAGGGGTCTCAACTCCTGCCTACAACACTGAACCCCTGCTGACAATATTTGGGTCTGGAAGGGTTAATACTGAGGAGTGCCTTGAGCACCACCTGCTGCAATGATGTTATATGGAGTTATGGTCAGAACAGTTTAGGATTACCAAAGAGTGAGAGCTGACATCTCATCCTCCTAAAAGTCTCGGTACGACAATGTCTATTACATCAACATAACCTGTAAGCAGTTTCAAGCAGGCAAGAAACTATACTTTATTAAACTGTCCCAGTTAGACCAGGGGTTAGTTTTCCAGTTCCGCACTAGACTAAACAGGCTCTGTAGTTACAGATATAGTGGGAACTGCAGATGCTGGATAATCTGAGGTAAGAAGGTGTACAGCTAGATGAACACAGCAGGGCAAGCAGCATCAGAGGAGCAGGAAGGCTGATGTTTTGGGCCTAGACCCTTCAGAAAAAAAATTTCTGATTTTCTGAAGAAGGGTCTAGGCCCGAAGCGTCAGTTTTCCTGCTCCTCTGATGCTGCTTGGCCTGCTGTGTTCACCCAGCTCCACACCTTGTTATCTCAGGCCCAGTAGTTAACTTCACTTAAACAGCACAGTGACAACAATCTTCATCATTAAAAGGAGCTCACACAGGGCAGTGAACTATACATGATAGTGGAAGTGGTATGGATTTCATTTAGCTGCTCATGCAACCCATGGAGAACAGTGCTGTATGATTGTTGGACACAGTTTTAAGTTGGCAGCTCATACAGCACCATTGGTAGAAGGAGAGAACAAGAGCTCAATATTTAAGAACTCTGAAGAAGATTACAGAAGAAAGCCTCTTGGCAATCCTTAACAAAGAAGAATGCTCCAGTGACTAGTCAATGCATTGCAGACCCGGTGACATAAATACTGCAACTGGAGGGTTAGTTTGTTAGATAATAAAATGTGAGGCTGGATGAACACAGCAGGCCAAGCAGCATCTCAGGAGCACAAAAGCTGACGTTTCGGGCCTAGACCCTTCATCAGAGAGGGGGATGGGGGGAGGGAACTGGAATAAATAGGGAGAGAGGGGGAGGCGGACCGAAGATGGAGAGTAAAGAAGATAGGTGGAGAGAGTGTAGGTGGGGAGGTAGGGAGGGGATAGGTCAGTCCAGGGAAGACGGACAGGTCAAGGAGGTGGGATGAGGTTAGTAGGTAGCGGGGGGTGCGGCTTGGGGTGGGAGGAAGGGATGGGTGAGAGGAAGAACCGGTTAGGGAGGCAGAGACAGGTTGGACTGGTTTTGGGATGCAGTGGGTGGGGGGGAAGAGCTGGGCTGGTTGTGTGGTGCAGTGGGGGGAGGGGATGAACTGGGCTGGTTTAGGGATGCAGTAGGGGAAGGGGAGATTTTGAAACTGGTGAAGGCTGGTTTAGGGATGCAGTAGGGGAAGGCTGGTTAATTTGTTAGTTTGTTAGTCAGCTGGTTAAGATCAGAAGTCATACGACACCATGTTATTGCACAACAGTTTATTTAAAATCACATGCTTGCAAAGCCCTGCTCCTTCATCAGGTGCAGTAGATAGAGATGCACAAGCACAGAACATATTGGAAGAGAGATGATGGCAAGATAATTCCAGGCAATGAAGAATGTAGAAATGGTGTGAGTTAGAGTGCCAACAGGCTGAATAACAAGCCTTTGCAGATAATCAAGAGTGTCAACCGATGAATACAAACAATGTAAGAAAAGTGCAGACAGCTGAATAACAAGTGAAGGGATGACCTATGAAATGATTAATTAAAGCGGAGACATAATAACAAATAATAAAAGTAAAATGGTGCTACAGGCAAAGCAATATAATAAAATGTGAGGCTGGATGAACACAGCAGGCCAAGCAGCATCTCAGGAGCATGCTGCTTGGCCTGCTGTGTTCATCCAGCCTCACATTTTATTATCTTGGAATTCTCCAGCATCTGCAGTTCCCATTATCTCTGATACTACAGGCAAAGTAGTTGTGTGGAATAACATGAGTACGTTATCTGGTTAGTTAGTCAGTTAGTTAGATAAAGGGAATCAGTTAGCTCAGTTGGCTGGATGCCTGGTTTGTGATGCAGTGTGACACCCACAGCACAGGTTCAATTCCTGCACTGGCTAAGGTCACCATGAGCTTCCTACCTTCTCGACCTCACCCCTCAGCTGAGGCATGGTAACCTCAGCTTAAAGTCACTACCAGTTCTCCCCATGTAATGAGGGCAGCCCCATTTTCTACTGGGGCCTAGGGCAACTTTACTAGTTAGTTCCCTGGAGAAGGAGGCCCCAAAAACCTTTCTAGCCTAACTCGCAGGGCTTTGGCTTATGAGAGCAGTCCCCAAGTTGGAGTTGAGCAGAGTGACCAGCGGCTTCATGGGTAAAGCTCCAAAATCCAAGCTGGGCTTGGAGAACTTTGAAATGGTTCAGTTATCCAGGCTGGAAAAGCAAGAAGTTAAAAAAATTAACTACAGTTCAGAAAGCATTTCCACCACAGTGAGCATTCGAAAGGGTGCAAAGGATTTACCAGGATTCTATAAGGATGGGTTATAAGGAAAAATTGGATCATTTGGAGTTGTTGTCCCTGGACCAACAAAGTTTGAGAAGGAACCTCATTGTGTTATAAACATTATGAGGGCAGTGACATGGCGTAAATGAAGCCACTTCTTCCATTAGTAGAGGGCCTGATAACCAGGGAGCATAGATTTAAGGTAGGAGATAGATGGTAAGAGAAGGGTTGATGAGAAATGTTTGCACCCAGAGGTGGTTGGAGTTTGCATTTTACTCCCTGAGAGAGTGGTTGAGCCGGAAACTCTGAACATTTAAACGGTATTTAGATATTCACCTTGTGTCTTCATAACCAAGGAGCTGTGGGTCAAGAGCTGGGATGTGGGATTAGTGTCATGAGATCTTTGTGGAGCAGTATAGGCATGATGGGCTGAATGGCCTCCTTCTGTACAGTAAATATCTATGTGTAGACACCATGAGGGACAGAAATGGAAGGATCTCAAAAGACACATGAATCCGGGCAGATACTTCTGGGGATCCTGGGAAATTCTATTTGGTCTTTGATAATTGGTCTTCATTTTAGCTGTCATTCGATGGCTCTTGGACCTGTCTGGTAACCCTGGAGTAGCTCACTAGGCAATGACGTGAATTTGCACTCACCTATGCTTACTCTTTTGCGTCCAAAAAAATCTAGCTCTTGGCTTCTGTCTTGTCATCAATTGTAGGCTAATGTTACCTTCAAATGATGGCGTCAGGTGAGCCTCAATCAGATTGACCTCTCTTACAGGCACTGCCCAAATGTCCTTTGCTGAAAGCAAAATGCTATGGACATTGGAAGTCTGAACCAAACTCAGGGAATGCTGGAGGAACTCAGAAGGTCTGGCAACATCTGTGGAGACAAAGGAAGAGTTAACATTTCCAGTTCAAAATGATTCTGCTTCACAACAAATGTCATAAGAGCCTTCTGACTCTTATTGCTAACTTTCATTGTGTTTATTGCAAAGATAAAACTCAGATGGGCTTATCATGTTAAAGTTTAGACCTTCTCCTAATAATGACTAATGTTAAGTTTCATCTTTTCACGGTTTTGAATGAGTGACTTCCTCTTTGACCAGTAATACTGCTTTTTGCCTTGAAATGGTGTTTTGTTGAATACTTACGTTTCAAAAGATTTCAGAGATAGTAGCAACTGCCAATGCTGGACAATCTGAGATAACAAGGTGTAGAGCTGGAGGAACACAGCAAGCCAAGCAGCATCAGAGGAGCAGGAAAGCTGGTGTTTTGGGTCTGGACCCTTCTTCAGAAATGATCCTTTTCAAAAGATGAGTTGTTTTGCCTGTGAGGTAAAACATTCAATTAGATATGACTTCATTTACAGTTGTGTGAATCTCAGATGCCTAATAATCTTTTTGTTATGCTGCTCCCAACATATTTGATTTTTAAACATTTCCTCTCATTTCTCACTCTTTGTTTTTTTCTCCACCTCTTCAGTTCCCATTAGCCCACTCTCAGACCCTAAAATGCACACCAATCTGACCAGAGACCAATCAGGCCAAAGTCTCATTGTTTGTTTCAGTAGAAAGTAACTCAAGCCAATTCCCATTTATCCCCTTGGGAAGCTTGATGAGTCCTATTGGCTCCTGGTCCACCAAAATCCTGTTTATAACATCGTCTGCCCTGTGTCTTGCTCCTCTCTATCTTTGTAACCTCCTTCAGCCCCATAATCCTCCAAAGAACTTTTTAGTTTCTACAACTACTGTCCAGTGCTTCCCTCACATCCTTTTAGTGGCTGTGCCTTCTGCCATTTCAATGCGAAGCTCTGGAACTGTATTCTCCAAACCTCTTTACCTGGTCTGGATTATTCATCAGCACCGATGTTCCCCAGTTAGCCATCTCATGGTAACTCATGATGGACATGTGATGGACATACAAAGCAATAAAACTGTACAGGCGAACATTGCCTAGTTGCCGAGTCATCCCAGCCAGTTGCATTTCTTCACTTAATCCTTTGGGTAGTAGACCGTAAGATTTAGGAACATAGGAACAGGAGCAGGCTGTTTGCCCCCTGAAGCCTCTCTGCCACTCATTAGGATCATGCCTGATCTGTGGCCTAACTCTACATATCTGCCATCAGCCCATACTCCTTCATATTTTGTTTAAAAAAAATTATCGATCTCAGATTTAACATTAGCAATTGATCCTGCATCCACTATCATTTGTGGAAGAGAGTTCCAAATATTTACCATCCTTAGTGTGTGTAGAAGTGCTTCTTAACATATCTCCTGAATAATCTGACCCTAATTCCCAGATTTATGAGAACTTGAGTACTGCTGGAAAAAGATACATTGTGTTGAAATCATTCATCTTGCACTCAATCAGGGCAATTCACAAGAATATCAATATAAAGGAGAGTAACATTTTCAGGAACAAAAATAAAGTTGTTGGAAAAGCTCAGCAGGTCTGGCAGCATCTGTTGAGGAGAAAACAGAGTTAACATCTCGGGTCCGGTGAC
The DNA here is from genome assembly GCF_030684315.1 of Stegostoma tigrinum. Taxonomy (NCBI): domain Eukaryota; kingdom Metazoa; phylum Chordata; class Chondrichthyes; order Orectolobiformes; family Stegostomatidae; genus Stegostoma; species Stegostoma tigrinum. The sequence continues at coordinate 19,170,765 of NC_081391.1, read as the reverse complement.
CCTTCCTCAGAACTATTAAGAGATAACAAAGCGTAGAGCTGGGTGAACACAGCAGGCTAAGCAACATCTTAGGAACACAAAAGCTGACGTTTCGGGCCTAGACCCTTCATCAGAAAAGGGGGAGGGGATTGGCCTCCCCCTCCTCCCTATTTATTTCAGAACCCTGTCCCCTCCCCCTTTTCTGATGAAGGGTCTGGGCCCGAAACATCAGCTTTTGTGCTCCTAAGATGCTGCTGGGCCTGCTGTGTTCATCCAGCTCCACACTTTGTTATCTCGGATTCTCCAGCATCTGCAGTTCCCATTATCTCTGTACTTAAACCACTGTCCACTTTTGTTATATTGCAGCAATGATTTCAATTCAAAATCAACTATTGACTGTTGAAGGTCAAGAAAAGTATCACTGAAATGCAAGTTTTACTTTCCTGTTGTATGTACAGATAGTATCTGTAGATTTGTATGCAATCATTTACAACAGCAATAAATTTGTCTCAGGCTTGGTGGCAAAAGCAACTGTTAGATCAGTTCCTTCAGGCTGCAGAAACTAAATCATTATGTTGTTATAATTGCTGGAATTTAAAAAAAAGTCTAAAAATTCCATTACTGCAGAGTAGAATGGAAACCACGAATATTTTGTGGTTCCACACAATCCAGACAAATGGCTTGCTGAAGAATGTACAGTTGGCAACATTGACAAAAAGTTCTGCTCTAAGGATAGACTCATTCATGAGAAGCCCCGCAGCAGAGGGTTATGTGTCAGACTGATATGCCGGTGTTGTTAATGTTGGTTCTGTACACAGTTCTATTTAGCCAGAAACAGTTTCGTGTTTGGGCTGCAAATATTAACAAGAAGAAAAAGAAAGGTTTGGATTTTTAGACAGCCTTTCATGACTACAGAACATTACAAACCACTTTGCAACCAACTGAGTAGCACAGAGTGTCATTGTTATAATGAAGGATGTGCTCCTTGATGAGACAGTAGTGGGCAGCACTGAATTACAATTCAGTCAGAGGTGGTTAAAATAACAAAGTGTGGAGCTGGATGAACACAGCAGGCCAAGCAGCATCTCAGGAGCACAAAAGCTGACATTTCGGGCCTAGACCCTTCTCATTTGTTGACAAGTTTTGCTTTGTTTTATTTTGTTGACAAGTTCAGGCTGGGATGGTAAAAACCATTAGTCCAATGTGTGAAGCAGATGCTTTGAATCCAGAATTGCCACACATCTTAATCAAACAATTTAGACCATAAGACTTCAGATTAAAATCCCAGTTTGTGCTGAGTTATGGAAGCATTGAGGATTACTATAGAAAGAGGCCTTTCGATCCATTGTCGTGTGATGGCTCTTCAAAAGAGTAGTTGTATATGGTGTCATGTCCCTTTTGTCCAAAGTACTGTGAGTTTGAGATTAATTCTATCCAGAATCACTTTTTGAGAGCTTCTGCCATGGTTAGTTTAGTTGCCACTTAGTAAGAAGATCATAGTTTCTAGTTTTTCCTCCAGCAGTATACAGAATCTAACCTTCATAGAATCCCTGCAGCGTGAAAGCAGGTCATTCAGCCCACTGAGTCCACAGTAACCCTTGAAGGAGCAACCCACCCAAACCCAATCCCACTTCCCATGGCCAGTCCACCCTAACCTGCACATCTTTGCACTGTAGGAGGAAACCCACACAGACACAGGGAGAATGTGCAAACTCTTCACAGACAGGCACCTGAAGCTCGAATTGAACCAGGGTCCCTGGTACTGTGAGGCAGCAACTCTACCGACTGTGCACCCTTAGCTGACACACTGGTGTGGCAGTGAGGGAATGTCTACCTTCAGAAGTGCCTATTTTCCAGGTAGATGCTAAACCAAAGTGTTTCTCGTAGGTGGAGGCCAAAGATCCTGCGGAATGATTCAAAAATCATCTCAGACTCTTGGCCAACATTTATCCCTCAACTAAAAACCTGATCTTTACTTGATTGCTGTTTATAGTATCTCACTGTGAGAATATTGGCTATATTCTCCAGTACCACACTTAACTTCAAGCATAATTCCTTGGCTCTGAAGCAGGCTAATACTCTGGGGATATGGGTTAACATCTTACCATGGCGACTAATAGAATTCAAATTCCGTTCATAAAATCTGACAACTATCACTGATTGTCGCAAAGACTGGTCTGGTTCTTACCTGGTCTGGCCTACATGTGACTCCAAACCCACAGGAATGTGGTTGACTCCTAACTGCCCTCTAACCAATTAGGGCACCACATGTGGGCATTGCCAGCTATACTCATTTAAGATCGTAAGACCATAAAACCATAAGACATGGGAACAGACATTAGGACATTCGGCCCATCAAGTCTGCTCCGCCATCCAATCATGGTTGATAAGTTCCTCAACCTCATTCTCCCACTTTCTCCCCATAACCCTTGATCCCCTTGATAATTAAGAACCTATCTATCTCAGTCTTAAATGTAGTCAATGATCTGGCCTCCACAGCCTTCTGTGGCAGTGAATTCCATAGATTCACCACTCTCTGGCTGAAGAGGTTTCTCCTTATCTCTGTTCTAAAAGGTCTTCCCTTTACACTGAGGCTGTGCCTAGACTCTCCACCCAGTGGAAACATCTTCCCGACATCCACTCTGTTCAGGCCATTCAATATTCTGTAAGTTTCAATTAGATCCCCCCTCATCCTTCTAAACTCCAATGAGTATAGTCCCAGAGTCCTCAAACATTCCTCATATGTTAAGTTTTTCATTCCTGGAGCCATTCTTGTGAACCTCCTTTGATCCCGCTCCAGGGCCAGAAGATCCTTCTTGAGATAAGGGGTCCAAAACTGCACACAATACTCCAAATGTGACGTGACCAGAGCCTTACAAAGCCTTAGTAGTACATCCCTGCTTTTATATTCAAGTCCTCTCAAAATAAATGCCAACATTGCATTTGCCTTCCTGACTACTGACAACCTGCAAATTTACCTTGTGAGAATACATTAGAAAGGACACGTTGGGACATCCTCAGTTCACAAAAGGTAGTATGTAATTACAAATCTGTAAAATAGCTCAGATTAGTCAGAGGAGGTTTGGGACATAGTGACCATAGTCACTATACAGTTCCCCCCATTGGGCAGGGGGAACTGTTGGGTGTAGTAGATTGTGCCCTGTGTGACATTCTGAGGCTAGTGCTGACCATGATAATTGCTAATTTTGTGGAAATTTTCTCCAGCCTCCAATCCCACAATCAAACTGAGTTGGCATCAACACATCCAAATGGACTTGAGCTGCTGCTGTTGTATGAAGTAAGCTGAAACTGTAATATTCAGTCATTTATGGCTGTATCTACTGTACATTTCACTACATTTCCATTACCTTTTTGAAAGAAATAATTTTTGAAAGATGTGGCTGCTTTGCGGGCCTCTCAGGCAGCTAGAAGTCATTGCCAAGCAAAATATAATTAAGTTAATTGGTCACAATTATGAAAGTGAAAGCGATCTGACCTATTGTGTCTTGCCAAGTCTTTTATGTTAAGGAGCAGATAATTGCACAACAGGTTACCATATGATGCATACTCAGGATCTGAACAGCTTGTAGCTGGATTGCAGACTGGAAACAGCAAGAGAATTAACCCTCTCCTGCCTATTGGTGTACGCTCCCAGCCTTGGCATTCCAAGGTCCTGGAGCATTGTGCCATAAGCTGTTTGGAGTACCATCACCAATTCTCCAGTATCTGCTCACATGAGGAAAATTGTTACAAACTGCCCAGGCAAGGCTATGAAATTGGCTCAAAACTGCTTGCAAATGTAGAGAGAGAGAGAGAGAAAGGAAACAGTTTGTCAGCAAATCCAGGCCAAGGTGTTGAGTTGATGAAATATTGGCCATAGTGTTGTTGGACAGGATTGATGTGCTGACTGGTCTTCTCGTTCCTGTCAGTATCATAAGGCTGAAACATCTTCTGTGGGAGCACCAATCATCAGACTGAGACCAAGGAGAGCCATGTCATAAGTTCCAATTATGGTTTTTATGCCCTTTCTCCCTTTGCCTCACTCCATCCAAGCCGACTACAACATCAACTCACTAGATATTTGTCAGTAGCTGTAACATTATAATTGAAATATACTTCATGAGATATTATTGATATGAACACAGACTCCACAGCCTCCTGGAACCCTCTGCAGAAGCTTTGACGCTTTAAGGATACAAATGTCTACAGGATGATGAGCCTGGCATTGGGGTAGTATCTGGGCAGTCCGTGACTAGGAATGGGGAGTTATTAAGGTTCGAAGGTCCAACTGGCCTGTCTTTTCCCAGACTAACTTGGCTAGCAACATGGCGTTAATCATTCAAGACCACCTATAATAGAGGGGATTTAATCCAGACTTTCAAAGGAGCAGCCCAACTCAGAGTCCCAGGAGAGCAGTGGAAACACTTTAGGGATGTCCTCAAGGGGTCCCGGAAGAGGTCAGTCATTCCCTGCTGATTCATAGGGATTCTTACCTTGTGACCAGCAGGAATGTGAGAACTCGGCAGGAGTGCACAAGGGTCCAAACAACCTGTGCCCCTGAGGCAGAATCTGCAGATCGTGCATGAGACTTATGTCCGAACCCTCGAACAGGAATGGAAACAAGTCATCCTTGTCCCTGAGAGACTGGGGAAGAGGGAGATTTAGAAGCAAATTAATATATATATAAATCAGCCAAATGGCATCTAGTGATTCACGTATAATTTATGAACTATTTCTTGTTCAAACTTGCCTTGGAAGAAGTCACCGTAGATCTGATCTAAGACTAATTGTGAACTAGTCCATAGTCCTTCCTTCAGGGATGTGTCCGTGAAAAAAATCCATTGTGAAGATGTCTGGATTATTTTACATTCAATAATAAATACCCTGGCTTATGGAGAACAAAGTGAGGTTAGGAATCCTGCAGTGAGTAACTCACCTTCTGACTGCCCAAAGCCTGTCACACCAATTACAAGGCACAAGTTAGGAGTGTGATGGATTACTCCCCACTTGCCTGGATGGGTGCAGCTCCAACAACACTCAAGAAGCTTGATGCTATCCAGGACAAAGTAGCCACTTGATTGGCTCTACATTCATAAGTATCCACCACCGACACTCAGTAGCAGCCTTGTGTACTATATATAAGATACACTGCAGAAATTCACCAAAGATCCTCAGACATCCAAACCCACGACCACTTGCACCTAGAAGGACAAGGGTAGCAGATACATGGGAACACCCCCTGCAAGTTCCCTTCCAAGCAATCCACCATCCTGACTTGGAAATATATCATCATTCTTTCGCTGGGTCAAAATCCTAGAATTCCCTCCCTGAAGGCTGTAGCTGTTTGAGAGGGCAGCTCACCCCCACCTTCTCAAGAAGTAAATCAGGAAGGGCAATAAAAGTTGGCCCGGCCAGCGATGCCCATGTCTCACAAGTGAAGAAAAAGAATTGGGACAGAAATGTTCAATCCCACCTGGGAACTACATGAAGAAGCAATGTAAGAAATGATGGTATAGCCAAGACTGTTTACAGCTGAATGAAAACTGGAAGAACTGCGGATGCTGTAAAACAAGAACAAAAACAGAAGTTGCTGGAAAAGCTCAGCAGGTTTGGCAGCATCTGTGAAGAAAAAAAGAGTAAGGGTCACCAGATCCGAAACGTTAGCTCTGTTTTTTTCCTTCACAGATGCTGCCAGACCTGCTGAGATTTTCCAGCAACTTTGTTTTTGTTCCTGTTTACAGCTGAGCTTGACGAAAGAGGAATCGCTGAGAATGCAGGATTCAGGATTGGCAGAATGATGTGAAGGAAGAGATTGCTGCCTGTTTGGTGATGATGTTTGTGTCCTCACTGTTCACTGGAGTCGTACCAGAAGGTTGGAGGGTCGCAAATGTTATTCCCTTGTTCAAGAAAAGGAATAGGGATAATCCTGGGAATTACGGACCACCTAGTCTTACTTCTGTGGTGGGCAAATTATTGGAGAGGATTCTGAGAGATAGTATGTCTGATTATTTGGAAAAGCACAGTTTGATTAGAAACAGTCAGCATGGCTTTGAGAGGGGCAGGCCATGCCTCACAAGCCTTACTGAATTCTTTGAGGATGTGACAAAACACATCGATGAAGGTTGAGCAGTGGATGAGGTGTATATGGATTTTAACAAGGCATTTGATAAGGTTCCCCATGGTAGGCTCATTCAGAAAGTTAGGAGGCATGGGATTCCGGGAAATTTGGCTGACTAGATGTAGACTTGGCTGTGCAATCGAAGACAGAGGGCGATGGTAGATGAAAAGTTCAGCCTGGAGTTCGTTGACCCGTGATGTTCCGCAGCGATATGTTCTGGGACCTCTACTGCTGGTGATCTTTATTAATGACTTTGATGAGGAAGTGGAAGGGTGGGTTAGTAAGTTTGCTGATGACACAAAAGTTGGTGGAGTTTTGGGTAGTGTAGAGGGCTGTTGTAGGTTGCAACAGGACACTTACAGGGTGCAGAGCTGGGCAAAGAAGTGGCAGATGGAATTCAACCCGGAAAAGTGTGAAGTTATTCATTTTGGAAGGTCAAATTTGAATGCAGAATACAGGGCTAATGGTAGACTTCTTGGCAGTGCGGAGGAACAGATTGCTCTTGGGGCCTTCGGTCCTTCAAAGTTACTATCCAAGTTGATAGGGTTGTTAAGAAGGCGTATCTGTTGGCTTTCATTGGTGGAGAGTTGAGTTTACGAGCCGTGTGGTTATGCTGCAGCTCTATAAAACCCTAGTTAGACCACACTTGGAATATTGTGTTCAGTTCTGGTTGCCTCATTATAGGAAAGATGTGGAAGCTTTAGAGAGGGTGCGGAGAAGATTTACCAGGATGCTGCCTGGACTGGAGGGCAGGTCTTATGAGGAAAGGCTATGAGGAATCTAGGGCTTTTCTCACTGGAGTGAAGAAGAATAAAGTGAGTTGATAGAGGTGTACAAGATGATGAGAGGCTCTGATAGAGTGGATAGCCAGAGACCTTTTCCCATGCCAGGGGGCATAATTTTAAGGTGATGGGAGGAAGATATAGGGGAGATGTCAGAGGTAAGTTTTTTACACAGAGATTCATGGTGCATGGAATGCGCTGCCGGCAGTGGTCGTGGAATCAGTTACATTAAGGACATTTAAGCAACTTTTGGATAGGCACATGGGTGATGGTAAAGCGTAGGGTATGCAGGGTATTTTGATCTTAGAGTAGGATAATTGGTCAGCACATCGTGAGCTGAAGGGCCTGCACTGTGCTGTGCTATTCTATGTTCTAAGTTCTACTGTGTCCAATTTTGGGCCCAACACCTCAGGGAGGACATACTAGCCCTGGAGCGTGTCCAGCAGAGATTCACACGGATGATCCCTGGAATGGTAGGTTTAACATATGATGAACGGCTAAGGATCCTGGGATTGTACTCAGAGTTTAGAAGGTTGAGAGGAGATCTAATAGAAACTTACAAGATAATGTATGATTTAGAAGGGGTGGACGCTAGGAAGCTTTTTCCGTTAGGCGGGGAGACTAGGACCCGTGGGCACAGCCTTAAAATTAGAGGGGGTAAATTTAAAACTGAAATGAGACAACATTTCTTCAGCCAGAGAGTGGTGGGCTTGTGGAATTCATTGCCACAGAGTGCAGTGGAGCCCGGGACGTTGGATGCCTTCAAGGCAGAGATTGATAAATTCTTGATCTCAAAAGGAATCAAGGGCTACGGGGAGAGTGCAGGGAAGTGGTGTTGAAATGCCCATCAGCCATGATTTAAATGGCAGAGTGGACTTGATGGATCAAATGGCCTTACTTCCACTCCTATGTCTTATAGTCTCAACATGTCAAGGAATGAAGTTGAATTTAATAATCTCAGATTGGCTATGGGCTACCACCTACTGGTTTATTAATGTCTTTGTGAAAAGCAATTTGCTTTCCCCATGTTGATTGGCTGACCTCCCAATGCTCTCAGGGCAACTAGGGATGGTCAATAAATACAGATGTGTCACTATTGCCCACTTGCCAAGAAAGACTTACTGATGCGATACGATAAGGTAGAATGATTTGAAAAATAGATTTCAGTTACAGAATATGGAATGTTCTAGAGACCCAGGTTCGAACTCCGCCATGACAGAATTTGAATTCAACAACAAATCTGGAATTGAGAATTTAATAATGACCCTGATGACCATTGTCATCCGATTCACGAACTCTAATCCTAATCCTAACCCTGACCCTAAGAGTTCAGGGAAACAGCTGCTCTTATGTGGTCTAGCCTGCACGTGACTCCAGGTCCACAGAAATGTGTTCAACTCTTAACTGTCCTCTGGGGAAATAAATGTTGGCTGAGCCAATGATACCCACATCCTTTGAACGAGTTGAAAAAAGTTGTGCAACATGATGACCATGTTGTCTCTTGGCAGATGGTGGGCTCCTTTTCTGAATCAACTTGGGTAGTAACTTTGAAGGACCGAAGGCCCCAAGAGCACTCTGTTCCTCCGCACTGCCAAGAAGTCTACCATTAACCCTGTATTCTGCATTCAAATTTGACCTTCCAAAATGAATAACTTCACACTTTTCTGAAGTTGGCATTCAGAAGGAGGATGCCCAAATGGCCTGCTTGCTGGGCCTGAAAAGGGAAGTTTATCCCAAAACCCTGTGAAGGGAAGAGGGAGTGGCTGGGCCGACAACTCTGATTGTGAAGAAATGCTTAAGGGGGAGGGCAAGGGGCTTCATTTCTTTAGAAGTAAGCTTGTCAGCAGCTCAGAGCACAGATTGTTTCCAAGTGTTTGTTTGTACAGTAGGTTTTTGTTGACACCCAGGGCACTTTGGGGGCACCACTGGTCCTGCAGATTTGATTTTGAGAGGTTTTCATTACGGCCTAGGTGGGCTTTTGAGTGAGATGTGGTCATCACATACGAGTAGTGTTTGTCTTTTATTGTCTGCTACATTCCACACAGTATATCAGGCACGACAGAGTTCAAGGTAACTGAGTATAATTGTGAGACAGCTGGCTGATAACCGAGAAATCCCATTTTCACGTTGACAGTCAAATACATTCATTTCAAAAGTTGACAAAGATACTGCATGACTTGCTGTTAAGTAAGTCAGTGCTGAAGCTCTGTTTGTTATTTATTCATTGACCCATTAGGTACATTCTTTCTTTCCCTTTTGCTGAGGCCTGACTCAAGCAAGCTGTAGACACAGCTTACTAAGAAATTGCCCCACTGTAAATTACACCATAATATCACAGGAATTCCATAAGACTGTAAGACATAGGAGTGGAAGTAGACCACTTGGCTCATCAAGTAGATAATTTAGCCCATAAGGTAGTGCAGTGCCTCTGTGCTTAACACTGCTGCCTCATAGTTCCAGAGACTGGGTTTGATTCCAGCCTTAGGTGACTGTCTATGTGGACTTTGTACGTTCTTGCTATGTCTGTCTGGGTTTCCTCCCACAATCCAAAGATGTGCAAGTTAGGTAGATTGACCATGGGGAATGCAGGATGATAGGGTAGCAGAGATAAGACAGTGTGGAGCTGGAGGAGCACAGTGGGTTGGGACCCTAAACGTCAGCTTTCCTGCTCCTCTGATGCTGCCTGGCCCACTGTGCTCCTCCAGCTCCACACTGTCTTATCACTGACTCCGGCATTGGCAGTTTTTACAAACTCTGATGGGTAATAGGGTTTGTTTAGGTGGGACACTCTTCAGAGGATTGGTGTGGACTTGATGGGCCAATGGCCTCCTTCCATACTATAGGGCATTCCACAAAGTGATTCTGTTCCATTCTATGAAGTCTGCTCCACCATTCAATGAGATCACAGCTAACCTGATAATCCTCCACTCTATTTTCCTGCCTTTTCCCCATGACCTTCAATTCTCTCACTGATTAATAGTCTGTCTATCTCAGCCTTGAATATACTTAGCAATCCAGACTTTGACATTCTTCCAGAGATGCGTTGCCCAGATTTGCACAAACCAAGGTGTAACCATGTTTCCCATAATTCAGTTCTGCTGGAAGGTCACACTGTTTCTCTGTCCTCAGCGACAGCCAGAGCTACTGAGAGTTTCCAGCATTTTCTGTTTGTGTTGCCATATCTTCCTTGCTTTTGGTGATGTTTCCTGTAACAGCCAGGGTGTCACATCGTCCATGAATAGTCTCAAAGGCTGATACTGTCACCTCCAAAGATTTGGAGTTTGTTTTATAGCTCTCCACTAAATTGCTTTTTTTTTAGATTCTCCTATTCAGCATGGAGCCATGGGTCAGAAATAGGGCCATAACACTGCGGAAAGTAGAAATGCAAGTTACTGTAACTTGCTGAAAAGGTTATAGGAAAATTCTTGGCATCAAAGAATGACATTCAAAGCTGAGTATGCCCTGCAAGAGTATGCTTTTAAAATTCTACCCTAGAATTAGATTGGCGTGGAAGTACTTTCTTAAAAAAAACCCAACAATTTTGGACAATATCCCAATTTCATCATGTGAGTCCACACCTGATATTCTAAGGCCCATGAGGAATGGAAAAGGAAGCAGTGATTTAAGTCAGAACAGAAGAGGTCACTAACGGAGATAACAAGGTGTAGAGCTGGATGAACACAGCAGGCCAAGCAGTATCATATCTGGAGAAACGGAATGATGGGAAACAGGAAGGCTGACGTTTCGGGTGTTTCCGATGAAGGGTCTAGGCCTTAAACGTCAGCTTTCCTGCTCCTATGATGCTGCTTGGCCTGCTGTGTTCATTCAGCTCCACACCTTGTTATCTCGGATTCTCCAGCGTCTGCAGTTCCCATTATCTCAGGTCACTATCGGAGTCTGTGGGGCAATGGATATTTCAGTAGAGCCTGCTCCCAAAACACCTGGTTAAGTCATTGCCCAGAACGATTTAATTCCTGTTGGATTCATTTCTTGCTTGTATTTTTGAGTGGGCTGCCTGGTGTCTGGAGAAACGGAATGATGAGAAACAGGACAGGAGTTAGAAAGAGTGACAGGAGCATCGAATGCAGTAACTCCAAACAATGTGTTAAAGAAGCATTTGTCAGCTTTGGCTCTGTTAATAGCTCTTGATTCCCACTCTGGAGCTGCTGCAGCACCAAGGTGGGGGATACAATGTTGGAGGTGTCCCTTTGGTTGAGATGTTAAACTAAGATCTTGTCAGACCTCACAGTTTAAACAATTCTTTGGGCACTATAGAGAGAGGCTGAACAGACTGGGGCTATTTTCCCTGGAGTATCAGAGGCTGAAGAATGACCTCATGGTGGTTTATAAAAACATGAGGGCCATGGATAGGGAGAAAAGCCAAGGTCCAGGGTAGGGGAGTCAAAAACAAGAAAGAATAGGGTTAAAGAGAGAGGGGAAAGATTTGAAAGGAACCTAAGGGGCAACTTTTTCATGCAGTGAGTGGGGAGTGTATGGGATGAGCTGCCAGAGGAAGTGGTGGTGGCTGGTATGAATACAACATTTAAAAGGCATATGGATGGGTACATGAATAGGAAGGGCTTAGAGGGATATGGGTCAAATGTTGGCAAATGGGACTAGATTAATTTAAGATGTCTGGTCGGCATGGACGAGTTGGACTGAAGGATCTGCTCTGCCCTGTACATCTCCATGACTCTATGATTCTGTTTCTGGAGAGCTACGGATCAGTTCTACATTGTCCTCCAGCTAATACCTAGTCCTCAGCTGGCTCGGTTTATGCAATTTATCTGGGCACTACCTCATTGCTATCTGTTGGATTACTTAAATTGAATGCCCCATTTCCTACATTGCAACAGTAACTACACCAAACGTCCCACACATTGGTTGTAAAGAGCTTAGGGGAACTCTAATGTTATGAAATGCATTCTAACAATTGTTACAACTGGTCCCCAAGTGAGAGGGAATTTGTTATTATTCCTGATGGACCTCCTTCTTCCCATCCCGTTCCCTGCTCCCCACCTTTACTCAATCCATCCCTCACTTGGTTGAAACTCCCTTATGTAAGATAACACGGTGTGGAGCTGGATGAACACGGCCGGCCAAGAAGCATCAGAGGAGCAGGAAAGCTCGACGGTTCAGGTCGGGACTCTTCTCCAGAAGTGGGGGAGAGGAAGGGGATTCTGAAATAAATAGGGAGACAGGGGGAGGCAGATAGAAGATGGATAAAGGAGAAGATAGGTGGAGAGGAGACAGACAGGTCAAAGAGGCGGGGTTAGAGCCAGTGAAGGTGAACGTAGGTGGGGAGTTAGGGATGGGATAGGTCAGTCCAGGGAGGACGGACAGGTCATGGGGGGTGCAGGAGAGGTTAGTGGGTAGGGAATGGGGTTGGGGCTTGAGGTGGGAGGAATGGTTAGAGAGGCGGGGACTAGCTGGGCTGGTTTTGGCATGTGGTCGGGGGAGGGGAGATTTTGAAGCTTGTGAAGCCCACATTGATACCCTTGGGCTGCAGGGTTTCCGAGTGAAGTTTTGGATGCTGTTCCTGCATCTTTCGGGTGGCGTCATTGTGGAGGACGAGTGGGGGGGGGGCGGAGGAATTGAAATGACTTGTGACTGGGAGACGTAGTTGTTTATTGCGAACTGAGTGTAGATGCTCCGCAAAGCGGTCCCTAAGCCACCGTTTAGTTTCCCCGATGTAGAGGAGGCCACAACGGGAACAGCGGATACAGCATATCACATTAACAGATGTGCAGGTGAACATCTGTTTGATGTGAAAAGTCTTCCTAGGGCCTGGGATGGGGGTGAGGGGGGGTGGTATGGGGCAGGTGCAGCACTTGCTTTGGTTGCAGGGAAAAGTGCCGGGGGTGGTGGGGCTGGAACGGACAAGGGAGTCGCGGACAGAGTGGTCCCTCTAGAAAGCACATAAGGGTGCGGAGGGAAAATTGTCTTTGCTGGTGGGGTCGGATTATAGATGGCGGAAACATCGGAGGATGATGCATTGGATTTGGAGGTTGGTGGAGTGGTACGTGAGGACGAGGGGAATTCTATTTTGGTTATTATTGCGGATGGGGGTGTGAGGGATGAGTTGCAGGAAATATGGGAGACACGGTTGAGGGCATTTTCCATCCCTGTGGAGGGTAAGTTGTGGTTTTTATAAAAGAGGACATCTGGGATGTTCGGGAGTGGAATGCCTCATCTCGGGAGCGGATGTGGCGAACCCCGAAGGAATTGGGAATAGGGGATGGCCTTTTTACTGGAATGTGGGTGAGAGGAGGAATATTCTAGGTAGTTGTAGGAGTCGGAAGGCTTAAAAGAGATATCAGTTTCCAGGTGGATGCCAGAGATGGAGACAGAGAGGTCCAGGAAGGAGAGAGAGCTGTCAGAGATGGTCCAGGTAATCTTAAGGTTGGTGTGAACGGTGTTAGAGAAGTGGATGAACTGTTCGAGCTCCTCGTGGGAATACGAGGTGGTGCCAAAACAGACTGATTTAACCCCTTATGTACATCTTTTTCCCAACCCAAATAGATCTATAGAAACTTGAAGTAGGCCATTCAGCCCTTCTGGACTGATCCACCATTCAATGTGATCATGCTGATCCTTTGTCTCATCGCCTTATTCCTGCTTCCCCTTCATACCTAACCGTGAGGCTTTGTAAGGAGCCAACCTAATCAGGATTTCTTGAGTAAAATGCAAGAAAAGTTAGAATGAGAGGTCAGCCCAAAAATTACAGTAGAATAAAAAGAGCATGATAGAAATGGAATCCCTACAATATGGAAACAGGCCATTTGGCCCATTGAGTCCACACCAATGCTCTAAAAGACATCCCATCCAGACCCATAAACCCATCCTATACACCTAACCCTGCATTTCTCACAGCAAATCCACCTCACCTGCTCATCTTTGGACTGTGGGAGGAAACTGGAGCTCCCAGAGAAAACCCACGCAGACACAGGGAGAATGTGCAAATTCCACACAGACAGTGCCCTGCGGCTGGAATTAAACCCAAGTCCCTGGTGCTTGAGGCTGCAGTACTAGCCACTGAGCCACCGTGCTGCCCCATGATCAGTCCTTGACCCACTTGTGACAACTAGATTGTGAAACATTGTGGGAATCAAGGTGGGTGATTCTGGTTACACTGACTGTGGTAGTTATTTAGTTGTTTGAAGATTCTTGTTCATGCAGAGAGCTGAAAGGAAATTGTCCAGTTTCCTTCAACAGTGATTTAATGGTGACTTGTTTTTCAACAAGTGGCGAGAGAGATTTCACTTCTTAAATACCTGCACGTACGGGGTGCATAAAGGACGTTTTTCAGCTGTGTGCCTTCACAACATGTTTTTCAGAGTGCAACCTGATCTACAAGCATTCTTGCACTCCAATTCCCTCTGGCTCAGGGAGACCAAGAATTGTATTTGGTTTTTAAGTCCTTTATCTTGGGCACTCATGGAAGAATTAAATACAAACATGTTTTTTTGCCCAGAGCATCCTTTTTTCTAGCTCATAACATGTCTGCAATCTGGGACACAACCCACAGAAGGCGCAGATCAGTTTTTTGAGCTCTTCCTTTGAAATGATGTTATCTAAACTTTTCTTACCACTCTTCAGGTAAGATATTCCATGATTCCTCTCAGAAATCAGTGCAATCCACACTGGAATTTTGGACAGTCGCTGAGATTATACTCCCATACAAGGTTTAGCGTGCCTGTTTTTCTTGCAAAAACACATATCGCATTTGAAAGTTTAATTTAAGGTTCAGGATAATGATCCATTGGAGAGCCTTGGAGAAGAGAAAGCTGAGAAGAGGTCTAAGAGGATATTCAAAATAATGAGGGATATAGACAGTGGAGATGGGGTGAAAGGATCGAAAACAAGAATGTAAGAGAATGGTACTGTGTCCATTTGGAGAACTGGTTACAAAGACACCATTCAGTTCATTGAGTCTGTAATGATATTCTGAGGAGCAACCCATTCAAATCCAGCACCTCTCCACTCCGCCCCATGTTTCCCATGACTAACCCACTTAGCCTGCACACTACATTGCAATTTAGGATAATAAAATGTGAGGCTGGATGAACACAGCAGGCCAAGCAGCATCTCAGGAGCACAAAAGCTGACGTTTTGGGCCTAGACCCTTCATCAGAGAGGGGAATGGGGTGAGGGTTCTGGAATAAATAGGGAGAGAGGGGGAGGCGGACCAAAGATGGAGAGAAAAGAAGATAGGTGGAGACAGTATAGGTGGGGAGGTAGGGAGGGGATAGGTCAGTCGAGGGAAGACGGACAGGTCAAGGAGGTGGGATGAGGTTAGTAGGTAGGAGATCGGGGTGTGGCTTGGGGTGGGAGGAAGGGATGGGTGAGAGGAAGAACAGGTTAGGGAGGCAGAGACAGGTTGGACTGGTTTTGGGATGCAGTGGGTGGGGGGGAAGAGCTGGGCTGGTTGTGTGGTGCAGTGGGGGGAGGGGACGAACTGGGCTGGTTTTGGGATGCGGTGGGGGAAGGGGAGATTTTGAAACTGGTGATGTCCACATTGATACCATTAGGCTGCAGGGTTCCCAAGCGGAATATGAGTTGCTGTTCGTTCTAGGCCCGAAACGTCAGCTTTTGTGCTCCTGAGATGCTGCTTGGCCTGCTGTGTTCATCCAGCCTCACATTTTATTATCTTGGATTCTCCAGCATCTGCAGTTCCCGTTATCTCTGATACATTGCAATTTAGCATGGCTGATCCACCTAAACTGCACATCTTTGGACTGTGGGAGGTAACTGGAGCACTTGGAGGAAACCCGCACAGACACAGGGAGAACATGCAAACTACACACAGACAGTCACCCGAGGCTGGAATCAAACCCAGGCCCCTGGCACTGGGAGGCAGCAGTGCTAATCACTTGAAATCAACACTGAAGAATGGATTAAAAAGTGTTGTGACACCTTAAAGATGGAACGAGAGTGAAGTGTTGAGCAAAGTCCCATTTCTCCACAGAAGACTGTATGAACATGAATGCCTCATGGCTCTTTTCAACAGTAAATTGATGAGATTTGAGAACCACAAACGCATTTATCCTTGAGGTAGTCCTGTCAGATGGCCACTGCACCATTCTGCTATATCGTTGTGACTGCATAGCTGAACAAACCCCTTCACAGAAACACACATCTGCAAGGCAGCCTTTGATTTTTAGAGCAGCCCTGAGGGATACCAACACCCTTTCAAAATGGCTTTCTTCTTTGTTTGCCTTTCAAATGTCTTTCAGAATCGCATTGAAAACATGAGTTACTTACAGCTGAAAAGAGCCTTTTTTGCTTCATTCAATACCATCTTCCTGTGTTTCTCAAGATGATGCAAGATAATGTTACTCTCTGTTGCTATAGAAGAAGAAATAAATGCCAACTGAATGGAGATGTGACCGCCCCCTCCCCTCTGCACCAACATGATTGAAAATTACTTATCCCTATATTGAGCAAGAGACCTCGACTTTCAGGGAACTTTAGCAGCCAGCAGCCATTAAATGCAACCGTAAGTTTCTCCCTCAGTGAACAGACTAAATGTCGCAGATGTACTATATGAACTGAGAGATCTCTGCTTGCAGGCACCCACGACAAATTACAACTGAGGTGGAGTCAGCAGCCTGAAAGGTGAGAGGGTCAGGGTCTCGCTCCTGAGTCTGAGGGTCATGCATTAAAAATTCACCCTTTGACATAAAATCCAGACTGGAAGCTGCACTGGCAAAAGTCTTGCCTGTTTAACGTATCGATATTCTTATACTGATGTAGGCAGAAAAAGATTTTTATTGTGAATCTATAGTTTAGTACAAACACTCATTTCTTGATCCCTCCATGATCCCGTGCCCAAAAATCAGGAGTGTGCAACTGAAGTGCAACGAAAAGACAAATAACATGTTTCTTTGTAATTAAAAGGGGAAAGACTTGGGTCTCTTTTTTGAATCAATCTGTTTAGAGATATTATTACACACTTCTTGAGCAGGTGAGATTTGAATGTGGCTCCCCAGGCTCAGAGGTATGGACACTATGCTCCAACACAAGAGCCCCCACTTTTCTTACTTTGAAAAACCCGTCAAGAAATCACTCAGTTTTCTCATGAGCTGATTAACAAGTTATGAACACTGCCCACCAATGCTGTGTAATAACCAAATCAAGAAAGGGCAGGAAAAGGGGGAGGGGCAAATCAAAATGGAGTTAGGGGAAGAATGAATGCAGTCCAGCCCCTGCGGTGCCCATCTCTGCCTGAAAGCTTTGAGAACCTTGCTCGTTTTTGTTAGCTTTGAAAACCCAGCACGAAATCACCCAATGAGCTAATGAACAAATAGTGTAAACTCAACTCTTGACCACGAAATAATCAAATTACCCCAATCAGCACCGCACACTAGGGGACTGAGTCACAACAACAGAGAAACAAAAAAGGGAAGGACTAAATCAAAATGGAGTTGGAGAGAGGTACAATTTACCAAAGCCCCTGCGGTGACCACCTTTCTCTCAAGGCTTCGCTGGGCATTGGTGGACACTGTGTGCACTGTCACTAAGGACTCCCATGTGTGGACGTAGTCATAGAAGAGAGGCAGGCGTCTGGAGCTAAGAACCAGTTTTTTCTAATATATATATAGACCAAGCCCCGAATCATCTGTGTCACACATTAAAAGGACAATTTACAGGCACTGCCCTCCAGTGGCAATGCAACTCTGATAAAAATAGGGGAGGGTGGGATGAGAGAGACAAGATTAAATTCAAATGACATTGGAGGGGGGAAATAATGTATTCCAATCTCCATGGTGCTCACCTCCCAGGAACTCAGCAAGTTACCCCCTCCCAGTCAACTTTGTCAAAGATGATATTACACACCCTAGGATGAGGTAGGATTTGAACCCAAGCCCCTAAGCTCAGAAGGACGGACACTATCACTGCACCTCACGTGTCCTCCTGCCATTAATTTAGATATTCTCCAAATCAATCTGTTCAGAGATATTATTGCACAGCCCTGGAAGAGATGGGACTTGAACACAGGCCTCTTGTCCCAGTGGTAGGGACAATACCACTCAACTACAGGAATCCATCATTTCACGTCATCGGCAACATTACAGAAAATCTGACCATCCTGAATGTCATCCTCCAACAGTGTATCATTTGGTGGACTGATGCAGAGCTGAAAGAAAGCAAAGAAAACAATGCTTCTAATAAATTAAAGTTGAATTGTTTTTGTGAGGTTGAGCCATGGAGGAACTAATGGGGTTGAGGAAGGGAGACGTCATTAAAATTGGAAGATACATTTGAAAGTCATTGTCAGTGATGGTAGGAAACAGCAATGTGTGTTACAAAGGAGGAATGTAATGAGAAAAAGAAAGCATGAAAACATTATTCCACTGCCGTCAAAAGAAACTAGAATGGCACAAAGCCAACATGGTATCTGCAAAAGATTTAGACGTTGAGTGGTGACCTTATAGAAGTTTATAAAATCATGAGAGGTATAGACACGGTTAATAGTAAGTGTATTTTCACTACAATGCGGGACTGCAAGATTAGGGGGCATATTTTTAAGGTGAGAGGAGTCAGAATGAACAAAGTCACGAGGGGCAATTTTTTTACACAGAGAGTGGTTTGTGTGTAACTTCCTGAGGAAGTGCTGGATGCACAGTTACAATACTTAAAAGACATTTGGATAAGTACATGAATAGGAAAGGTTTGGAGGAATGTGGGCCAGGAGCAGGCAGGTGAGACTAGTTTAGTTTGGGATTATATTCAGTATAGACTGGCTGGACTGAAGGATCTGTTTCCATGCTGTATGCCTCTATGATTGTATTGCACGTGCAATGCCAAGACATACAAGATAATACAGGGTAGAATAGTTCAGTGCTTGTTTTTGACCAGTGAGGACTCAATGGGCCAAAGGGCCTTTTCGTATCCTTGTAGACCGCTATGATCTGATGACCATCAATATTGTGGGAGGTTGGGTGGGGCAGTAGTTCTAGCCTTACCTCTGGGCTAGAAGCGCAGTTTTCAAGCCCTACACCGGAATCTGTTGAACAGGGAAGGAGTGCTCATGATACAGCTACATTGACTAACAGTCTTCCTGCATTGCCACAAATTTGGGACAGGGGACAAAACTACATGTGAAGATATGATTAAATAAAGTATTGCAGTAAGTTAATAGGAGCTCAGCAATGTGCACCATCTACAAGATGTATTGCTACGAATTCTCCAAGTCTCCTCGGGCAGGACGTTCCAAATCCACAACTACATCCATCTGGAAGTACAAGGGCAGCAGATGCACAGGAAAACCACCTTCTGCAAGGTTCCAAGCCACTTACCATCCTGACTTGGAAATATATTACTGTTCCTTCAGTGTCACTGAGCCAAAATCCTGGAACTCCCCCACTAATGGCTTTGCGCATGAACGCACAGCACATGGACTCTAATGGTTCAAGAAGGCAGCTCACCACCACCTTCTCAACAGGCAACTAGGGACAGGCAATAAATGCCTATCAGTTCACAAATCATTCAACTGCATCCCAGTTGAAGTCTCTTCCTACTCTTATCCAATGTCCACATTTACAGTCATGGAGCCATCGAGCTGTACAACATTGGAAACAGTCAACTCATCCATGTCGACCAAATATCCTTCATTAATCTAGTCCCATTTGCCAACATTTGGCCCATATCCCTCTAAACCTTTTATTTTCATGTACCCATCTGGATGCTTTTTAAATGTTGTAATTGTACCAGCCTCCACCACTTCCTTTAGCAGCTCATTTCATACACATGTCACGCTCTGCATGATAAAGTTGTCCCTTAGGTTCCTTTTTAAATAATTCCCTGCTCCCCTTTTCATCAGGGAATCAGTGGATAATTGTTTGCATGATGGGTCAGAACCCCACAATACAATGGATGTTTTTAGGCCTTAATTCCAGAATGTGATTTTTGAAAATAGGTCTATTCTTGGACTAGATAACCTTATAAACTCAGGTATAAATACAGTGTAGGACTGATGGAATGTAACACCTAAAAGATACCAAAGAAACTCGCATTAGACCGGACTGTGATTTCTTGTAACTACAAAGATGACACATGGCTGATAACTCCCTGCTCAGCAGCAAGCCACCCTCCTGTGGAGTATGTCCAACATCGCAGATACATTTTGTGTTCTGCCTTTTGAAGAATACATAAGGGCAGGGGTTAAAATGTCAGTTTCATCTCCTCTGAAGCATGCTAGTGGGATAGAATAACCTTATGTGTACCAACTTATGTTTGTTAGTGTGCTGTGAAAGTCACAGACAAAGAACAATCCACTAGTCGCCCCTGTCTTGCAAGAAAAGGGACTCTCATTCTGAGTGCTTGAGTTAGCAAATTAGGAGGCAATTCTTGCCTGCGAGATTGATGATTAGGTGCATCTACTCTGGAACCAATAAAAACTGAGGAACCTCATTTGAGGGCTGATCATAATATAATATTCAAGAACCAGTATCCTTGACAAGTTTGCTTCTCCCTGGTTGTAGCTTGTCTATTATTCACTGAACGAACTTGCTAAACTGTCAGAGGACCCTTGTTTAGCATTTCTAACCAAACACCGTTGGTGTGATCGCTTACCAACAGTGAGAAATGTGACAACTATTTCAATAGTTATAGACAAAATTGGTTCCTGATACAATTGTAGTTCATGGTGCAATTGTAAACCCCCAGATTGTTTATAAATCGAACGACATGCATTTGCAATTCAATTGTAAATTTCAGAAGGCAGAGTTGAGTAACATTGCGCAAAGAAAGATTTGCAATGTCTATAGGGCAAAAGTGGGGACTTGGGACTAATTGAATTGCTCTTTTAAAGAGGTGGCATGGATATAATGGGCTGAAAGACCTTCTTCAATGATGTAAGGACCTATGATTCTAGTTTTTGATTGTCAGCAAATGCAAGGACAACAACTGAAATGGCAATTTCTCGACTTTTGCAGCTGGTATCAGTTCAGGCAAGTGTACTCTATTAGAGGTTCAATACACTCTGCACCTTAATGAGGTGATGATTGACATGCTCAGCAGAAGAGGCAAGTGTTGGTTTAGAAGATCATATGCCTGGCCAGAGGTCATGCTGAACAACAATAATGTAGCACCTTTAATGCAATAAAACTCCCAAAAAGTGCCTGACAACAATGTTATAAATCAAAATAACATTGGTCCACATAATAGGATATTAAGCCAGATGGCCAACAGCTTGGTCAAGGGCTTAAAAAGTGCCATGATGGAGAAGAAAGAAGTAGCAAGGTGGAGATGTGTGAGCAGTAAATTCTAGGCGACTGAAAACGCAACCACCAGTGATGGAATAATCTGAATCAGGGATGTTCAAGAGGCCAGAATTAGAGGAGGGTAGGGATCTCACAGGGTGGTGGGGCTGGATGAAAGACACAGAGGAGCAAGGCTACAGAAGGATTGGAAAGCAACACAATCAGAACTCAAAGGCAAGGGATGAAGCAAAAACTCGGGGTGATTGGCACTGAAACTGACATCAGAGCATTGTGCTTCTGAGTTGCTTCTGAATGATCTGCCATGTTTTGTTATCCATATATGACATTGCTTTGTATACACATCTCCCCCAGTACTCAGGTAACACAGTGTGGAGCTGGAGGAACACAGCAGGCCAGGCAGCATCAGAGGAGCAGGAAGCTGACGTTTTGAGTTGGGACCCTTCTTCAGAAAATTAATTTCCTTCTCCTCTGACGCTGCCTGGCCTGCTGTGTTCCTCCAGCTCCACACTGTGTTATCTCAGACTCCAGCATCAGCAGTTCTTACTCCCCCAGTACTCAGTTCTCTGCATTTTGTTTTACCCTCTTATGGGACATGGGTATCACTTGGCAGGGCTAGTATTTATTGCTCGTCCCTAGTTGCACCTTGAGAAGGTGGTGGTTGAGCTGTCTTCTTGAACTTCTGTAGTCCACAATGACCCACAATGCCCTTGTGGGAATTCCAGGTTTTTGACTCAGCAACATAGAAGGAATTATATTTCCGAGCCAGGATGGTGAGTGCCTCAGAGGGGAACTTGCAGGAGGTGGTGTTCCCACATAGCTGCTGTCCTTCTCCCTCTCAAGGGAAGTGGTTGTGAGTTTAGAAGTTCTGTCCCAGGATCTTCGGTGATTTTCTGCATCTTGAAGATCGAACACTGTGCTGCTACGGAACATTGGTGGTGGAGGAAGTGGATGTTTGTGGATGTGGTGCTAATCAGGTGGGCTGCATTGTCCTGGGTGGTGTCAAGTTTCTTTCGTATTGTTGGATCTGCACCAATCCAGGCAAATGGGGAATATTCCATCACACTCCTGACTTGTGTCTTTTAGACGAAGAACAGGCTTTGGGGAGTCAGGAGGTGAGTTACTTGCTGCAGTATTCTTAGCCTCTGACATTCTGTTGTAGCCACTCATATATGATGAATCCAGTTGAATTTCTTATAAGTAGTAACCCCCAGGATGTGATAGTCTCATATAACTCCACTGAATGTCAGGGGGTGGTAATGAGCTCACCTCTTATTGGGGATGGTCATTGACTGGTATTTGTGTGTTGTGAATGTTACTTGCCACTTTTCAGCCCAATCCTGGAATAGATGGATACTCATCTGCAGTGCTGAGGATATGTTGCATTGCCAGAAGTCTCACTTTTAGGATGAGATAACACCTAGTCTTCCTTCTCAGATGAGGATTCCATGGCATTATTTCAGTGAAGAGCAAAGGCGTTTTCCATTGCTGTCTGTGCAATTTTTATCCCTTCAACAATAAAGCAGCATGCACTCTGGCCATTTTCACTGTGCAATGCTTGGGAAATGCTGTGGACATGGTGACTGTCAAGACTTTGACATTATTTCGTCTCATTGGTTGCAAAGCACTTGCCTGATTTGAAGCTGTTGAAAGGTGCATTGTCGAATCCCTCCTTCCCAATGTTTCCCTTTGATTTTCCTTTTGCCTCCCAGGGTCTGCATTATTATCCACTGCCCTGCCCTGAGACCTTACCTCGTAGGTAATGAGTGCTAAATTAAATGTAACTCATTGCTTTAATCTCTTTGAGACGGTCAGATAACCATAGTCTCAGTTACAAACACAGTCATACAATCTGTGTAAGTGAGACGTTGCCTCAGACCACAAGACTGTCCTTGTACCATGGGATTACGGTAACGTAATAGTATTTTAAATAATGAAAAATAAAATAACGTGTCCTTCTGGCAGAGTGCCCTTTCACCCCAAGGACCTTTCCTCTTCAATGTCTGTTTCCTCGGTAAAATAATCCTGCTACGTAGCTCAATGAATAACCCAACATTGAAATAATCTAAATAAACTTTGCTTAGATTGTTGTAGTTTTCAGGCTACTCAGTCCATCTAGTCAGCACTGACATTATCTGTTCTGCAATAGGGCTTTGCATTGCCTGTTGTATACATCTTGACTGTCTTTCCCTCATCCTTGCTTTAGGGGCTCGACCATACAATGTTTCACTGTACTATTTTGAGTACATTTGACAGTAAAGCTAATTCAATTCAATTTAATTCTCTCCTTGAGCTGCTCAGCCTAATTGTGGCCATATTTTTGCTCACTCCCAGTAATTGTCAAAATTACTCATGGGTTTATTTCACCGACTCATGGAATCCCTACTGTGCGGATGGAGGCCATTTGACCCATCGAGTCTGCACTGACCCTCCGAAAATCATTCCACCCTATCCCTGTAAATCCACATTTACTACAGTTAACCCATCTAGCCTGCACACTACAGGGAAAATTAGCATGGCCAATCCACCTAACCTGCCCACCTTTGGATTGTGGGAGGAAACCAGAACACCCAGAGAAAACCCATGCAGGCATTTTATTTAATGCCTTTCAAAACTATTTTAAGGAACGTTGCCAATGCTTGGAGTGCAGTATCTCTTGTGGCATATTGGATACTTTCCCTACCTCGAGGCTAGGAGCTATGGATTCAAGACCTACACCAGGACCTATTGGCTGTGGAAGGTGCTTTTGAAATTTGCTCAAGTGGATTAACTTGCAGTAGTCAATCCTTCCGATATGCCTGATGGCAGGCAGAGAGAGCAGGAGCATTTCCTGATCTGCCATCCTACAGGAAGCAATGGCAAGTCACTGAAACACTTCACCAGTAAATGTGGCCCAAGCCATTGGAAATCCATGGCCAACCCTTGGGAAAGACAGAAAGTCTTGTGAAGTGGGTGGTGCAACAGCCAAATTACACAGCAGATAACCCCACTGTGATAAACCCTACTCCCCACCACCACCAACACTCACACACACACACACACACACAGACGCGCACACACACACACACACACACACACACACACACACACACGCACAGACACACAGACACACACATGCACACAAGCACACACACAGAAGTACACACGCATGCACGCGCGCGCGCGCACACACACACACACACACACACACACACACACACTCGTACTTGCACTACAATATGGTGAACAAGCAGGTCATCTGGCATTCGTGAATTATTTTCCTGTTTTTTTTATTCAATTTTATTTTCATCCCTTACCTTTCAGCTGGAAAATTGTTCTCCATAACTTGCAGAAATTGCAGGATATGTGAGTGAATAATGGGGTCGAGCATACAACGTGGATTTTGGAAGCTTGCTAAAGCATGGGGCAACAATCCATCTGTTCCACTTAAGCAGTGAGAGAGAAATAAATGGCAGTGGATTTTGTCAAGGTTCACCATGAGCAGCTCGGGGATGAGCAGCTCCAGGACTCAGTGCTCTACGGCTGTTCTTGCCTGGAGGACTAGCAACCAGGTGGAAGATGCTCTTTGGTCTCTCAAAACTCGTGGTCTTCCAGTGCAAGGAGTTGACCTCAACCATGTGTTGCAGACTGACATATTCAAAAGTCTGGGACTGTGTGCCGAGGGATATACTGAAGCTTCGTGCAGCTACTGCCAAAGTGCAGTGGGGAAAGACCACTGTCTGAGGTCTTCCTGCTGAAGTTAAATGGGGGTCTGTTCAATTATCCCGGTACCTCAAATTTATGTAAATATAGTCTTGCATAAGTGAGAGATGGCTTTATTAGTCTGTTTGTTGGATAGAGTCAAACTCCAATGTTTGTTTCAATTCTTCATTTGCTACTGTACTGAACTGAACTGCTTTACGGACTATGTCTGTACTTTTTATGAATAAAATGTATTATTGAAGTAAAAAAAGTGAGCAAGAAATAAATGAATAAAAAATAGAGGACTAGAGTCAAACCAGGAACATAAAAACGATTGAAAGAAAAAAGATAGAATGAAAAGAGATAGAAAAAGACAGAAAAAATGATTAACAATACTAATGGCACTCGATGCAGTGCCATACAACAACTTTTGAGAAAAGTTATAGCTTATGGAATAAACAGTCAGCAGCAACATGGATACGAAATTGGTTGAGTGATCGGAAACAAAGAGTAATTGGTTAATGGATCTATGTTCAACTCGGGCAAAATTTGTTGTGGAGTTCCCAGGTGTTGGGTTTCAGGACCATTGCTATTCCTGACTTACTTAATGATCTAGATTTTGGTGTGCAGCAGACAACTTCCAAGATTGCGCATGATATCAAACTTGGAAGCTTTGTAAATTGTGAAGTGGACAGTGTCAAACTACAAAAGTACATAGACAAGCCGGTGGAATTAGTAGATAGCTGGCGCAGATGATGCAGAGAAATGTAATATGGTATGTTTGGTAGAAAGAACGTGGAGACACAGCATAAAAAAAAGAACACTTCTTGAAAGGACACATAGGAGTAGAGAGAACTGGAAATATCTGTACAGAAGTCACTAAAGGGAGTGGAACAGGTAGAGTGAACATTTAATAAAACATACAACACGTTTATTAGAATTAGGTTTTATTGTCACATGTACTCAAGTACAGAAGTACAGGAATACAGTGAAAAGTTTACATTATCAGCCCACAAGGTGCTATCTTAAGTAAAAAGTACTTAGGTAAAAATCTTAGATACAAAATAGAGAGATAAAGAAAAAAGGTTTCATTACCTTACAGTTATTCATCGTATAAGTTTAAAAAGTAAGAACTAAAGTTAAAAAGATAAACATTAATCAGGCACAGAGTACAAGAGTGAGTAGATTATGCTGAACTTTTATAAGACACAACCTAGCCATGCTGAAGTATTTCTGAAGAAGGGTCCTGACCTGAAGCGTCAAGTTTTCCTGCTCCTCTGATGCTGCTTGGCCTGCTGTGTTCCTCCAGCTTCACACCGTGTTATCTCAGATTCTCCAGCATCGGCAGTTCCTACTGTCTCATGCTGAAGTATTGTCCAGTTCTGGATACCACACCATCGGAAGGATGTGAACAAGTGGTGCGAGTGTAGAAGAGATTTATCAGTATGGTTCCAGTGATGAGAAACTTCAGCTGTGAAGGTAGACCTGAGAGATTGGGATCATTCTCCTTCGAGAAGAGAAGACTAAGAGATTTGTTAGAAGTTTTCAAAAACATGAGTGGTCCAGCCGTAGTAGATTGGGAGAAACCATTCTCTCTGTTAAAGGATCCAGAAGCAGAGGGTATGGCTCGAAGGCCATCCAGAAAAGAAGTAACTGTGATGTGAGAGAAAGCTTTTTCACACAACAAGTAGTTAGCGTCTCACATGAACAGCATGGAACCGTGGTGGAGGCAGGCTCAATTGAGTCATTGAGGAGGAAATTAGATGATTCTTTCATCAAAACAATATTCAGGATTATCGGGGAAAGGGGGAAATGGCACTGAATTATACAACTCATTCAGACATGATAGGCTGAACAGCGTTCTTTTTCGTTCACTCACTTGTGGCTCGTGAGTGGCGCTTGCTGGACCAGCATTTATTGCCCGTCCCTAGTTCCCCTTGAGAAGGTGGTGGTGAGCTGCTTTCTTAAACCACTGCAGCCCGTGTGCTGTCGGTTGACCCACAATGACATAAGGGAGGGAATTCCAGGATTTTCACCCAGCAACAGTGAAGGAACAGTGGTACATTTCCAAGTCAGGCTGGTGAGGGACTTGAAGGGGAACTTGCAGGTGATGGTGTTCCCAATGTATCTGCTCTTCCTGTCCTTCTAGATGTAAGTGATCATGGGATTGAAAGGTGCTGTCTAAGGAGATCTGAGTGAGTTGCTGCAGTGCATCTTGTAGACAGTACACACTGCTGCTACTGAGCGTCAGTGGTGGAGGGAGTGGATGTTTGTGGGTGTGGTGCCAATCAAGCGGCTGAAGTGCTGGATGGTATCAAGCTTCCTGAGTGTCGTTGGAGCTGTACTCATCCAGGCAAATGGGGAGTATTCCATCACACTCCTGACTTGTGCCATGTAGATGGTAGACAGGCTTTGGGGAGTCAGGGGGTGAGTTACTCACTGCAGTATTCCTAGCCTCTGATATGCTGTTGTAGCCACATACATATATATGGTGAGTCCATTTGTGTTTCTGGTCAATGGTATTGATATTGAGGATATTGATATTGGAGATTTCAGTGATGGTAACACCATCAAATGTCAAGGGGAGGTAGTGAGGTCATCTTTTCCTGGAGGTGGTCATTGCCTGGCCTTTGTGTGGCACAAATGTTCCTTGCCACTTGTCAGCCTAAACCTGGATATGATCCAGATCTTCTTGTATTTGAACATGGACTGCATCAGCACCTGAGGATGCTCGAATGATAACGAATATTGTGCAATCACCATGAATATCCCCCCTTCTGGCCTTGTGATGGACAGAAGGTTATTAACAAAGCAGCTGAAGATAGTTGAGCATTCCCCTGATGAATTCCTACAGAGATGTCATGGAGCTGAGATGACTGACGTCCCTGTGCACTATCAAAATTCTACACACTACGTTTCAAAATGTAAATCAACATCTAACAATGATTTACTACCTGAAAGAATAAAACTCTAAAGTTTAAATTGTTAATTTTCTGGATCAAAAAGTTTTTTAAAAATTCTTTCATGGGATAGGAGCATCACCGGCCAGGCCAGTATTTTTTGCCCACGCTGAATTGTCCAGAGGGCTGTTTGGGGTCGACCACATTGCTGTGGGTCTGAAATCAGATATAGGCAAGGCCAGGAAAGAATAGCAGTTTTCTTCCTAAACGAAATTGTTTGGCGTAAAGTTCATTCCAAATGTACTTGAGCTATCAGGTACTAATCCTTGCTTTCAGTATTGAGTTTAGTTGGTATTTATTGTTTGAGTGCATAAATTTACTGAAAGTTGTGGGACAGTTGGTGTTGAAGGGCTGGCAGTGGGGTAGCGGTAATGTCACTGAGCTAGTAATTCAGAGCTACAACTTAATGCACTGTGTGGTGAACATGGGTTCAAATCTCTAATGTGACAGATGGTGAAATTTAAATTTAATAAAATATCTGGACATTGAAACCAAGCTGTCGATTACTGTAAAGCTAACTGCCACAAATCGCCCAGTAGAAGAGATAAGTCATGAACTGCAAATTACCATGTTGATTTACAGTCTGATAATGGAGAAGCCATTGCCTTGGCAGTATTATTTGGGCCATTAGGTTAATAGCAACAAGAGCTCTCTCTCTCTCTCTCCCTCTCTTTCTCTCTCTCATTAGTATTCAGACGCAGTGTCAAGATGATGTTAGGGAATTCTGTACTCTGTCCTAGTGCAGATTTGATACTTTACTCTAATTCTCACTCAGAAATATTGTAAGGTTTTCTCTTGCAGTAATGTGTTGAAGAGGACAGATTCAATGCCATCTTAAAGCATGCCATCCCATTATTCTGATGGGTGTAAAGTTTGCAAAGAACAAAAGTCTGATATATTCTGCAACCACCCCACTCCCTCCCCTGTGGAATCCATGGACACCATGTGCTCATCCAGCTGTGAGAAAAGATGATATTTTTATGTTTGTCTAAAGGCCCTCAGAGCGAGCTAAGAGATAGACAAGAGCCACTTATCAATGAAATTTTTGTAGAATTTACTCCACCAGTGTTCATCATCCAGTCTTTTCAAAAGCATTACTGCTGAGCAGATGGGCAGAGTTTCAAATGTCACTTATTTTAAAAAAACCTGCTTCGGAATATTTCAGATGGAAGTAAAATTGATGTGCGTTTCCACTTGTACCCCATTAATTCTACAAAAGGAAGTATTTGCATGTGTCACGTCTTCACGATGCCCCAAAACTTTTTTTAAAGTCAGTGAGCTACTTCTTGAAATGCTGTGATCAAGGATACAAGTCAGTCACTTTACACAATACAAACTCCCACAAATACCAGATGATAATTGGTTTGAGGTTTGGGTTCCACATCTGGGTTTTGTTTGGACATCGCTTTGTGTAGTTCGTGGCTAGGTGTATATGTTTTAGTAAAATTTCCTGTACTCGAGTCTGACTCTGGCAGGTTTCCGCAAACAGAAGTATTAGCCACAGAAAACAGTTGAAGCCAAAATATTGACTATTTTCTAGCACGCATTAGGTATAATTTTTAGGGCTAAAGGGATTGAAAGACGGGATGAATGTGAGAACAGACTGAGTTGGATGACCAGCCAGGATCATATCGATGGAGCAGGCTGGAAGGACTGAATGGCCTACTCCTGTTTCTATTTTTCTATGTTTCTTCTAAGTTCTTAAGGACAGAAAATGCTGGAGAAACTCAGTGATCTGGAGAGAGAAACAGAATCACCATTTTGAGTTCAATATGACCCTTTATTGGAAGACATTTTACTAAAACATATACACCTAGCCACGAACTACACAAAGTTTCTGTTAGACTATTTATTTCCATTAGAATTAAGTTGTAAATCCCTGTCTGGGACACACTATTGCTGCTTCCTACTCCCATAATGCACACAATGCTGATATAAAGTGTATATTGTTATGTCCAACTGCCTCGTTGTGCTGTAATATTGTCCTGATGACCTTTTTTAATGGTGTTCGTTGAAGGGTACATATTAGATGAGAGTTGTCCCAAACCCATCTTTGAAATAATGGACATGGGACATTTTTAAATTGACCAAACTCATCCTCAATTAAAATGAACTGTGTGGTGGGGAAGGAGGGAACCAGTTAGCAAGGCACTCTACTGCCACAGAAAGGAAGATCAGAATTACTTTTATATGATCAATTTGCACAGTGTTGGAAAAAGGCCACTTGGCCCATATTGGCTGTAGGGGATCTGATCAGATCCACTCAGCCCCCTTTCTCTTTTTCCTCTATGTTGTTTTCCTTTCCTAATGCCCTTTTTGAAAGTGGTTTTGGAATCTATTTCCTGTGGTCTTTCACCCACTGTGTTCCAGTCCATCAGGGCTGATGAAACAAATCCTCCTTAATGGCCTCCTATGGGTCTACCAAGAATTTTAAAGGGGAGGGATTAATAAGCTTGATTTTTTTTTGTCAAATGTCTTGAAGGGGAGGGTTTAATGGGCTTTTTTGTCAAATATCTTAAACAGGAGGGTTAATGAGTTTGAATTTTTTGTCAAATATATTAAAGGGGATGGTTTAATGATCTTCAATGTTCCTGTTAAATGTCTTAAAGGGGTGGCATAATGAGTTGAATTTTTTTGTCAGGTATGTTCAAGGAGATGGTTTAATGACTTGTTTTGCTCTTACGCCTCCACCTTTGGAAAGATAGCAGAGGGAGAGATGTTGGAAAATTTCTTTTCTTCTGGAACTCTATTCATACCAGTAAAAGCATTAACTTCACGGCCATTCAATTCACCTGAACAGAGAGTATTAACTTTGTCATATCGAAGCAGCTGCTAAGGTTGGGCCCCCTCAGCCAGTGGGGTGGGGGGTGGTGGTTAATGGTAATCTGTCAATCAGCGGGACAATGCCGTTCTTATCATATTTAGAAGATAGGGCGATGAAATGATACTTTCGCCCTTTAAAGTGGGGGTTTCATGTTAATCTGCACAAAGGGGTATTTTTTTCCCACTCCCCTCAGATCTCTGAGAAACGAGAGATGCAAGAGATTCAGCGAAATAACAGGCGTTGTCCGCTTCTGTGGCTTCTCCTTGAACCTGATTAATCTAGCCTTTCACACAGGGTGGGAGAGCCCAGAGAATGGAGGTCAGTTTACAACAGGCAGGCAATCGATAGGCCTCGGCCACTTTACAGCTCGACAGTTCAGATATCAATAGCAGCCGCTCCAGAAGACGTTCCCCACTTTCTCATTCAGGGGGCAGCTTCAATGGTTGCTGGCAGCTTTTATATTTTCATGAATGTCGGGTCTGACTTTACTGAGAGTTGGCTCGGCTACGGCTCAAACTCAGCAAAACCCACAAAAGACTCGATAATGGATCTTGATTGTAACTGCCAGAATTGAAAAGGATAAACAAAATATTTAAGAATCTGTTGCTCAGCCCTGCAGCAGGACAATGCATACCTACAGCTACAATATGAAACTCAACCATGGGTCCTAGGGGCTAGACCTGGTGGTGTGCAGTAGTGACATGTTAAAGTTTAGTTTATAACATTCTCGTCTCTTGTTGATGGTGTATAGTTCGATTCAGCCCTTGAGCTCAAGGATCTGCATTTAAACTCAAGCAGAGAGCAAGGTTCCCCCGGCTCAGATAATATTGAAGGCAGAAAGAAAGGTTTATTCAGAACCTTTCAAGATTTAGGAATGTTTAAAGCGCTGATCATTGTTATAAATTTGAAAGGCCAAAAGCAAACTTCCACACAGCAAGCTTCCTCAAACTGCAATGTGGGAAATGGCCAGACAGTGATACTGTTGATTGAGAGCTAAATACGGTCCAGGGCACCATCCCTTCTTCAAAGTAAAAAATCCAAATGAGAGGATTGTGTTTCTGACAGTGCAGCACTCCCTCAGTACTGCCCTGGACATGTCCGTCTGGAATTTGCATCCAAGGTTCAGCATTGGGCATTAAATCTACAAATTTATTCCTCAAAAGGTAAAGTCACTGCACGCTGAGCCGGTGTTGGCCATTCTATCAGTGTGGACTGTGCGTTGAGAATCAACAAACTATTCAACTATACAGGGCATCACAGCTGAGTCTGATCCTTACATCCTCCAACATCTGTATATTGGTACTCTTGAACAGGATTTGTTAACAGTGACGAGACGACAGAAACTTAGCTGATTTGCTAGCCTCCCATATACTAATAAATTCTGACGATGTTCCAGCTGCAGGGAGCTGGTGGCATTGTGGTAATGTTGCTGGAACCAGGCTAATGATCTCTGGGCACGGGTTCAAATCCCATAAAAGCAGCTGGTGCTGTTTAAATTCAATTAATAAAATATCTGGAATAAACAATTCACAGTAATAGTCATTGTGAGGCAATTGTCATTTAGAACCCAGGTTCATGCTAAAGGGTAGTGGGAGGGCGTTGATGTCAGAGTGAACAGTGTTTTTTAATACCCTTTAAGGAAGGAAATCTTCTATTCTTACCTGGTCTGGCCCACATGTGACTCCAGGCCCATAGTTAATTTCCCTTTGAAATGGGATACTCAGTTCAACTCGCAACAAGCAATTGAGGCTGGTTTGGAGCATTGACGTCCACCTGGTTGATTGATTTATTGTTCTCACACTTACCGAGATACAGTGAAAAGTGTTGTTTTGCAGCAGATTGTACCATCCAAAGTGCAACTGGGTAGCAGAGCAGCATTCTCTGTGTTACTGCCATAGAGAAGGTGTAGAGAGCGCGAGAGATCAACATTAACATTTGAGAAGTTTGATATTAGTGGGGAAGAAGCTGTCCTTGAATCTGTTCATACGCGTACACAAACTTTTATATCGTCTGCCGAACCTCTTATTTAAAAATAAATAATTTGGATCAGGGCCCTCCCAATTTCCACAGCAACATGTCCCT
Organism: Stegostoma tigrinum; assembly: GCF_030684315.1. Classification (NCBI taxonomy): domain Eukaryota; kingdom Metazoa; phylum Chordata; class Chondrichthyes; order Orectolobiformes; family Stegostomatidae; genus Stegostoma; species Stegostoma tigrinum. The sequence goes on along the minus strand of NC_081391.1, from coordinate 19,138,114 downwards.
CAGAATTGCATTTCCCCCTCTTGATCATTTACATCATAAACAGACATGAATCACAAACACCTAGTGCTAGCAGGACCCTGTAACTGAGGAAGGATGTGCTGGTGTTGGAGGGGACCCAGTCGAGCTTTATGAGAATGATCCCAGGGTTGAAGGACTTGTCTTATGAGGAACAGTTGAGGACTCTGGGTCTATACTCAATGGAGTTTAGAAGGATGACAGGGGCATCTGATTGAAACTTACTGAGAGACCTGGATAGAGTAGACGTGGAGAAGATATTTCTACCTGTAGGAATGACTAAGAACTAAGGGCCCAGCCTCAGAGTGAAGGGACGACCCCTTAGAGACAAGGAGGAATTTCATCAGCCAAAGGCTGTTGAATCTATGGAACTCATTGCTGTAGAGGGCTGTGGAGGCTAAGTTATTGAGTTTATCTAGGACAGGGATAGATAAGATTCTTGAATAGTATAGAATCCAAGTTACTGGGAGAAGGCAGGAGAATGGGGTTGAGAAACATATCATCCATGACCAAATGGTGAAGAAGGCTCGATGGGCCGAATGGCCTAATTTTGCTCCTTGTAACTTGTGGTCTCAGGGTGATGTAAAGATAGTTCACAATCAGTGGTGGAAATTTGAGTCAGAGACTCCGGATGTTGAGGAAGCCCAGCGGGGACAGATTTGATGGACTCCTGACCCCATGAAAGCCCAGCATGGATTCCTGGTCTCGAGGTGAAGGACTGTAATGCTGATCTTTAATCTTTAGACTTTCATTTTCCTAATTTGTGTCTAATATTTCATACGTAGGTATCTAAGGTGGTGCCAGAAATGGTGACTTTGTACACTCTTCACTGTCCTCCTATATCCCTGTACTCGAGTACAGGTGACAATAAACCTAATTCTCTAAATTCTAATTCAAACCTGTTTCCTTACAGTTGCAGAGATAATGGGAACTGCAGATGCTGGAGATTCCAAGATAATAAAATGTGAGGCTGGATGAACACAGCAGGCCAAGCAGCATCTCAGGTCTAGGCCCGAAACGTCAGCTTTTGTGCTCCTGAGATGCTGCTTGGCCTGCTGTGTTCATCCAGCCTCACATTTTATTATCCTTACAGTTGCATACCTGTTCAATACTCAGCAGTCATGATTCAGATTTCTTGCCAGATTAAACCCTTTGGTTAAGGGCTTACCCTGAGACATCACACTAAATTGGGGGATTATCATCACAACTGTACATAGAACATAGAAGATAGAACAGTACAGCACAGAACAGGCCCTTCAGCCCACAATGTTGTGCCGACCATTGATCCTCATGTATGCACCCTCAAATTTCTGTGACCATATGCATGTCCAGCAGTCTCTTAAATGACCCCAATGACCTTGCTTCCACAACTGCTGCTGGCAACACATTCCATGCTCTCACAACTCTCTGTGTAAAGAACCCGCCTCTGACATCCCCTCTATACTTTCCTCCAACCAGCTTAAAACTATGACCCCTCGTGCTAGCCATTTCTGCCCTGGGAAATAGTCTCTGGCTATCAACTCTATCTATGCCTCTCATTATCTTGTATACCTCAGTTAGGTCCCCTCTCCTCCTCCTTTTCTCCAATGAAAAGAGACCGAGCTCAGTCAACCTCTCCTCATAAGATAAGCCCTCCAGTCCAGGCAGCATCCTGGTAAACCTCCTCTGAACCCTCTCCAAAGCATCCATATCTTCTGGCGTTTTGACAGCAGATTGGTGACTGTTGTTAGGCAAAGTTCCCTTACAGAATTCTGATTGGATGACAGCCTAATTTCCCATGGATCACTTACTTAACACTTTAGACCCGCTCTCTGCAGTGCTGCGGGGTCAGAGTCTCCCTCTTTGCAATGTTTGAGGAAGATGTACTTCACTTTGGCGTTAAATCACCTCCTGTGTTAAAGGAGGTAAATACATCCCTCACCTTACTGGTTTATTGCACTCAGTGATAATGCAGACCAGTAACCAGGAAGAACAGTACCTCTCACTGAACAAAACTGGACAAAACTGGACAAGAACAATGTGCGGCCCCTTTAATTTTTCCTGCGGCCACTTTGTTCATAAGAATTATTCATTTGCAGGACATGGCCTTTGCTGGCTGAGCCAGTGTTTATTGAACATAGAACATGGAACATAGAACAGTACAGGCCCTTCGGCCCATGATGTTGCGCTGACCTAATATCCCAAGATCAATCTACTCTGCGTACCTCCGTGTACCTATCCAAGAGTCGCTTAAATGTTTCTAAACTATCTGACTCTACTACCACTGCCGGCAGCGCATTCCACATGCCCACCACTCTATTGCCGTCTCTAATTGCCCTTTGAGAAGAGGGTGGTGAGCTGTCTTTGTGAACCGTTGCAGTCCATCTCTGTAGGGGGCTACATGCTATTAGGGAGGGAATGCCAGGATTTTGACCTGGCAACAGTGAAGGAATCACGATATATTTCCAAGTCAGGCTGGTAAGTGGCTTGGAGATGGTCATTGCCTGGCATTTGTGTGGCGTGAATATTATTTGCCACTTTTCAGCCAAACCTGAGTATTGGCCATCTCTTGCTGCATTCGGATACAGGCTGTCCAGTGTCACATGTGTTGTACTGTAAAAAGTAACTGTTCCTCATATTTATATTATTTAATGGCCACACTTGTGAGAGCTTTGTTTAATTAACCAAAGTCCTTAAAACTCACCGTCACCCCCACTGTTTAATCTCTTTTTTGACCTCCGGAGCAGATGGAAATTAAATGTAGACCTCTTAGTCCAAGGGATACTACTACTGAGCCACAAGGTCTGTTTTATCTGTTTCTTCAAATATAGATACTGTGAGACAGAAAAAAGACTCATTTCTGAATAAACTTTATTATATTTTTCCCACCACCAGGAAAACACCCATGTGTCCCACTGTTTAGTAGCTCCCTATGTTGAAACAACCAATTCAAATCCAATTAACTCTCAATTAAAATATCCATCTCCTGGTCCTTCTTTCCTTTAGATCATGGGTGTTTCTTTAGAACATGGAATCCCTTTCTTCCTTTTTGATAAATCCATCTATACTAATTGCAAACAAACAAAACACACAAAATGACAAAAGATTATATTCCCTTTCTTTGCCCATTAATATTCTTGTTCCAGTACAGCTCACTGTAGCTTAAAACTTTCTGCTTTCTTTGTAAAGCAGCCAGACAGCAGGAATCAGGAAGGGTCCCGGAGTCCTGGAAAATGGCCAATGTCACACCCCTGTTTACAAAGGGAGAGAGGCAGAAGACAAGAAACTATAGGCCAGTTAGCCTGACCTCATTCAGTAAGCTTTTAGAGCCCGTTATTAAGGATGAGATTGCAGAGTACTTGGAAGTGAATGGTATAATAATGTTGAGTCAGCATGGCTTCATTAGATGGAGGTCATGCCTGAAAAATCTGTTAGAATTCTTTGAGGAAGTAATGAGCAAATTAGACAAAGGAGAGCCAGTGAATGTGATCTATTTAGATTTTCGGAAGGTCTTTGACAAGGTACTGTACAGGACACTGTTGAATAATATAAGAGCCCAATGTGTTAGGGTCAAAGTGGTGGCGTGGATAGAGGATTGGTTGACTGACACAGGTGTAGAACAGGGATAAGGGGGTCTTTTTCAGAAGGCAGCCGGTGACTAGTGGAACTTCGCTAGGGCCAGTGTTGGGACAAGAATTAATCACGTTGAATCTTAATGATCTGGACAAAGAAACTGAGCATGTTTTTGCTAATCTGTTCAGTCTCATTTCCAATCGAATGTACTTAAAACCCCAGAATCATACAATGGTGGAATACAATATCTACAGTATGGAAGCAGGCCATTCGGCCAATTGAGTCCACGCCGACACTCTGAACAGCATCTCACCAAGGCCCATCCCCTAACCCCACCCTACGCCCAGGCCCAACTTCCAATTTTAGATTCTGCTTTAAGCCCAGTGTTCTCACTGTACAAAAAAAATCAACATGCATCATAAAGATGCCTGCAAGCTGCCCCTTACAATGGCAGTAAAACATAGCAGGGTATGCTTTTCACTGAACACAACATTTTAATAAGACAAGCCATACTGAGAAGTACCAAACTTTTGAGGCATCATTTAGGCCATGCACACATTTGTTAAGGAACATAGAAACAGGAATAGGCCATTCAGCCCCTTCTGGTATCCCTAGTGGAGTGCCTCTATTGGAGGACAAAGAAGAACTTCCCTCTTAAGTTGATCTCCTACAGAAGTCCACCTTTAATATCAATTGCTTAAAACTCCCAAGTGTTTGTTGCTAACAAAGCCAAAAAAATATCAAAATTGCTTTTCCTGTTATTGTTGAATCTAATATCTTGATCCCCCTTGATTTCTTTAAAAAAACTCATGTCCCTAGGCTTGCTTTACTCTTATAGGCCTCATCAGGGGATACAGTTTCATTGCATACCCACCAATGTGACAGGGTTGGTTGTCCCCTGTCTGGTACCTCTGTGCACACCCACATTTTCTCCAGTTTAGCAGTTCTTGTTGTTTGGCATCTTTTATTAACTTGTATTCTAGTTCATCACTGGCCAATAAGACTTCCCAATTACATGGACCTGTGCTCCTGGTTTATACTATTGCTCTTGCCCTCGTTAATCTAAGTCCTCCATACTGATGTCAAGTTCTTTCAGGACTGCTCTTTGACCTTTTAATGTTCCGGGATTTCTTTCTTGGGGCAGGTTCACTCTTGGACCCACTGTTTCAGCTTACTATGCATTCTATGTTTATACTTTATGTTCACAATCGATGTTCTTATCCTCATGCTCTACATCCTCTACTTTTGTCTAGCTTTTACATTTTCCAGTGGCCTTCCATGCTCTATGTATAATAATCACATTTCTCCACTGACTTGCCCCTCCTGGTAAACATTTGATTTTACTGCCCACTTTTAGTAGTTGTGCTTCAGGATTCATGGCCTGATACTGATCATCAGAACTGATCTGTTCAGCAGACAGAGTGGCAACTGTGCTAACAAAGTGTGGAGCTGGATGAACACAGCAGGCCAAGCAGCATCTTAGGAGCACAAAAGCTGACATTTCGGGCCTAGACCCTTCATCAGAAAAGGGGGATGGGGAGAGGGTTCTGAAATAAATAGGGAGAGAGGGGGAGGCGGATAACTGTGTAAGGTCTGGGTCTGTGAGATACCTGACTCCTCAGTATTTCCTTCAGAATTTGCAAACTTGCATTCCGAGCAAAGCAATCTTGATGAGTGCACCCAAGCAGTCTGATCCTCACACTGGACAATTATTCCCTTTTCAACTTTTGTCAAACACCTTCCCCGGCCTCTCAGTTCTTTAAGTGCCTATCTGCTGTGGTAAACCATATCTTCTAGAATGAAACTGGTTTCTGATTTCATTGTCTTGAATATTAACACTTACCGCATTCTTTTTGAGAGTTCAGCTTTAACGAAAAAACCCCTTTCTGAAGGAAGATCCTGACCCGAAACATTAGCTTTCCTGCTCTTCTGATGCTGCCTGGCCTGCTGTGTTCCTCCAGCTCCACACTGCGTTATTGCGGACTCCACCATCAGCAAATTATATTATCTCTGAGCTTGAAAGAAAGCTTTTCACCTTGCAGGCAGTGCATTTGAACACCCTGCTAAAGTGGAACCAATCGCAGTTCCTCCCCAAGCTGGGGGCTGATTACTTATCAATGATGGAAATTTAAACTCCTATCAAAATGTAACTGAGAGTGTGTTGGCTAGCGCAGTTAGCTGGCTGGCTAGTGAGTGAGTTCAATTCCTGCACTGGCTGAGGTTACCATGAGGGACTCTTCTTCTCTACCCCTCCCCTCACCTGAGGCATGGTGACCCTCAGGCCAGCCATCTCTGGTAGAGAGCAGCCCTATGGTCTGGTAAGACTGTAGTGGCTTTTATCCTTCTCTCTACCATGGGCAGCCTTGTAGCTCAGTGGTTAGCACTGCTGCCTCACAGTACCTGAGTTCAATTCCACCCTCGGGCGACTGTCTGTGTGGAGTTTGCACGTTCTTCCCGTGCCTGCGTGGGTTTCCTCCCACAGTCCAAAGATGTGCAGGTTAGGGTGGATTGGCCATGCTAAATTGCCCATAGCATTCAGGGATGTGCAGGCTAGGTAGACTAGCGATGGGAAATGCAGAGTTACAGGAATGGGGTGGGATGCTCTTCAGAGGGTTAGTGTGGACTCAAAGGGCTAAATGGCCTGCTTCTGCAATGTAGGGATTTTATGATGATTCACCATTTCCAACAACTCAGCATGTACAGCCCACACTAGTGCGGGTGCTAATTCACATTTTTGCCAGTCTGCTAATATTTGATGAATCATTTTGTTTATTACTTCATCGCTCCTTCCATATACCACATTGCTGAAAAGGCTTTGTGCTGCTGTCTTCATAGCTGTTATGTTCACATTCACTCATATCTCTGAATTCATCATTAGCAAACATACCCCCTCATAATCAGGGTCCAAATCTGCATTTTAGTGAGAGCCTAACTTCAATTAACTATGCTGCATAAAACTCTCACCCCACTGATAACCAACTCCCCCTATTTATGCAACCGGTCCTCACTCAATTACCCTATAATTCACATACCCATCCCTGGTTTCCTCATCCCATTAAGTCTCAGGCATTCCTTCAGACCAGTTTTGAAGATAACTTGTGTGTGGCTCAGCTGGAACATTTGTTCTTAATGCCACAGAATTATCAGGGGTAGCCCTCCCTCTTTTAGTGATGCTGTGAGGTCAGATATATTCTCGATGCATTGCTTCAAAGTACTTGGGTATCAGACATCTCGTTTTACAACGTATCTGGGTTATTTTCATTGGAGAAAAGCGGATTTTGACATGACAATTTATCATCACTCACAGTCACAATTTTCATGGAATACAGTCAGCTCATTGCATCTGCACCAACCCTCCGAAGAGCATCCCACCCAGACCCGGCTCCCTCCCCTATTCCTGCAACCCTGCATATACCACGTTCAATCCTACCTAGCCTGTGCATCCCTGGAAACCATGGGGCAATTTAGCATGGTCAATCAATGTTTTTCAAACCTTTTGTATCTTCTGCCTGACAAGAGTCAGTGGGAAAGAATATAACCGATTTGAGAAGGTGTCTTTGATTATGTTAGTTGCTTTCCTGAACTAGTGGGAAGTACAGACAGAGTCAATGGATGACATGGGCACTGATGACAGCTATGTATTTATTACAGTTGGAGGTGAAAGGTCGCTTGTCTTTCATTTCTACAATTTTTGGGTTTCTCGTTGTATCTTGTTCTGGAGGCAGAAGCATCACCATGGATATGATGGTTTAAACTTTTCAGTAAAGATTGCTTCCCTCTGCTTGTTCATCAAGCTGCCTCTGCCCAGGAAGGTTGATCTCCCTGAGGAATCTCGAGGTTTGACACAAAACGACAGAGGGCTTTGGGCCAGTCCAGGCAGGGAAGTGAAGTCAAGATTCAAATCAGATACGCGGCAATCTTATTGGGAGGCAGAGCAGGCTTGAGGGGCAAATGAATGCATCCTGCTCATACTTATTATTTGCCGAACATCATGACCACATAATGTCCCTTCAGCAATTGGTCCACATTGATGGTTTTGTGTTGCATGTGTGCAGAACTACAAGTAAAACTGGTACTCAGACAGAAATCTTCCAGGGTCTGGCTTTTTGACGGAGAATATTGCTGGCTAGGTCAACATTTATTGCCCATCCTTAATTTATTGCCCATTTGAGAGCCACCCACGTTGCTGTGGGTCTGGAGTCACATGTCGGCCAGACCAGGTAAGGATGTCATCTTCCTTCCCTAAATGTCATTAGTAAACCCAGATGGGTTTTTTTTTTCTGACAATCAACAATGATTTTATAATCATTACGAAACTCTTAATCCCAGATTTTGGAAAAAAAATTCAAATTCCACCATCTGCCATTGGCCAGATTTGAACTCAGGTCCCCAGAGCATTACCTGGGTCTTGGATTAATAGTTCAACGATAATATCACTTACCTGTCACCTCCTGTTGCAGTTGGGAATGGATCTTGTTTCCTCAGAAATTAGTCAGCAATTGGATGGGAGGAATGTGGGAGTGATTCGGAATGGGAGTGATTTGGAATGGGAGTGCGATGTGTGTGTGTGCTGTTAGTGTAACCTGCCTATGTTACTTTCATAGAGCTGCACACCACAGTTTACTGAAACTCTGGAGGTTGGTTTTGCTATTGGATTTGGAAATGATGTCATGCAGTAATGGTGTTCAGAGCCTTAGCGTACAAATTTGACATTCCTAAACTAATTAGTGCCGCTTGATAACAATCCCCACGAAACAGCAGGCAAACGACCAACAAAATAGAATAATTTGGGGGATGTGATGGCCTAGTCGTATTATTGTGGCCTGGTTAATCCAGACACCCAGATAATGTTCTGTAGACCTGGGTTCAAATCCTGCCACGGTAGATGATGGAATTGGAATTCAATAAAGTACCTGGAATTAAGAATCTAATGATGACTGTGAATCCATTATTGATTGTTGGAAAAGCCCATCTGGTTCACTAATGTCCTTTAGAGAAGGAAACTGCCATCCTTACCTGGTCTGGCCTACATGTTACTCCAGACCCACAGCAATGTGGTTGACTCTTAACTACCTTCTGGGTAATTAGGGATGGGTAATAAGTGCTAGCCTAGCCAGCAATGTCCTCATCCCGAGAATGAATAATGGGGAAAAAGAAGTTTACAGATCTATCATGTGTTGGACATTTTACAGTGTCCGCTACAATCAGAACATTGAAGGTTTAAATTCTGCTCCGGAGCTTGGAGTCTCTAATCTGGATTTAAAGTGCAGCAGGATGCTGAGGGAGGGCTGCATTGTCAGAGGTGCTGTATTACAGATAAGAGGTTCCAGATCCTCTCATAGGTGAATGTAAAATGTCCCACAGCTCTCTTTTGGAGAATGGATATGCCGCTGCCATTATCCGAGATAATATTTATCCCTGAACTAATACCATCAATGACAGGTGAACTTGGCAATAATTGCATTTCTGTTTGCTTTGCATGAATTGTCTGCTGAAATTTTTATTCTACACACTTCAAATCTACTAAAGGCCAATAATCAGCCAAAGAACTGTAGGTATCTCTCTGTATTAGAGAGGCACCAATGATTTAGACAGATTGAGGGACATCTTTCTGCATCAAACATTGTGCGGTTGAGGTGATAGGTTCCAAGTCTATTTCAGCTGAAACATGATGTGGAGACATTGGTGTTGGACAGGGGTGGACGAGGTCAGAAGTCACACAACACCAGGTTATGGTCCGACAGGTTTATTTGGAGTCTCTTCACCTGACGAGCAGCACGCTGAAAGCTTGTGATTTCACATAAACCTGTTGGACTAAAATCTGGCGTTGTGTGACTTCTGATTTAACTGGAACAGAGAGGGAGTCAGCGATGTTGGTGTTATTTCCTAACCCCACATGAATGAGACTTTTTCTGATTGGCAGGAGTGGGGTCCCGAAAGGCCTCAACATTTTGCGATTTATCACAAGGACTTAAATGAGGCAGTGAAGATAAGATGGCTAAAGTTGCAGATAATGTGAAATAGTTAGGAAACTATTCTGTGAACATACATAAGGAGGATGCAGATGGATACAGATGGGCTGAATGATGGGCCATAAATATGGATGATGAAGCATAGTGTAGGAAAATGCAAAGTTGTTCACTTTGACAAGAAGAATAAAAAGTAGAGTATTGCCTAAGTGGAGAACAATTACAGAATTCTGAGGTGCAGAGGAATGAAGTGCATCAATCACAGAAAATCAGTATAAGGTATAGACTGAAGTACCTTTATCTCAAGAGGGGTTTTTTAAAAGAAATTATTCATAGGATGTGAGTATAATTGACTAGGCAGCGTTTATTGCCCATCCCTAATTGCCCAGAGGGCTATTAAGATTCAAACACATTGCTGTGGGTCTGGAGTCACACATAGGCCAGACTGGTTAATGATGGCAGATATCCTTCCCTAAAGGACATTAATGAATCAGATGGGTTTGTACAACAATTGACAAAGTTTGCATGGTCACTTATTAAGTCCATATACTTTATTCCAGAAAATTATTGAATTCAAATTTCTGCATCTGTAGTGGTAATATTCAAGCCTGTGTCCCTAAAACATTAAAACAAGGGTTCTGAATCACCAAATGAATGACATTACCACCATGCTCCCACCTTGACCGTGAAAGGAAGGAGGTTATGTTTCAACTATACAGAGCATTGGTGAGACCATATCTCGAACACGCTGCACAGTTTTGGTCTCCTTATTTAAGGAAGGATGTTAAATGCAATACAGGTCGTTCAGTGTGGGTTTACTAATTGATCCCTCGAATGGATTGTCTTATAAGAAAGAATTGGATAGCTGGGTTTATGTTCACTGAAGTTGTAAAGTGTGAGGGGGTGAATTGATTGAAATGTATAAGATCCTGAATGTTTTTGACAAAGTAGAAGTGGAAAGGATGTTTCCCCTTGTAGACCAGTCCAGAACTAGGAGACAGTGTTTTAAAATTAGGTCTCAACCTTTCGGGATCGAGATAGAGTCATAGAATCACAGAGCTGTACAGCACAGAAATGAGCCTTTTGGTATAACTCGTCCATGCTGACCAGATATCCTAAATTAATCTAGTCCCATTTGCCAGCATTTGGCCCATATCCCTCTGAATCCTTTCTATTCCTGTACTCATCCAGGTAATTGTACCAGCCTCCATCACTTCTTCTGGCAGCTCATTCCACACACACACACCAGCCCCTGTGTGAAAAAGTTGCCCCTTAGGTCCCTTTTAAATCTTTCCCCTCTCACCTTAACCCTGTGCCCTCTAGTTTTGGACTCCCCTACCCTGGGGAAAAGACCTTGGCTATTCACCCTATCCATGCCCATCGTGATTTTATAAACCTCTATAACATCACCCCTCAGCCTCTGATGCTCCAGGGAAAATAGCAACAGCCTATTCAGCCTCTCCCTATAGCTCAAACCCTCCTACGTCCTTGTAAATCTTTACTGAATGCTTTCAAGTTTCACAACACCTTTTCTATAGCAAAGAGACCAGAATCACATGCAGTATTCCAAAAGTGGCTAAGCCAATGTCCCGTACAGCCTCAATATGACCTCCCAACACCTATATTCAATGCACTGACCAATAAAGGCAAGTGTACCAAACGCCTTCTTCTCTATCCTGTCTACCGGCAACTCCACTTTCAGGGAACTATGAACCTATGCTCCAAGGTCTCTTTGTTCAACAACACTCCGCAAGACTTTACCATTATGTGTGTAAGTCCTGCCCTGATGTGCCTTTCCAAAATACAACACCTCACATTTATCTGAATTAAACCCTTTCTGCCACTCTTTGGCCCATTGGCCCAACTGATCAAGGTCCCATGGTACTCTGAGGAAACCTTCTTCACTGTCCACCATACCATCAATTCTGGTATCATCTGCAAACTTACTAACTATACCTCCTGTTTTCACATCCAAATCAATTGTACAAATAACAAAAACTTGGAGACTGTTTTCCCTCAGTAGCTATGAAGAGAGGTTGAGTAGACTAGGATTATTTTCATTAGAAAGACAGAGATTGAGGAGGGACCTGATTGAGGTCTACAAAATCATGAGGGGTATAGACAGTGTGGATAGCAAAAAGCTTTTTCCCAGAGTGGGGGACTCAATTACTAGGGGTCATGAGTTCAAAGTGAGAAGAGGAAAGTTTAAGGGAGATATGCGTGGAAAGTTCTTTACGCAGAGGGTGGTGGGTGCCTGGAACGTGTTGCCAGCGGAGGTGGTAGACGCAGACACGTTAGCGTCTTTTAAGATGTATTTGGACAGGTACATGGATGGGCAGGGAGCAAATGGACACAGACCGTTAGAAAATAGATGACAGGTTAGACAGAGGATCTTGATCGGCACAGGCTTGGAGGCCGAAGGGCCTGTTCCTGCGCTGTAGGTTTCTTTGTTTCTTTAGAACATAGAACATAGAACATAGAACAGTACAGCACAGAACAGGCCCTTCAGCCCACAATGTTGTGCCGACCATTGATCCTCATGGATGCACCCTCAAATTTCTGTGACCATATGCATGTCCAGCAGTCTCTTAAATGACCCCAATGACCTTGCTTCCACAACTGCTGCTGGCAACGCATTCCATGCTCTCACAACTCTCTGCGTAAAGAACCTGCCTCTGACATCCCCTCTATACTTTCCACCAACCAGCTTAAAACTATGACCCCTCGTGCTAGCCATTTCTGCCCTGGGAAATAGTCTCTGGCTATCGACTCTATCTATGCCTCTCATTATCTTGTATACCTCAATTAGGTCCCCTCTCCTCCTCCTTTTCTCCAATGAAAAGAGACCGAGCTCAGTCAACCTCTCTTCATAAGATAAGCCCTCCAGTCCAGGCAGCATCCTGGTAAACCTCCTCTGAACCCTCTCCAAAGCATCCACATCTTTCCTATAATAGGGCGCCCAGAACTGGACGCAGTATTCCAAGTGCGGTCTAACCAAAGTTTTATAGAGCTGCAACAAGATCTCACGACTCTTAAACTCAATCCCCCTGTTAATGAAAGCCAAAACACCATATGCTTTCTTAACAACCCTGTCCACTTGGGTGGCCATTTTAAGGGATCTATGTATCTGCACACCAAGATCCCTCTGTTCCTCCACTCTGCCAAGAATCCTATCCTTAATCCTGTACTCAGCTTTCAAATTCGACCTTCCAAAATGCATCACCTCGCATTTATCCAGGTTGAACTCCATCTGCCACCTCTCAGCCCATCTCTGCATCCTGTCAATGTCCCGCTGCAGCCTACAACAGCCCTCTACACTGTCAACGACACCTCCGACCTTTGTGTCGTCTGCAAACTTGCTGACCCATCCTTCAATTCCCTCGTCCAAGTCATTAATAAAAATTACAAACAGTAGAGGCCCAAGGACAGAGCCCTGTGGAACACCACTCACCACTGACTTCCAGGCAGAATATTTTCCTTCTACTACCACTCGCTGTCTTCTGTTGGCCAGCCAATTCTGTATCCAAGCAGCTAAGTTCCCCTGTATCCCATTCCTCCTGACCTTCTGAATGAGCCTTCCATGGGGAACCTTATCAAATGCCTTACTGAAGTCCATATACACCACATCCACAGCTTGACCCTCATCAACCTTACTAGTCACATCCTCAAAAAACTCGATAAGGTTTGTAAGGCATGACCTACCCCTCACAAAGCCATGTTGACTGTATTTGATCAAGCCATGCTCTTCCAGATGGTCATAAATCTTATCCCTCAGAATCCTTTCTAAAAATCCTTTCTTTGTTGTGTGACTTTGGAACTCTCTGCCTCAGAGGGTGATGGAGTGGCACTATTGAATATTTTTAATGCAGTGACAGTTCAATTTGTATTAAGGAGAAGAATCAACGATTATCGGGTATCTATGAGAATGTAGAATTCAAACACAAAAGACCAGCAATAATTTTAGTGAATTATGCATAAAGTTCATGAAGTTGAACTACCTACTCTGCTTCTAATTTGCGTGTTAATTTGTTTTAGCCATTTACCAAAATGTCCCTCAGCACCCTACACTATCTGTAAGATATTTTGGGATTTCCTGAGATATCCAAGAGAAGCGTCAAGTTTTTCCTCCTTAAATAAATCGACACCCAGACTCCATCTAGTGGCTGACAAGTGAAGTGATTCCTGCATGATGGTGTACAAAAAGTCCACTTCAAAAACTAGACATGGCCTAAGCATGTATTTCACATTCTAAGTTAACTGACACTCATTTAATAATCATGTACAAGATCAATACTATGATAAAAAGTGGCTGAACATGCCTTTTGCATTGTAACTGAGTTCCCCAGAGTAACTGCTTCATGTACACAGTACGATAATCCATAATGCTTCCTGATTGATGGTGTCAAAGCCCTTTACAAGATTGAAGGAGGCCAAATACAGGGTTAGGTTCTTTTCTCTGCATTTCTCCTGCAGCTGTAGCAAGGTGAAAATCAGGCTCTATGCTTATGGGCAATTTATTGCAGAGATTTGCATTGCTTTCTGTAGGATGGCTGAACAGGAGATTCTTCCATTCTTACCACGTACCCATGTACAGGATGCCAAATTCGACCCAATGAGCCACGTTACAAATGCACCTTCCATGGCCAACAAGTCCTGGTGTGGGACTCGAACTTGGAACTTCTGTGCCCCTCATCAGATCCAACGCCAGCTCATGGCTTACAGAGATATGGTGGTTCCCACTCTCCTTTATGGCTCTGAGGCATGGGCTATCCACAGCAGACACCTTAAAGCACTGGAGCAGTACCATCAACGCTGCCTGCACAAGATCCTGTGAATCCACTGGGAGGAAAGACGAACCAGCGCCAATGTCCTTGACCCGGCCAACATCCCCCGCATCGAGGCACTGACCCCGCCTTGATTGGCTGTGATGGGCCAGGCACGTTGTCCACATGAGCAACAAGAGAGTCCCCAAGCACATGCTCTGCTCCCAGCTCCAAAATAGCAAGCTAGTGCCACTGGGGAGAGAGGAAGCACTTCAGTGGTACACACAAGGCATTGCTGGTGGAGTGCGGCATTCCCACAGACACCTGGGAATCACTGGCCCAAAACTGCTCAAAGTAGGGGACGAGCATCTGGGAAGGTGTCGAGCACCTTGAAACGCACCATCAGGGAAAAAGCGGGGGCCAGGTGAAAACAGCACCAGGATTGTGCGACCACACCAATGCCATACCCACCCCCCTTCCCTGACCACCTTCTGCCCTAAGTGTGGCAGAGCCTGCGGTCGCCCCACTGGTCTGTACAGCCACAAACAGACTCACCCTGAGGTTGGAAGAGAATCACCCTCATCTGTGAGGGACCCGCTGGCGATGATGGTGAGGCACAGGTTAAACTCCCCACCAGTCATCTCTCTGTAATGGGAGAGAAGCCAAAGCTATGGTCCTCTAGGTCCCTGGCAACTTTACCTTTCTACAATTACTGACCTCCTGTTCTGTGAATGATATTC
Organism: Stegostoma tigrinum; assembly: GCF_030684315.1. Lineage (NCBI taxonomy): Eukaryota > Metazoa > Chordata > Chondrichthyes > Orectolobiformes > Stegostomatidae > Stegostoma > Stegostoma tigrinum. The sequence continues at coordinate 19,123,075 of NC_081391.1, read as the reverse complement.
TATGGCGCTTATCGAGGACTGACAATTCAAAATTAATTAACAGGGAAAAATTTATTGTAGGGTGATCTGAGAATATATATTTGTCCTTGTAATGTAAGCATCACTGGGAGGACCAGGATAAATTGTCCATCTCTAGTTGCTAATGAGGAAGTGATGAGCCACTTTTTTAAGCCCACCGCAGACCATGCGGTGTGGGTCTATCCATAGCGCAGTTTGGGAAAGCACAATGAAGGCATGGTGATAGCATTCCAACTCCAGGATTGAGTGTGTGGCTTGAAGAGTAATGTTCCAGTACACCTGCTTGTTCTTTTTGGGTGGTAAAAGGTTGTGGGTTTGGAAGGTGCTGGCAAAGCTTGCTGCAGATGGACACCAATGCTGTTACTGAGCATCGCTGATGGAAGGACTGGATGTTTGTGAATGTGGTGCCAACCAAGCGGAGGGGCTGCCTAAGCTCCTCAAGAGTTGTTAGAGCTGCACCCATCCAGACAAATAGGGAATAAACATCAGATTCCTGATCAGACACAATCCAAAATTCAGGAACAAAAACAAAGTTGCTGGAAAATCTCAGCAGATCTGGCAGCATCTGTGAAGGGAAAAAAGAGTCCAGTGACCCAAAACATTACAATCCAAAATTCCTTGCTATTTGTAAACTTTATTGTTTCACTGAGGCCCACTTATATGTTAACTTCCACAACACAGTCTTCTGGTTAATCAAACAATCTCATCACTGCATTAACTGCCCAATTATTAAGTGTTTGGTAAAATATCTTTCTAAATCTTCCCTCCAACCTGTTAATTTAAATGATTGCAGTTTTGTCTTCAGTGATCTCAACTCCTGTGAAATATATTCGAAAAAAAAACATTTTAAAATCCTGATCTGATGAAGGGTCTAGGCCCGAAACGTCAGCTTTTGTGCTCCTGAGATGCTGCTTGGCCTGCTGTGTTCATCCAGCCCCACACTTTGCTATCCTGGATTCTCCAGCATCTGCAGTTCCCATTATCACTCATTTTAAAATCCTGTATCACATAAACCTTGTTCATTTTTACCCCAGTGGAGCTCAGTTCAGAATGTTTACATTCACAGTCTGTCTTATTTTCCTCCCGTCCTTTCACTGAACAGGTCCCTGCTTATCGGCAATTTACTGTGGAGATTTACATTTGTTTTCTGCAGGAAATTCTCCCATTTCACCACCTACCCATTTACAGACTGCCAAAATTGACCCATTTAGCCACGTTACAAAAGCACCTTCGGTGGCCAACAAGTCCTGGTTTGGGACTCGAACTTGGAACTTCTGATCTAGAGACAGGGACACTGCCCACGGTGCCTCAATTCCCCTTCTCTGTTCACAGGCTGGTGCTGAAATGTCCCAGTGGGTAAACTGTCATCACATGGACTGCAGTGGGTCAAGGAAGGAGTTCACCATCGCATTCTCAAGTGGGCATGTATAGATGCCAACTTTGTTGATAGTGCCCACTTTCCACGAAGAAATAAGAAGTACTTTACTCACTGATTTTGTCCCCTTGACCTGGCCTGACACTCTTCAGGAGTGTCACCTATAGCCCTGCAAATATTTTCCCTTTTCTTTTGGATGTTACAAGGGAAATCCTTCCCTAACAACCTACAGCATGTGGACCGTAGCAGTTCAAGAAGGTATTTCACCACTACCTTCCCTAGGGCAACTAGGGATGGGCGATAAATGAGACCCAGCTAATGAGACCCACATTCCATGAGTGGATTAAATAAAAAAGTTAGGTGTTTGTTTTTTGATCAGCACAGACTTAATGGGCTAAAGGGTCTTTTTCTGTGCTAACAAAGTGTGGAGCTGGATGAACACAGCAGGCCAAGCAGCATCTTAGGAGGTGCTCTATAGATGCCCACATGTGGACTTCACCAGCTTCAAAATCTCCCCATCCCCCACCGCATCCCAAAACCAGCCCAGTTCGTCCCCTCCCCCCACTGCACCGCACAACCAGTCCAGCTCTTCCCCCCCACCCACTGCATCCCAAAACCAGTCCAACCTGTCTCTGCCTCCCTAACCTGTTCTTCCTCTCACCCATCCCTTCCTCCCACCCCAAGCCGCACCTCCATCTCCTACCTACTAACCTCATCCCACCTCCTTGACCTGTCCGTCTTCCCTGGACTGACCTATCCCCTCCCTACCTCCCCACCTATACTCTCCTCTCTACCTATCTTCTTTTCTCTCCATCTTTGGTCCGCCTCCCCCTCTCTCCCTATTTATTCCAGAACCCTCACCCCATCCCCCTCTCTGATGAAGGGTCTAGGCCCGAAACGTCAGCTTTTGTGCTCCTGAGATGCTGCTGGGCCTGCTGTGTTCATCCAGCCTCACATTTTATTATCTTGGATTCTCCAGCATCTGCAGTTCCCATTATCACTAAAAAGCTCCTTATGTCACTTTTCATTCTTATGCAAAATACTTGAAGTTGGTTCCTATCTCTTGGAATGTAGCTGGTCTCTGTCATTCAGTATTTGTCTCGGAGTGTTTGTGATTCGTAAGACGTGGCCTCTCCTGTTATGATGCACAACTTTAGAAGGAAAAATAGCAACATATATTCCGAGAAATCTTTGTCACTTTATTGCAAGAAATCCTTTTTCTGTTCTCACCCATTTCTGCATTTTCTTTGTAAGCCAGCTTATTACATCACTTTTTGTGATCTTCTCTCTGAAATCAGTACGCCTGTATCTTTAGATAGACAAACAGTAGGCCACGCAGCATCTGGAGGAAAGGAGAAGTCAATGTTTCGGCTATTATCCTTCCTCAGGACTGGCAGTGGGGGTAGAGGGTGCTGCAGTTAAAGTGGGGTGGGAGGCGTAGCAGAATTGTGGTGAATGTTAGACATAGGTGGTCATTGGTAGGCTATCTTTAGCATTCTGAAACTCGTAATGAATTGTCGTTTAGGTGAGGTGATCTGTTTTCAGTGTTCCTGTGTCTTTTTTTCTATCTTGCTGTTGTAATATTTGAAGGTGCCTGCAAGAGGTGCTGTTGGGCATCATTAAGCCCAATACAGGATCAGAATTGGCCCACCCAAGCGAGTTAACATAATGACCAGTGCTGGGGAAGAGTTCCACTAGCACATGCCTAGTGTATCTCTTACAAAACTGTCAACAGACACACGTAGAGTCATAGAGCTGCACAGCACAGAAACTTGTCTGTGCTGACCAGATATCTTGAATTAATCTAGTCCCATTTGCCAGCATTTGGCCCAAATCCCTCTTAACTCTTCCTCTTCATGCATCCATCCCGACTCCTTTTAAATGTTGTACCAGCCTCCACCACTTCTGTGGCAGCACATTCCATACACTCACCACTTCTGCGTGCAAATGTTGCCTCATAGGTCCCTTTTAAATCTTTCCCCTCGCAACTTAAACCAATGCCCTCTAGTTTTGGAATCCCTTACCTGGGAGAAAAGACCTTGGCTATTCACCCTATCCATACCTCTCATGATTTTGCAGCAAAACTGTGCAAATGAAACCCATATCTGAGCCTGTGATGTCTGTCTCTGCTCCTGCTCCAGGCTCACCCAGGGGATCAGGCAGTGTTCCCTCTAAACTGGGCAGCTGCCCAGACTTGGAGCCGCTCCAATTTGCTGAATAATAGGGCATGGTGAGAGGGCCAAATGACCTACTCCTGATTCTCACTGGCACTTTTATGTTGGCTTAACTCCGTTGTCGGATCAGTTTCTACCTTTACCCTGGAGTTACTTATGCTCGCCAGCACCTCCAACAGGATCGTTTGACTAATGCAGTTCTAACGCAGCAAAAATGCAGAGATTGAGTCATAGAGGACTACAGCATAGAAAAAGGCCCATGGGGTCTGCACCAATCAAAAACAAGCACCTAAGTACACTAAGCTGACGTTTCGGACTTCAGAAAAGTCTAGGCCCAGGTCTAGGTTTTGGGTCTAGCCCCGAAACATCAGCCTTCCTGCTCCTCTGATGCTGCTTGTCCTGCTGTGTTCATCCAGCTCTACACCTTGTTATCTCAGATTCTCCAGCATCTGCAGATTCCAATTACCTAAGTAGTCTAATCCCATTTTCCATCAAAAATTGACTGCCTCAGTCTGCACAGAATTTAGCAGGATTTCAGAAATCTCTCTCCAGTTCAAGTTATGATTCTGTTTCCCTCTCAGTCCAAGTAGTAATGTGCACGCTACTCAGTTTTAATGGACGCATTGGAATTACAAACACCTCTGACTGTCTCTCTCAGAGTCTTGTGCACCCCCTCGGGGGTAGAGCCAACAACTTGACACTCGTGAGATTCTAAAGCTATCCAGCATTGGATCTCTGGTCTCCCTGTCAGATGCCCACAAGGCCATTGCTATCTAGCTGGGATTTTCATGTGCAGAGGTCTGTAACATACTGCAGTCATACTGCTAATCCCATCGGCCTGTTGTGTCCCTCCAGCCCCACACTGTGTTATTTCTTACTCCAGCATTGGCAGTTCTTACTATCCCTACATGTCTAAGCTGCTGTTTATTGAATAAGAAGTTAAACCAAGCCCCTGACCAGCCTCTCAGCCATTCAGAAAAGATCCCATGGTACTATTTTGAAGAGGAACGCAGGAGTTCCCCTCACTGGTCTGTCCAATATTTATCCCTCAATCCACATTCCAAAGTGCGTGGTCTGTCACATTGTCACGTTGCTGCTCATGGGAGCTTGCTGTGAGCAAATAGGTTGTCATTTCCCTGTATTACCACAGCAAATCCTCTTCAATAACGTTCCAGTGACTGTAATGTGCTTTGGGGCACTATATAAATGCAAGTCTCTCTTTTTTATTGCCATACAAGTAAAAGTTTCCATTTCAATTTCAAAATTTGGAGGGACACTGCCGCTTCAAAAGAATGTTTGAATGCTCGATAATTCAAAAAGCATGTTTGGATGATTAAATACCAGTTCTCGGTACAAATCCAGCCCGGAATGATGGGTCTGCTGGCTACACTTTACACAATTTTGAGCTGCTTTAATCTGGTTTCTCAGCCGATGCAGGCTCGGAGCATAAAAACGATCTTGATTTGATTCCAAGTGGCACATAATTGATGTTAACACTCTGAGTGTCTGCAGGGCAGCTGTTGTGGGGAATTGGAAATGCCATACCCATGCAGTAGTTGTCGCTGTTCAAAACTTTGGAGTTGACTCAAGTTTGTCTGTGGTCTACAGAGAGAAGGAGTTTTAACTTAGTATGTAACATCAGGGTGTACGTTTTATGATTCATTCATGGGATATGGGCATCGTTTGCTGGACCAAAATTTACTGCTCGTCTCTAGTTGCCCCTTGAGAAGGTGGTGGTGAGCTTCCTTCTTGAACCACTGCAGCCCATTTGCTGTGAGATGACCTACAACATCATTGGGGAGGATGTTTGAGGATTTTGTCCCAGTGACAGAGAAAGAAAAGCGACATATTTCCAAGTCAGGATGGCGAGTTGCTTGGAGGGGAGCTTGCAGATGATGGTGTTCCCATGTGTCTGCTGCCCTTGTCCTTCCAGATGGGAGTGGTCATGAGTTTGGAAGAGCCTTGGTGAATTTCTGTATGTATTCTGTAGAATTTTCTAGAGTGTTAGTGGTGGAGGGGGTGGATGTTTGCGGATGCGGTGCCAATCCAGAGCGTTGCTTTGTCCTGGATGGTGTTGAGCTTCTGGACTGTTGTTGGAGCTGTGCCTGTCCAGGCAAGTGGGGACTTTCCATTTCACTCCTGACTTGTGCCTTGTCAATGGTGAACAGGCTTTGGGGTGAGTTACTCGCTGCAAGATTCCTAGCCTCTGACCTGCTCTTGTAGCTACAGTATATGTATGATTGCAGGGAGCCACAACGATGCCACCCGAAGGTTGAAGGAACAGCAACTCATATTCCGCTTGGGAACCCTGCAGCCTAATGGTATCAATGTGGATTTCACCAGCTTCAAAATCTCCCTGCCCCCACTGCATCCCAAAACCAGCCCAGCTCGTCCCCACCTCCCTAACCTGTTCATCCACTCACCTATCCCCTCCTCCCACCTCAAGCTGCACCTCCATTTCTTCCTACTAATCTCATCTCGCCCCCTTGACCTATCCGTCGTCCCCGGGCTGACCTATCCCCTCCCTACCTCCCCACCTATACTCACCTCTACCGGCTCCAACCCCGCCTCTTTGACCTGTCTGTCTCCTCTCCACCTATCTTCTCCTCTATCCATCTTTGATCCGTTTCTCTCTCGCTCCCTATTAATTTCAGAACCCTCTCCCCCTCCCCCAATTCTGATGAAGTGTCTAGGCCCGAAACGTCAGCTTTTGTGCTCCTAAGATGCTGCTTGGCCTGCTGTGTTCATCCAGCTCTCCACTTTGTTATCTCTGTAAATATGGCTAGTCCAGTTTAGTTTCTGGTAAATGGTAACATTCAAGATGTTATAGCAGGAGATTCAGTTTTGGCAATGCCATTGAATGTTAAGGGATAAGCGTTAGATTATTTCTTGTTGGAGATGGTCATTGCCTGGCATTTGTGTGGCATGAATGCTAATTGCTACTTTTCACCCAAGCCTGGATATTGTCCAGATCTTGTTGCATTTGAGCATTGTCTGCTTCAGAATGGTGCAATTTTCAGTGAACATCTCCAGTTCTGACCTTATGATGGAGGGAAGATTATTGATGAAGCAGCTGAAGATGGTTGGACCAAGGACACTACCCTGAGGAACTCCTGCAGAGATATCCTGGAGTTGACTGACCTCCAACAACCACAGCCATCTTCCTCTGTGCCAGATGTGACTACAACCAACGAAGAATTTGACGCCGAGATCCACTGATTACAGTTTTGCTTGGGCTCCTTGATGCCACATTTGGTCAGATACAGCCTTGATGTCAGAGATTGTCACTCTCACCTCACCTCTGGGATTCAGTTCTTTTGTCCAAGTTTGAACCAAGGCTGTAATGAAGTCTGGAGCTGAGTTGCTCTGGCAGAACCCAAACTGAGCAGGTGCTATTTGATAGTTCTATTGATGACACCTTCCATAACTTCCCTCACAATCGACAGTAGAATGATGGGGCAGTAGTTGATTGAACTGGATTTGTACACAATTGCTTTTTGTATACTTGACTTATTCTGGGCAAATTTTCACGTTGTCGGCTAAACGTAGCTGTAGTAGAAGAGTTTGGCTAGGGGAACAGCAAGTTGTGGGGCACAAGTCTTCAGGAACTTTATCCCTGGAAAGTTGTCAGGGCCAATGCCTTTGCACTATCCAATTGAATTGAATTGGCTAAAGACTGATATCTGATGCTGGGGACCACTGGAGGAAGCTGAGCTGGATCATCCACTCTGCAATCCCAGCAGAAGACTGTTGCAAATGTTTCAGTCTTATCTTTTGCACTGATGCATTAGGCTCCCCCATTGTTAGGATGATGTGGATATGCTGGTGTTGGACGGGGCTGGACAAAGCCAGACGTCACACAACACCAGGTTATAGTCCAACAGGTTTGTTTGAAATCACAAGCTTTCTGAGCGCAGCTCCTTCATCAGGTGAAATGGAGGGAAGTGCACAGGCACAGAATTTATAGGCAGAGAGATAATGATAAGATAATTCTAGGTAATTAAGAGTGTCAAAACATAAATACAAATGGTGGGAGTGGAGTGTTGACAAGCTGAATAACAGGTCTTTGCAGGTGATCAAAAGTGTCAAACGGTGTGAGTAAAGTGCCATCAACTGAATAGAAGGTGAAGGGATGACCTTTGATCCAACTAATAATTACAAAAAATCAAAAATAAGGTGGTGCTAGAGACAAACCAAATGGCTGAAATAACATAATAGGAAAAGGAGTTGCACAATAAGGATCTAACCAAAGTAACAAGTAATCCCAAACTGTACAAGCTAATTACGGTAGATGAGAGTTATCAAGTTATCAAGGTGATGGTGTCAAAATGGAACAGAGGGGAAGATTTTACACAGAGCAGAATGGTGGGTCCGCATGTAATGCAACATGAACCCAAGTTCATGGTTGAGGCCAGCTTCGTTGGTATGAAACTTGGCTATCACATTGTTATGGTGTGTACATAAATGGTGATAGTGCCACACTAAACTAAAATGAAGGATAACTTTAAAGTGAAGATGGGAATTCATCTCCACCATCTCCACTTATGTGATGGTCACTCTTACCAATACTGTCGTGGATAGATGCATTTGTGATCAGCAGATTAGATGAGGACAAAGTAAAGTAGATCTTTCCCTCTTGTTGGTTCCCTCACCACTTTCTACAGAGCCAGTCTGGCAGTTAGATCCTTTAGGGCTTGACTATTTTGGTCACAGGTGGTGTTGACAAGCCATTCTTTGCAGTCATCAGTGACAGGACCACCCAGAGTCCATTCTGTACCCACTCTCAGTGTTTTTTTCAAGTGGCGTTCAACGTGGACGAGTACTAATTCATCAGCCAGAGGAGGGGTAAGTAGGTGGTAATAAGCAGGAGGTTTCCTTGACCATATTTGCCTTGATTCCATGAGACTTCATGGGTCTGGAGTCAATGTTGAGAACTCCCAGGACAATTCTCTCTTGGCAGTATATCACTCTTCCAGGGCAAACCCAGGTCTTGAAGGTGTAAGGTATGCGCTGACTGTGTCAGGTCGTTGCTTGGCTAGTCCGTGGGACAACTCCTAATTTTGGCACTAGCCCCCAGATGTTCGAAAGGAGGCAAAATTGACGGGGCTGCATTTGCCATTATCATTTCCCACGCTTAGGTTGAGTTTGTCCAGTTTCATTCCTTTTTAGTGGTTGATTCAACTGAGCCATTTCACCAGGAAGTTCAGAGTCAATCGCATAGTTGTGGGGCTGGAGTCATATTTGGGATTGACCAGACAAGTCCCCCCCACAAAAACGGTCATTATTGAATCAGACGGGCCTTTACAACAAATTTGTTTCTATTGAAATCTAATCCCACTGTCTGTTGGAGTGGGAGTCAAACTGTGGATCAACATCTCGGTCACTAGTCCAGCAACAGAACCACTGTTCCATCTTCTGGCACCACTTGCCCTCCCCACTAACCCCCCCCCCCTCCCCCGGCAATTTCCCCAACCCCCACCTAACCTGTAATTGTAAATACATTGAAAATAACATTGGAATTGTGCGCAGAAGTGGATCATTTGTCCCCAAGGGAAAAATTGCTGTGCCATTTTATAAGACGTTTGCTGATCTGATTGTACTTTGAATTCCACATTCACATCTGCCCTGATAACATTTAAATCCACTGCCTGTTGAGAATCTATCCAACTTTCTTGTAAAAATATTCAATGACCACGGCTTTTGAGGCAGAGAGTTTGAAAGTTGCACAACCCTCTGAGGGGGGATGAATTTTCCTTATCTCTGTATTGTCACCAGTTTGAACAGGAAAAGAATCAAGAGAAAAATATATTGTTTTTTTTATTCAGTTTTGAATCAGAGTAAGAAATGCAACTTCAAAACAAACTTGTTGTTGGTTCTATTAATGACTCTGTTTCCATTTCACATGTCAGGAATGCTGCAGGAGGTCTGTCCAACTGAAGTGCAGACATATGGAAAAGCCCAAGGGCTTGACTAGGAGATGTTGTGTTGGCTGCACACCCTAGTGCAGAGTTGAATGTTTCTTGGATGGCTTGCCATGTTTTTTTTTCCCCAGCTTGGACTGGTCTCTCTGTGATTCAGTATTAGCCCTGTGCCACCCCGACAGACAATTGTGGATTTTCAGGACTTCCAATCTCAAGGTGATTCCACAGCGATCCCAGGTGCGGTCTGGAGTTAATGCCTGGTGCAGACTGGAAACCAGGCGTCAGCATGGAGTGGGTCGGAAAACTGTTGTTCTGAACTTCATTTTTTAATTTATTTCTAAACATGTAATGTTGGACTTCTTTTTTACTTCTCTATTTTTCCAAGGGCTTTAACTGAAAACCGGTAGTTTGGGATCTTTATACCTAAGATGGTGCCATAAGCAGCGACTTGTAGACTGTTCACTGTAGTTATTTGAGTACATGTGACAATTAAGCTAATTCTAATTTTAAAAGTTCCACCTACTCCAGAGGTGATGTCATAACATCCTGGAATAGATTGATTGGAAGATCTCTCTAATACACCAAGGAATTTAGGGCCCTCTTGTGCGGCAGTGCAAGTGTCCCAACCCTTGATCAAGAGGTCCAGGTTCAATTTCCACCCGCTTCAAAGGTGTGTAGTAACATCCCTGAACAAGTTGATTGGAAAAGTAGGTTAATGTTTTTAAAAACATTAAGCACAGCAGAACTGTTTCCTCCTTAATAATTATTTCTCAACCAACATCCAGTTTAAAAACAATGCTAATCTGACCCGGTGCATATCAGACTTTGCTGTGTATCAATTGGCTGTCATGCTTCCTACCTTTCTTTATTCTTGCATGTCACATGGAGGACAGACCAGGTAGAGACAGCAGATTTCCTTCCCTAATGATAAGTAGCAGGATGGCTAGATTGTGTTTCAGAGTGATGCCAATAGCATGAGCTCAATTCTCATGCTGGGTGAGATTACCTTGAAGGACCCACCTTCTCAAATTTGCCCAAAGTGTGGTGACACTGGAGTTAAATCACCACCGATCATCTCTTTCTATAATGAGTGAGTGGGACTTGGTAACTTTATGTTAGTAATATATTTGCTACCAAAGGACAACATAACAAGGCAGAGGCACAGAAGTTTGATCACTTTCAGACCTTAGCTGCTCAGTGTCTTTTGGTTGAGACTTAAGCCATGATCTTGCGTGTCCTCCCAGGTGAGACCAGACAGCAATTTCTCATTTGCAAGCATGATCTTCCAAAGTGTAAATCTAGTTTGGAGACCATTTTGCATTTGCTCTATTCCTGCAATGTTTGGTTGTACATACACTTTGTATGCTGTCCTGTGTATACCTGGTGCACACGCATTCATTGAGGAATTAATGTGGGGCTGACCTAGTGCCATTGCACCCCCCCCCCCCCCCCCAGCCCCAACATGGTGCTCACACTCCTTTTTTCCCTGAGCAAATCTTTTGCGGACTTGTAAAATCAGTTCTGCTTTGGGTGGAGTTCAGGATCGTTGATTGTTTTCATGGGAGTGTTTCACATTTATGGGAGATTACTCACTCTGGCCTGCATCGATTTGCATAATTGTGAACCCAGGTGTTCAACACAATGTGTCCTTTAAAATGAACGCCCTTCTTTCAAAGTTGCATTTCTTAAATCTCTCCAAAAGTAGATTGAGGTTTGATGTGAACAGGCCATTTAATCAATTTCAAACTTCTTTAGTTCACCGTACCTGAGGACATGCATAAACATGGAGGCAGTGACGATTTAGTGGCAATGTTACTGATCCAGCAGCATAAAACCCCGGACTTATAATCTGGGTGCATGGTTTTGAATTCCACCATGGTGGATGGTGAAGTTTGTATTCGTTACAAAAAAATAGAATCTGGAGTGGTCTGTCAAATATTGTAGACTACCTCTCTTTTGCAGACCAACCTCCCCCCGGCCCACCCCACACCCTCCCCCGCCACCATCACCATCTGATTCCTGAGTGCCGCCACCTGGTTGAGTGTGTATGAGACAGTTAGAGATGAGGAAGATCTAGTCAGTGACACCCACATCGCATGATTGAAAATATACAATCCAAATTACAAGCTGCTAGTTTTTGAGAGTCTGTGTTCTCAGCACTGTGCCCTGGCTGGGAAACAGCAATGTTTTATGGGCCATCCAGCAATTTCGCCTTAGCTATTTGTGTGTCATATTCTGGGCAACTCATTGATGGACTAAATCACAAATACCATGGTTCCCCCAAAGGCAAAGTTCTTAGAGGACAGGCCTATTTGCTGTCTCAGACAAGGTGGAAGTCAGACTTGTTTCTGTGAGGTGTTGTTGCTCAGGGTATCCAGTCACCTTGAACTTTCCAGTACCATCCTGTATTTTGACCTTTGTTGCCCAGTGTCTGGGGAAAACCTTCCTGAAATGTGTTTTGTTGAAGAAGTCGTCGGGTATCATATGGTCCATTTTATGAGCACACATCAAACTCACCATCCTTGATAGACTCTATAATGAGTGAAATCTTCATAATGCATGCAAGAGGCAGAAATATACCTTTCGAAAAGATTGCTCACTCATTAGGAACATGCCAGTGCCTTGTTTATTGGGTTGAGTGGAGTTGGACTCTTTTCACTAATGTGTTAATTAGCACTGAGCTGCTCACTTGGTTCGGTAGGATGATCTGTTCCTTAATTTAGATCTTAGCAAGAGGCAGAGAATGTATCCCTGTTTATCCCTGAGGAACTATGGTAGGTATTTTAGAGCCATTATATAATGGCTACTTACAAATAAATAGGATAAACAATAGATGGAAGTGGCTATAAATCATTGGGGTTAATAGATTTGAAATGAAATCACACCACTGGTGAATCCAAATCTACAGATACTTAAAAGTATGTTCTCAAATTGTGTTCTGCCTCCTTCTTTTTCTTTTTGTCTCTCATTTTTCCCTGTACACCTCTGTCTTCTTCTTCGTTGTCACATTCGGATGTCCTTGGGATGTCGTCCTGACAATAGGAGCTGAAAGCCAGGTTAAGGTCCTGGAGGCTGACCCAATGACCAACGCCATGGTATCAGGATTATAGCATTACAATCTTGCTGCAGGAAGATCTTCTGTTTGATGAAGTGGTCCCTGTGATTGGGTCAGGTTCCTGTGACTGACTCAGGATGACATAACCTTGTGCATTTACACACCATTTTGCTCAATGATATGTGTGACGTAGGCTTTCTTTTATCTTTAAAATCAAACCACTATGTTTCTCATGGCATGTTACAACCTTCTGATTTCTATCTTTTACTGGTAATAAATTTGCTATGTCAGTTACAGCCTTTTCCCATGTTTCTGCCGATTCCTTTCGGTTCCTACCCTTTGATGGGACATTCCAAATGTTTTCCCCTTTCTGATCTCACTAATTACCACCTCCCAAGCCCAGCAGCAGAGATCTGAAACTTCTTGAATACTGATATCAAACTGTGTTCTTCGCCATTTGCAGATATATCACTGATTAGAGTTTAGTGGGAATTTCCTGAGACCAGATTCTGAACTCCTGCAGTGTCTTTCCCATTCTTAGGACCCCCTGCCCCCCACATCTCTTTACAATAAAACAAGTACATTTTATTGTTGTAGGGAGTTGGTGGCATTATGTTAATGTAACTAGACCAGAAATTAAGAGATCCAAGATTAAGGTCTTGCTCCCCAGAGGAGCTCGAACAGTTCATCCACTTCACCAACACCTTCCACCCCAACCTTCAGTTCACCTGGGCCATCTCCAGCACATCCCTCACCTTCCTGGACCTCTCAGTCTCCATCTCAGGCAACCAGCTTGTAACTGATGTCCATTTCAAGCCCACCGACTCCCACAGCTACCTAGAATACACCTCCTCCCACCCACCCTCCTGCAAAAACTCCATCCCCTATTCCCAATTCCTCCGCCTCCGCCGCATCTGCTCCCACGATAAGACATTCCACTCCCGCACATCCCAGATGTCCAAGTTCTTTAAGGACCGCAACTTCCCCCCCACGGTGATTGAGAACGCCCTTGACCGCGTCTCCCGCATTTCCCGTGACACATCCCTCACACCCCGCCCCCGCCACAACCGCCCCAAGAGGATCCCCCTCGTTCTCACACACCACCCTACCAACCTCCGGATACAACGCATTATCCTCCGACACTTCCGCCATTTACAATCCGACCCCACCACCCAAGACATTTTTCCATCCCCACCCCTGTCTGCTTTCCGGAGAGACCACTCTCTCCGTGACTCCCTTGTTCGCTCCACACTGCCCTCCAACCCCACCACACCCGGCACCTTCCCCTGCAACCGCAGGAAATGCTACACTTGTCCCCACACCTCCTCCCTCACCCCCATCCCAGGCCCCAAGATGACATTCCACATTAAGCAGAGGTTCACCTGCACATCTGCCAATGTGGTATACTGCATCCACTGTACCCGGTGCGGCTTTCTCTACATTGGGGAAACCAAGCGGAGGCTTGGGGACCGCTTGGCAGAACACCTCCGCTCAGTTCGCAACAAACAACTGCACCTCCCAGTCGCAAACCATTTCCACTCCCCCTCCCATTCTCTTGATGACATGTCCATCATGGGCCTCCTGCACTGCCACAATGATGCCACCCGAAGGTTGCAGGAACAGCAACTCATATTCCGCCTGGGAACCCTGCAGCCATATGGTATCAATGTGGACTTCACCAGTTTCAAAATCTCCCCTTCCCCCACTGCATCCCTAAACCAGCCCAGTTCATCCCCTCCCCCCACTGCACCACACAACCAGCCCAGCTCTTCCCCCCCACCCACTGCATCCCAAAACCAGTCCAACCTGTCTCTGCCTCCCTAACCGGTTCTTCCTCTCACCCATCCCTTCCTCCCACCCCCAGCCGCACCCCCAGCTACCTACTAACCTCATCCCACCTCCTTGACCTGTCCGTCTTCCCTGGACTGACCTATCCCCTCCCTACCTCCCCACCTACACCCTCTCCACCTATCTTCTTTGCTCTCCATCTTCGGTCCGCCTCCCCCTCTCTCCCTATTTATTCCAGTTCCCTCCCCCCATCCCCCTCTCTGATGAAGGGTCTAGGCCCGAAACGTCAGCTTTTGTGCTCCTGAGATGCTGCTTGGCCTGCTGTGTTCATCCAGCCTCACATTTTATTATTAAGGTCTGGTGACGTAGGTTCAAACTACAAAAGCCACTTGGCTTTAAATTCAATGAATCTGAAATGTAAAACTATTCTCAGCAATAGAAACTATGAACGCATCATTGATTGTTGACTAGAAATCTAGAGGCCCATGATAATGTTCTGGGGATATGGGTCTGAATCTCACCATGACAGATACTGATGTTTGAATGCTGTTTAGGAAAAAAGTAGTCTACTGGTGACCATGTAACCGCTGTAAATCATTGAGTAAACCCATCTTGTTCACTAATGTCCTTAAGGGAATGAAATCTGCCATCCTTACCTTGTTTGGCATACGCATAACTCCAGCAAAGTCTTGACTCTTCACTGCCCTCCAGGCAATTGAAGGGATGGACAATAAATGCAGGCCTACCCGGTGACACAAACACAGCCCATGAATGCATAAAAAAGAACTATCTGGCTCACCCATGCCCTTTAGGGAATGAATTCTGTTATCGTTACCTGGCTTGGCCTACACGTGACTCCAGAGCCACAGCGATGTAGGTAATTGTGAAATGGTTGAACAAGTTATGGTGTTGAAGTATTTTGACCCAATGATGATGAAAGAATAATGATATTGGTCCAAGAGAGGTGTTGCTTGAAGGGGAACTTAATGTTGTGTTGTGTCACTTGAGTGTCTACATGTACATGCTCCAGTTGGAATTAAGAGCAGCATTGAGAATTGGGAACGATTAGATCACATATGTAAGAAGCAGTTTTGATCCAGAGTGCAGCAGGGCTGCTCTGAGGAAGAGTAATTTATACTGATGATCCACTCGGGATTGTGAATAAACCTCTGTTGAAGACAGATTGCCTCCTGCTTCTTCCTTTGCCAGATGGGTCTTTACAATATTAACATTCACCACCGTTAAGTATTCACTCTCTCCACCAATGACATAAAGTGACAACAGTGCTGCCATCTACGAGATGCACCGCAACAACTTGCCAAGGCTCCTTTGACACCACCTTCCAGATACACAGCCTCTACCACCTTGGAGGACAGAATGAGGGGAACACCAAAACATGCATGTTCCTCTTTAAGTAACATCTCTCTTGGAACAATATCGCCGTTCCTTTAGTGGGTCACTGTGTCAACCCCCTTTAACTAAAGGTACTGTGGGCGTACACTACACTCTATGAGTTACAGAGATTCAGGAAAATGGCTCCTTTTTAAGGACAATGAGAGGTGATCAACACGTCCTGGCCTTGCCTAAGACCCTTGAAAAAGATAAATAAAAATTGGAATGGATGGTCATCCTCTGGTTGAGCAAAAACTGATGCTTACTTCAAAGCATGCTGTTTGTAAAATGGTAGAGGGAACAGGTGTTGATTTTGAGGTAATATGCAGAGCTTTATTATAACACACAAATAAGTAATGCAGGGAGAATGGTCGATCATTGCATCAGAATGGACAAATGCAGGGGACAATTTGCAATGGAACAACTGTTCACACTTCTAATCTGAAGTGAAATGGTAAGTGATTTCACTATGCATTGCATATGAAACGTTTCAGTTCCCTCAAACAGTCCTGTGATAACATGTAACTTTTACCTGTATCTTTGTAGCCCAAAGCTATGAACAGTGTTAGTGGAGGATATAATGATTTTTCCATCACACAGCTGATCCCAGGAATCTCTCCAATCTTTCCATCTGCCATCAGTGTTGGAAGGATGTACAAGGCGATACTCAATCTTTGTAACACACCATTCTTGGCTGTCAAGTCCAGGAAAGCAATTTGAATCCAGGGCACCTGGCTGAGAGACAGGGATGTGTCCCTCTGTGTCAAAGGACCTCCTGCATTTTTATCAGGATGTTTAACCACATCTCTGGGATAATGGGTTAAGACTGGGCTCTCGTGGTACAGTTGTAATGTCCCTTCCTCAAAGCCAGAAGCGTTCAAATCTCAACTACCTCAGATGAGTGTCATATTAGCTTTAAACAGGTTGATTCAAATAGAAACGGTCAATAAATGTACAAATGATCAGTCATGATGAAAGAGATCACAAGACTCTGGAGAGATATGCTACTGTGTAGAACCTTGAAGTAAGACAAAAAATGTACATAAAATGTTCAATTTAAGGCAATCCAACAGAGAACAATGTCTGTAGACCTTGCTAAGTACCTAACTCTCTGAGACCCACCATTAAAACACGTTTGTTTTGGATTCAGATCAATTTGAAATCATAGAGTCCTATAGCACAGAAACAAACTCGTCCATGTCGACTAAGTTTTGCAAATTAAACTAGTCCCACCTGTCTACGTTTTGCCCATATCCATCCAAATCTTTCCTATTCACGTACCTGTGCAAATGTTTCTTAAATGTTGTAACTGTACCTACATCTACGACTTCCTCTGGCACTTCCTTTCACATACAAACCACTGTCTGTGTGAAAAAGTTTCCCTTCAAGTCCCTTTTAAATCTTGACAACAAGGTGTGGAGCTGGATGAACACAGCAGGCCAAGCAGCATCAGAGGAACAGAAAAGCTGACGTTTTGGGCCTAGACCCTTCATCAGAATTGGGGGACGGGGAGAGGGTTCTGAAATAAATAGGAGAGAGGGGGATTCGGATCGAAGATGGATAGAGGAGAAGATAAGTGGAGAGGAGACAGACAAGTCAAAGAGGCGGGGATGGAGGCAGTAAAGGTGAGTGAAGGTGGGGAGGGTAGGGAGGGGATAGGTCAGTCCGGGGAGGAGGGACAGGTCAAGGGGCCAGGCTGAGGTCAGTAGGAAGGAAATGGAGGTGTGGCTTGAGGTAGGAGGAGGGGATAGGTGAGAGTTAGAACAGGTTAGGGAGGCGGGGATGAGCTGGGCTGGCTTTGGAATACAGTGGGTGAGGGGAAATTTTGAAGCTTGTGAAATCCGGAGGGACCACTCTCTCTGGGACTCCCTTGTCTGCTCCACACTCCCCTCCAACCCCACCACACCTGGGACTTTCTCCTGCAACCGCAGGAAGTGCTACACTTGCCCCCACACCTCCTCCCTCATCCCCATCCCAGGCCCCAAGATGACTTTCCACGTCAAGCAGATGTTCACCTGCACAACCGCCAATGTGGTATACTGCATCCACTGTACACAGTGTGGCATCCTCTACATCAGGGAAACCAAGCGGAGGCTTGGGGACTGCTTTGCAGAACACCTACGCATGGCTCGCAATAAACAACTGCACCTCCCAGTCGCGAACCATTTTAATTCCTCCTCCCATTCCTCAGATGACATGTCCGTCATGGGCCTCCTGCAGTGCCACAATGATGCCACCCAAAGGTTGCAGGAACAGCAACTGATATTCTGCTTGTGAGCCCTGCAGCCCAATGGTATCAATGTGGATTTCACAAGCTTCAAAATCTCCCAACCCCCTACTGCATCCCAATTCCAGCACAGCTCGTCCCCTCCCCCCACTGCATCCCAAAACCAACCCAGCTCGTCCCCGTCTCCCTAACCTATTCTTCCTCTCATTTATAACCTCCTCCCACCTCAAGCTGCACCCCCATTTCCTACCTACTAACCTCATCCCGCCCCCTCGACCTGTCTGTCCTCCCCGGACTGACCTATCCCCTCCCTGCCTCCCCACCTATACTCACCTTTACTGGCTCCATCCCCGCCTCTTTAACTTGTCTGCCTTCTCTCCACCTATCTTCTCCTCTATCCATCTTCGATCCGCCTCCCCCTCTCTCCCTATTTATTTCAGAACCCTCTCCCCTTTCCCCAATTCTGATAAAGGGTCTAGGCCCAAAACGTCAGCTTTCCTGCTCCTCTGATGCTGCTTAGCCTGCTGTGTTCATCCAGCTCTACACCTTGTTATCTCGGATTCTTCAGCATCTGCAGTTCCTTTTATCCCTTTTAAACCTTTCTCCTCTCATCTTAAAAATATGCCCCTTAGTTTTGAACTCCCCCATCCTAGGGAAAAGACCTTGGCTATTCACCTTATCTATGACCCTCATGATTTTATAAACCATGATAGTCCTCACCCTCCTACATTCCAGGAAAAATAGGTCCTATCCAGCATCTCTTTAAAACTCAAAGCCTCCAGTCCTGGCAACATGCTGGTAAATCTTTTTCTGGAACCTCTCCAGTTTAATAATATCCTTCGTACAGCAGGGCGACCCAAACTGTACACAGTACTCCAAAATTGCCTCATCAATGTCCTGTACAACCTCAACATGAGAATTGTGAAGTTAGATATGAGAGGAGGCACCTCATCGGGTTAAATGGCCAATAGAGATCATACAAACAAATGAATTAGGATCAGGCTCAGGCCACTCAGGCCCTCAAGCCTATTCTGTCAATCGCTAAGACTTTTGGTTGTGGCCAGCGGGAAGCTTGTGCAGTCTGTGAGTGGGGTGTGGGGTGGGGAAGGGAGGAAGGGCTACCTGCTACAATTCAGAATTGTTGCAGCAGACCTTTGGACTGGAACTCCTGACCCAGAAGTAGGGATAGTAGATACAGGTCAAGCTGACAGTTTATTTCTTGCTCCTGGTGTGAATGACTACAGTCAATATTTACAAAATATTTAACTTGGCCAAGGTTTTTGAAAATATTCATAGCTCAGCTTGTTGGCTTGCTCATCCAGCTGGTAAGTTTGTTTGCAAACATTTTTTTCACCCTGCTGGGTAACATTATCAGTGCACCTCTGATGAAGCATTGGTGTGCCGTCCCGCTTGTTATTTATGTATGTTGGTTTGTTGACCCAGCAAGTCTTCCCAGCAGTATCTCTCAGAATGACTCACAGAGAGCTGCTCATAACCTCAAGATGTTCCGAGCAGCTTTGGAGCTAACAATTTACTGATGAATCTCTGCTGCAGTGTGAAAAGACCAGCAACCAATTGTGCACAGAAAGTCCCACAGACAGCGATGTGATGCTGAACAGGGAGTCTGTTTTTCAGGTATTGGTTAAGGATGAGAGACCAGGGAGAAACCTCACAGTATCTGAGAAGCCAAATGAGACTTGTAGGTCTAATGTCTTATTGGAAAGTCAGTGCCTCTGATAGCGTTATAGAGTTATACAGCCCAGAAACAAACCTTTCAGTCCAACTTGTCCATGCCAACCAGATATCCTAAATTAATCTACTTCCATTTGCCAGCATTTGGCTCATATCCTTCTAAACCCTTCTATTCGGGTACCCATCTAGATGCCTTTTAAATGTTACAATTGTACCAGCCTCCACCACTTCCTCTGGCAGCACATTCCACACATGCACCACCCTCTGTGTGAAAATGTTGCCCCTCAGGCCCCTTTTATATCTCTCCCCTCTCAAGTTAAAGCTATGCCCTCTTGTTTTTGAGTCTCCTGTTCCTGGGGAAATACCTTGATTATTCACCCTTTCTATGCCCCTCATGATTTTACAAACCTCTACATGATCACCCCTCAGCCTCTAACACTTCAGGGAAAATAGCCCCAGTTTATTCAGCCTCTCCCTATAGCTCAAACCCTCTAACCCCAGCAGCATTCTTGTAAATCTTTTCTGAACCCTTTCAAGTTTAACAACATTTTTCTTACAGCAGGGAGAGCAGAATTGAATGCAATATTTCAAAAGTGGCCAATCCAGTGTCCTGTACAGCTGCAAAGGTGATGGCATAGCTGGAATAACTGTGTGGAGGCCGGTCACCAAAGTACCCTTTATTTACTTGTGCTCAGTGCACTGCTCGAAGTCAGGCCTCTGAACCGAGGAGATTCTAACCCTCTTGACAATACTGGTCAGCCAGGACTTTCCTGATTGGACTAGGTTAACAATCCTAATCTAAGATCTCGTAGTCAACAAGCTCCAGCTGTATAGATACATTACTATAGGATTTTGTTGGCTTTGCTCTGGGAGTGCCAGCTTGAGATATGTGCTCAAATGGAACTTAAACCCCTGGACAGGTGCCACTGAAGTGACAGGGTTAACCCATATAGCCAAACTGAATACCTTTCGATCATAGGCTTGGCAGGCGAGAAGTTTGCGAGTGATATCTCTAACCAGGAATGCAGTGGAGAACATTAACTCTAAACCTCATTTTGGACTTTATTATCATCATCAAATTGTGGGAAAGTGGCTGAAAAACCTAATCGTATAAAGATGCTGAACTTGGAACTTCTCCTCATGAGCTGTGGAATGCTCTGGAGACCAGCAATTGAAGTGATAAAATGCAGACTCTATTTGAACCATTACAGTCAAACATTTTAATCACGTCAGATTTGCTCTTGTATTTTCACTGCTTCTTTCTCTCATTCTGCTTGGAAAATTTAAGGAGCAGGAGCACTTGAGTCATTCCTTGCATCTATTTTCCTTGAAAGCCCTTACCTAGTATATGCGTTATGACAATAAGATGTAGCAACTGAAATAGGCCATTCAGCCCATCGATTCTTTTGATAATCCTCAATGTTACTTTCTTGCCTTTACCTATAACCCTTGTTTCCCCTTACAGATTAAAAACCTGTCCATTTCAACCTTGAATAAACTTAACAGCCCCAGTCTCAACAGCCTTCTGAAGTAAAGAATTCCACAGATTCACTACTCTCTGAGAGAAGACATTCCTCCTCATCTCAGTAGTAAATATGTGACCCCTTATTGGGAGTTGATGCCTCTGGTCTTAGACTCTCCCACAAAGGGAAACAATCTCTCCACATCTACCCTGGCAAGTCCCCAAAGAATCTGATATGTTTCAACAAAGTTGCCACTCAATCTTCTAAGCTCCAACGAACACGAGCCCAATATCTCCTCATTGGACAGTCCTTCCATACCGAGATCAGCCTAGTGAGCCTTCTCTGGACTGCCTCAGATGTCAGTATATACTTCCTTAGACAGAGGAGTGCAGCTGTTCACAGGATGGCATAGTGGCTCAGTGGCTAGCCCTGCTGCCTCATAATACTAGGGACTTAGGTTCAATTCCATCCTCAGGTAATTGTCTGCGTGGAGTTTAGATTAGTTTGGTTATAAGGGGATAGGTGTGGGTTAGATGCTCCAAGGGTTGGTGTGGACTTGTTGGGCCCAAGGTCCTGTTTCCCCACTGTTGGGATTCTATGATTCCAGGTGGATACATACAATTGGTCCTGTCAAAAGGTATTTGTGAGGAAAAGTCTCAAACAAGTGCTATCCCTCTGTGTGTATAATGTGTCTCCTAATTTCCCTCACCAATGACCTAGATATAATTTTAAGATTGTGGCCTCTTGTTCTGGGTGCCCCCACCATAGGGAAGATCTTCTCTGTGTTCACCCTTTTATCATTTAAAACACCTCATTTATTGAGTGGCAGAAGTTTACAGCATGGAAACAGGCCCTTCAGCCCAACATGCATGCCGCCCAGGTTTCACAATTAAACTAGTCCCATTTTCCTGAGTTTGGTCTATGCCCCTCCACTCCTATCGCATCCATGCACCTGTCCAAACATTTCTTAAATGACAAAATTGTCTCGCCTCTACCACTATCTCTGGCAGCCCATTCCAGACACTCACCATGGTCTTTGTGAAAAACTGTCCCTCTGGACCCTTTTGTATCTCTTCCCTTGAATCTTAACCTATGCCCTCTGGTTTTAGATTCCCCTACCTTGGGGAAAAGCTCTTGGCCAGCTATATTATCTATGCCCCTCTTGATTTTATAGATCTCTATAAGGTCACCCCTCAGACTTCTACGCTCCAGAGAAGAACGTCCCAGCCTCTCCTTACATGGATCACCCTAAGCTTCTGAACTCAAGAGATCATGAGCCAAGTTTATGTCATCTGTCCTAGTAACAACAAATCCTGGTACATTCTAGACCTTTTGAGGCCAGACACTTGTCTGTTGAGGGTGACATTCCCCAAAGCTGACTAAAATCCTCCAGTTGGAGGCTGACTAACTGGGAGAATTGGTATATAACTTCCTCCCAATCCCTTTGGGCTGAAGGCTGACGGTCCGTTGGTTGTCTTGTAAGGTTTCCAGTGTTAGACGTGGAGAGGTTGTTTCTCTTTATGTTATCTTGTTCTTTAGATGGAGCAATGCGATCAAGGTGCTGTTACCTGAAACGTCAGGTCAGAATACATAGGCAGATGGTTCCTGTCTCTGAAGAGAACTTTATGGGACTTCCAGGAGAGGAGGCTGACAAAGTGCTAACTTGCACTAGGTTGAATGGAATAAGTGCCAGCTTCACATTTTTCCCTCAAAATGGGAACTCCTGTGAGTTGAAGCTGCTTTCTCACACTGCACTCTTGTGAAACACTGAAACCATTTTTGCACAAACAACCCCTGAGACGTCAAGAGGTGCTATTTACAGCTGACCGTGTGTGGCTCTCGTGTTGTTTACCTCAAGGGGACAAGAGTATGCTGATCCACCAGCTTTGCACCTGTTTGTCCAGACTAAACACTTTGACAGCACAAAGCTTTCTCATACATTTCTCCAAATTCACAAGGAATCTGTGGAAGGGTTTCAGAGGGAAGGTATTCCCAGAATGGAAGGTCACAGGAAGATCCTGTCGTCTTTTTGTGAGCATGGCATTAACTTGCTCTCCACTTACCATTTTAGGTTAGCTGTATTCTATAAGGAAATCCAAAAACTAACCGTCATAACTACAAGATAATAAAATGTGAGGCTGGATGAACACAGCAGGCCAAGCAGCATCTCAGGAGCACAAAAGCTGACGTTTCGGGCCTAGACCCTTCATCAGAGACCCGTCATAACTACAATGTAGCAAAGAATAAATCCGTAAAGAATTCAGAAACAGCTATTTGAACTGAGATGGTTAGACTGTTAAAAAAATAAATTACCAAATGGAATTGTTGAGATGATTAGTGTTGATGAATTTAGAAGTTAGAATAAGGTGAGTTTTCTTTTACTGCGTTCCTGGTACTGCGTTAGTATCTTCGCCTCAGGTGAGCCTGATTTCAAATCCCACCTACACCATAGGTGTGTTGGAACACAACTGAACAGGTTGGTTAAAAATATTCGGTCTAACCAATCCATGCCAACCATAATCCCAAACTAAACTACTTCCACCTGCCTGTGCTTGACCAGTATTCCTCCAAATATTTCTTATTCATGAATTTTATTGCAACTGTACCTTCCTCTGGAAGTTCGTCCCACACACATGAACTGCGCTCTGTGTTAAAAAAAAAGATCAGGACTTCTTGTTATGGGATAGGTAGTGTCTCCACCTCTGGGTCAGTTTATGTCTCATTCCAGGACTCCTTGATTATAGAAGCTGTGTCTATAACCTGCCAAACAGGTTGACTATAAGCCTGATAGCAGCCAGAGACAGTCTTTTGGTCAACTATCCTGCAGGAGGCACTGGCAAACTGCCCAAAAGCTAATGTTAAGGATTTGTTGTTTGTTTAGATTCGGAGCAGTTGAGAGTGTGAAGGTAGTCTTGAGGCAAAAAGCCCATCATTGTCACAAGAGCTGGTGCTGTCCATTCAGCCCCTTGAACCTGCTCCTGAATTTGTTAAAACCATAGAGGGAAATTTACTGCTACTTGTATTTGTGAAAACAGAATAAAGTGTGCATAAGCCGCCACAAAAAAAATCATCATTTAATTAGATAAATTACATTTAAAAAGAGACAAAGTTAAGACAAATATTATTTTTAGTCCATTCTATGCCTCTTGGTTTCACAAACTGACCACTGCTGAAGACCGGGACCTACCAAGCTAGAGGACATGGGGGGTCTTGAAACTACCAAGAATCAGGGGCCTCTTGAAACTGCCAAGGACCAGTCTCTGTTGAAACTGCAGAGGACCAGGGCCTGTCGAAAATGCTGAGAATCAGGGCCTGTCGAAAATGCAGAGAGTCAGGGCCTGTCGAAACTGCAGAGAGTCAGGGCCTGTCAAAAACGCTAAGGACCAGGGCCTGTCGAAAATGCAGAGAGTCAGGGCCTGTCGAAACTGCAGAGAGTCAGGGCCTGTCGAAAATGCAGAGGACCAGGGCCTGTCGAAAATGCAGAGAGTCAGGGCCTGTCGAAAATGCAGAGAGTCAGGGCCTGTCGAAATGCAGGGGATCAGGGCCTGTCGGAAATGCAGAGCATCAGGGCCTGTCGGGCCTGGGGGCGTGCCGGAACTGCTGAGGACCATGGGCCTCTCGAAACTGTCAAAGACATGGGCCTGTCAAACCTACCAAAGACCAGAGGCCTATCAAAATTGCCAAAGACCCAGGGTGTGTTGAGGACTGGGGTCCTGCCGAAGCTGTTATGGACAGGGCCTGTTGAAACTGCTGAGAAACTGGAGCTGTCCAACGAAAACTGCTGCACCTCAGCTGCAGAAAGAAGAAAAGGTGAATTTGATACAAAAGGTGACGTTCAGTAATAAAAATAAGAAGAAATAATTTTAAGTAAAAGGATGTAGCTGGTCAGCCTATTGGGAATGGACAGGCCAGGAGCCTGAACACTAGATCATAGAATTCCTACAGTGTGGAAACTGGCCCTTCAGCCCAACAGATCCACACTGACCTTCACAGCATCCCACCCAGACCCATCCCCTATTATCCATCTAATCTACACATCCCTGAACACTCCGGGCAATTTAGCACAGACAATCCACCTAACCTGCACACCTTTGGACTATGGGAGGCAACTAGTGCACCTGGAGGAAACCCATGCAGACACGGGGAAAACATGCAAACTCCACACAGACTGTTGCCTGAGGGTGGGATTGAACCCCAGTCCCTGGTGCTGTGAAGCAGCAGTGCTAACCACTGAGCCACTGTGCTGCCCCATTACCCAGCTGTTCTAATATAGGTTATGTTCTAGTTATGGCTGGCTCACTTTTGGTGGAAGCGGGTGGCATTTGGTTGGGGGATATACTTGCTACAGTTCCCAGGTGCTCCAGTCCAGTGGAAGTCCACAGGTTTGGAAAAGAAGATGGGAAAAAAGACAGACAGGTAAATAACAGGGAGGAAGGAGCTGATAGGGAAGAAGGATTTGGAGCATTAGCTCTGGAATGGACCAGTTAAATTTGTTTTTGCGCAGCCATTCTTGTGCAATGCGATGTAATTACTACAATGGGCAGAATCTGCCTGATGTGGGTTAGCGAGTAATGTCACCGAGTTGTGCAAAATGTCCACTCAGGTGTATCCCAACATCAGGAGCAACTCACTGAATCCTCGGTGCATCTGCTGAGCGATGAAACGGAGTTCTCGCTAGGCAACCATGACTTGCCAATTAGTGGAGATTGTAGCTTGTTAAAAGCCGTATTAGCCATGCACCTCATTACAAGTCAGCTTCCTATCTCACCAAACAAGCTAAATGGTGGAGTTTCCTGACGTGGAAGTCAGAGCCTGTACCTGTTGACCTCAGCTCATCCCTGTCTGTGGGTGGCTGCCATTTTGCTCAGCGCCAATCTCCATCTGGGGCAATGACCCACGGGCACCAGCTCCACACTCCCTCGTTCACAGACATTAACATCCGACACTCGCTGATGCCTCATGTTCTACATCGCATCCGTCTGATCCACTGGCTCCATAGTGGCCAGTCAGGGTGACGGTTCGGGCTGATGCAGTCAGGAATATGTACAAGCATTGGTCAGGGTTCAGGGCTCATTCTCCCTGGGGCTGTCTACTCAGGTCACTCAAGGGCATGGGCCACAATATGTTCATTGTGTCTGTCCAGAGGCGCTTGGAAAGCCCGGAATTGGATTGCAGGCAGCATCATGTACCAGGCTTGAAAAACTGCTGCAAGGACACTTTGTAGATTGTCCAGTTGGTGGCTGCATCTCAGGGCTACCAGCTTGTTCTCTTTGTGCCTACTTAGTTCACTTAGTGCCTACCTGAAGGCCCACAGCCTTGCCTCTCTGTGCCAATTGGCAGCTTACCTTGCCTACAATCCTTAGTCAAGACAGTGCACAGCTTGCTATGCAGCAATGGGCCATGTCAGTCTCACCCCTGTACCTATGTGCCAGCAGCTAATACACTGAATGTGCAGTGAACAGGCCTAACCAGATCTCAAAGTCTAAGAGGAGTATATGGAGGTACCTGTCAGTCAGGGGTTCCTGGCACAGCGAGTCAAGGGCAGCCTCTCAGACCAGACCAGGGGATTTGGCCATGGATCGTCATCCACTCAGGACATTGTTAGTCAGGAGTTCTGTTCTTCTGCAATGCAGGGATTGAATGACAGTCAGTCCTGTGGCTCCATAGTGGCCAATCAGGGTGCGGGTTCAGGCTGATGCAGTCAGGAATATGTACAAGCATTGGTCAGGGTTCAGGGCTCATTCTCTCTGGGGATGTCTACTCAGGTCACTCAAGGGCATGGGCCACAGTTTGTTCATTGTGTCTGTCCAGAGAAAGTAAATGGAAATGGGTTGGGGTGAGAACAGGATTGGGAGGTGGGAGGGGCACAGTGTAGAGAATGGGGATTTGCTACTGTGGAAAGTAGACAAAAGATCCAATTCATTGGGGTTGGGAACTACAGGCTTTGGGATGTGACAGTAATGAGTGGGGGCCAAATGTATTTGTAAGGGTGAGATATGGTGAAGCATGGATAGGAACAGGGTAAAGGACGGGTTTGTCCGTGGTCAGGGGAATCCTGGCTTCGGGGGGAGGCTCATGCTGTGTGGGGATCCAGGGAGGTATGAAGCGGGGAGGGCTGTCAACAGTGGGATATGGATGGCTGGGGTCTTGCTGACACAGAGAGGCAGAAGCTGGAAACCACAGTTCGAGGAACAATCAATATTGCCTTCCGTCGTGCTGGAAATCGAATTATGGAATGGGAACAAAAACTGCACCAGGAGTGGGGAGGGGAAGAGAGAGGGGGCTGGAAGACCCACTGATGAAAGGCTTTCCAAAGGGAACCAGCATTTCACATGGAGCCATGCACCATACAGGAAACAGACCTGTGGGGTCCCTCACCGCTCCCAATACAATCCTCATACTTTGGCTCCTGATGGAGCTGCCAATCTTTCCATAATGGGCACATGTTTGGTACACCTGGGTCCCCATGGCATGGCTGCACCACCCTGGCCTTTGGAGAATAAGAACCATTGCCTCCTCCATCCTGGTCTGCTGCTCCTGCTCCTCCGTGCTCAGGTGGACCAAGTCCCTGACTGCCAACACCAAAGGGGCCTCTCCTGCCCATGGTGGGGGGAGTGGTGCAGGTGGCTGCTGAGCAGGTGCCCAATCTCTAGCACTGGCCCAAGTGCCGGGGGCACTGAAGGGCATTTTTGTTGGGCGGCTGTGGAGCTGTTGCAGTGAGCTCCCGAAATCTCAAAGACCGACATTCCCACTGAGGTGCTGGGTGTTGGGGCTGACGGATGCAGTGGGCAGCCTTGCCAGTGTTTTGTCTGAGCCCGTGGTTAATTCCCACCCTCAGAGGTTCAGGAGACGGATGCTGAGGGAGCACGTCAGTCCTCTACAAAGGTGGCAGATGTCCCGCTGGTACTTCCAGGACCAAAGAGAGAGTAGGGGGATGTAGCGAATGGCTTGAAGTGGTGTGCAGTGATTGAGACTGACAGCAGGATGACTGTGAGAGATGCGGTGGAATGAAGAATGGTCTTTACTTGATTCTTTGGGGAGTGGGTGGTCACAGATGTCCTGGCATCCTCACCAGAGTAGTCCCGGTCTTCTCTTGCCAGTCCTCTCTTTTATGTGATATCAGGATCACGTCGACTGATCCTGACCCTTTCTGCCTTACTTCTGCCACTTCTTTTGGAATGGGAGAAGGAGAGAGATTGAGTATGCTGAAAGTGGATGTTATTATTTATTTATTCACAGGATATGGGCGTCTCTGGCTGGGCCAGCATTCATTGTCCATCCCTAATTGCCTAGGGGGCAGTTAAGAGTCAATCACGTTGCTGTGGGTCTGGAGTCACACGTAGGCCAGACCAGGAAAGGATGGCAGATCTCCTTCCCTGAAGGACATTAGAGCTGTGAGGGACATTAAACCCGTGAGTGTTCGGTATGGTGGCTATTCGCTCTGGTGCAGGCTTGTTGAGAGATGGTGAGGAATCCCAAGGCAGTGAGGAGGCAATCATGTGGGCATTTGTTGTGGGGGGATTGGGGTGGGGGCTGGGTGAGAGAGGATAAGAGAAGCTATTGCAGGCAAGGAGTAGCAGATCATGAGCCTTGTTGAGAGCTGGGTTCAACAACAGAGCTCCAGTTTCTCTGTCAGCACAAGTTATGATTTCCAATAGCACAACCACATCTAATTGTAGGCCTACGTTTCTGAAGCTTGCCATTATGGACTGGTTGAACATGATTGGCATGATGTCCACTACAAATGGCCAACTGGACATGCTGTTTGATATGGTCTGCCAGTTGTTGGAACATAACAGCTTTTATACCTGGCATCACCCTGGCACTAAAACTCATATATCAGTGTGAATTCCTGCATTAGGCTAAATGTCTTTTTTTTAATTGATGGCAGCATTAGTGAAGAATGGGTTTACTGCATAATTTTTCTGTATATACAGAAATGTTCTTACAACTGAACATTTATTTTCCCATCACCATATCGCAATGGTACATTTTTCATCTATTAACCACCACAGGTAAATCAGCTATGATTCCAAGTGGATAATTCATGTGCAAAGCTCGTAAGGGAAGTGTAAATGGGCAAAGGTGAGGGAGAGTGGGAAGAAGGGGCTATATCAGAATGGTGTCCGAAAAGGAGAAGAAGCAATCTAGCCCCTTGTGGTGGCTATATTTCTCTAGAGTATTGGTGGATCCCACATGCTGGCATCCTGCATGACGTTATTAATGGTATTTTTGCTGGACTGTTAACCCAGAGACCAGATAATG
This sequence comes from Stegostoma tigrinum, assembly GCF_030684315.1. Lineage (NCBI taxonomy): Eukaryota > Metazoa > Chordata > Chondrichthyes > Orectolobiformes > Stegostomatidae > Stegostoma > Stegostoma tigrinum. The sequence continues at coordinate 19,093,705 of NC_081391.1, read as the reverse complement.
TTCTGGGGTCCTGGGCTCAAGTCCTGCCATGGCAGATGGTAGAATTTGAATGCCATAGAAGTCTGAAATTAAGAGTCTAACGATGACCATGAATACATTATTGATTGTTGGAAAAACCCATTTGGTTCATTAACTTTCTTTAGGGAAGGAAATTGCCATCCTTACCTGGCCTGGCCTACATGTGACTCCAAACCCACAGCAGTGTGGTTGATTCTTAACTGCCCTCTGGGATGAGCAATAAATAATGGCCTAGCCAGCACCATCCTCATTCCTGTGGAGTAATAGGGGAAAAAAAATAAAAGAAATGGTGTGAGACAGCTAGCTGCACTATTGTTCAAAACTTTGAGACAGCTACTCCTTCCTTCCCCCAACCAAACGGAATCTACCTCCCTGGTCTGAGAATAAAATTGACAGTTAACTGTTCTCGCTGAATCCCCTTCCAATAATGCCCCCACAGATTAGCACCTTCTCTGTAAATTAGTGTCCCCTTTCCCCAAGCCTGTATCTGTCTTGCAATTTAGGAGTGTGAGGTGAAAAGTTTTGACTTCTTGTCTCCTTTTAACTTTGTCCTTTTCATTATTCTATTTGACTCATAGCATGGTTACAGCACTGAAGGAGGCTAATCTGCCTACAGTATCCATGCCAGCCCTCTGCCTTCTCACTGCATCCCTAAAATTACTTTCTCTTCAGATAATTAGCCAGTTCTTTTTCAAAGGCCTCCGCACTTTCACACAGCTAATGCATTCTAGGCCTTAGTCATGTTTAGAAGGCTTTTCCCCTCATGACACCTTTGACTGTTTGCCCGCTCTTTCCTGCTACTTCTTTCCACCCTAAGGCTATATTTATCTGTGTTTATTCTGATGCGGAGGCGCCGCTGTTGGACTGAGGTGGACAAAGTTAGAGGTCACGCGACGTCAGGATTTTGGCTGACATAGGAGCAGCGCTCTGAGAACTTGCGGTTTCAAATAAACCCTGTTGTACTGTAACCTGGTGTGTGAGTTCTGACTTTGCTTATTTGGTATTGTTATTTGTAGCTCGCTAGGCTGGCATTTATTGCCCATCCCTGTTTTCTGAGTGGGCAGTTAAGAGTCAACCACATTGCTGTCACATGTTGAAAAGACCAGCTAAGGATGGTAGATTTCCTTCCCTGAATGAAGTGTCAACAATCAGATTTTTATGACAACGGACTTGGTTATCTGGTTGCCAGTAGGCTAGATTATCTTTTCATGAGTTCAAATTTCATCGCTTGCGATGATGTGACTTCAGCCCAAGTCCTCAGAACGTTATTACAGCGATAGTAGAAACTGCCAATGCTGGAGAATCTGAGATAACAAGGTGTAGAGCTGGATGAACACAGCAGGCCAAGCAGCATCAGAGGAGCAGGAAGGCTGATGTTTCGGTTCAAGACCCTTCTTCAGAAGAAGGGTCCAGATTTGTAACACTGTTTACGCTGCTACAATTTGCCATCAAGAAACACATAGATTTGGAGCCAATCTCCCATCCTCTGAGAAAAAGAACAGGAAATGATATCACCAACCCAAGGAAACCTAAACAGATAAATAGAAAGTGGGACATAACACCAGCATTTCATCGGAGGCTCACTGATGATGTTACCTAGAATGGTGACGAAACGTCTGAAAACTAACCTTTCAGCTCAGCGAGCAAACTCACATCCAGCTGCTACAATATCACACATCTGTCTCAATGAGGACCTGACATTTGTGGTATATGTTTAGTGGGCTAACAGACAGAGAACTGCAAAGTCTACCTACATTGACTTTGCGTACGCAAATGTACGTTGATCTGTACAACAAGAAGGCCAAGTTTTCAGTGTTGTTACACACTTTTGCCTCTGAGCCAGAACATTGTGATTCATTATCTCGCATCTGAGATTTGAGCACAGAATCCAGATTGACATGCCAAGGACAAGACAGAGGGAGTGCTACAGTACTATAGAGTCATACAGCATGGAAACAAACCAGTTACCACTTCCTCTGGCAGTCCATTCCACACACGAACAACTCTATGTAAAAACATTGCCTTTCACCTCCTTTTAGATCTTTCTCCTCTCAACCTAAAAATATGCCCCCTAGTTTTGAACTCCCCCACCCTCAGGAAAAGACCCTTGTCATTCATCTTATCTGTGGCCACCTGCCCTCGACTTTATAAACCTCAATAAAGTCACCTCACAATCATGTACACTCTGGAGAAAAAGTCTTAGTCTTTCCAGTCTATTTTATATCTCAAACCCTCCATTCCCAGCAACATCCTGGTAAATCTTTTCTGAACCCTGTCCAGTTTAATAATGTCCTTCCTGCAGCAGGGTGACCAGAATGGTACACAATACTCCAGGAGGAGAGGCCTCACTAATGTCCTGTATAACATCCACATTGATGTTGTAATTGCTGGATGTGACATTACTTTACCCAATGCAATCACCCAATTATGGTGATCATCGAATCCCTACAGTGTGGAAACAGGCCCTTTGGCCCAACAAGCCCACACTGACCCTGACAGCACCCACGCAGATCCATTTCCCTATAAAACACCTAATCTGTATGTCCCTGAACACTATGGTCAATTTAGCATAGCCAATCCACCCACCCCACACATCTTTGGACTGTGAGGAAACTGGAGCACCCAGAGGAAACCTGCACAGACACAGGAAGAATGTGCAAACTCCACACAGACAGTCATCTGAGGCTGGAATCGAGCCTGGGTCCCTGGCACTGGGAGGCAGCAGTGCTAACCACCGAGCCACTTTGCTGCCTCACAGTGCCAGGGACCTGGGTTTCATTCCGTGCTTTAGAAAGGAGCTAAGGGGAATTCATCCTGAATTTCTGGCCAATATTTATCCCTCAGTCAGAGCATCACAAAGATGGGAACAAAAACAGAAGTTGCTGGAAAAGCTCAGCAGGTCTGGCAGCATCTGTGAAGGAAAAAAATTGAGTTAACATTTCAGGTCTGGTGACCCTTCCTCAGAACTGGACCTGATTTACAGCATCCGCAGTTCTTTCGATTTTTGTTTAACTTCACAAAGTTTGGATTGGGTCAGTTTTGGATTTTTATTTGTGTGGAGCTCCCTGTACACAAACTGGCCGCCACTTTTCCCACATGGAAAGATTGACTGCATTTGAAACATGCCTCACTGCCTGGGAAACAATTTTGGGCAAACTGTGGCGACAGGAGGTGCAAGCCTTTCACATTTAGGCAAATTTTGGAATAAGGTGACTGCGGATTTGGGATGAGGAAGTTGACCCTTTGAACCAGGAAGGCCTGCAGCAGGGCTTCACTTCTGTCTTGTGCCCTTCACTTAATTCTCCAAGTGATCAGAGGGGATTAAAAATAAAGTCCCAAAGGCTTAAATCTTCGAAATCAGTTCTGCCAAGCCAGTGGAATTTGCCCTGCATTCATTGGGAGCACAGCAAGATTTTATTTCTTTCTGCGATTAACTGCTACGAGCAGAGAAGTCCTCAGAAATGTCCTGTTGCTAAAAATAAACAGAATTCTTTGCTCCCAGGTCGGTATAGGAAGCCCCTAGTGATCATAAAAGGACTTTCAGCATTGGTTCCGCAGCCTGGTGGCTTTTGTTGTAAGCACCGAGGGTAGGGATGAGTTCATCCTCTATAATTACAGCAGTCACACAGCAAGGGATTTACCAGCTGCAGTGCAATGGTAGTCTCTGGAATCTGCTCTTCATAATCAACCTTTAACAGGACTAATAGTGCCCTGGCTGTCTTGATGAAAGCAAGCAGTGAGTCTAACTGGGCATTTTCCCCATCAGAAACAGACTTTCTTCAATACTGTGTGCTTCTTCTTTATTGCTCCTACAGCCACTGCCCTAGGTCAGTGCAAAGGATGTTACAGGCAAAGAGGAACTGGCCTGCTGTCCCCTTCCCCCGACAGCCTCCCCAGCCAATGCCCCTCACCCGCCCCCGGCCCCAGTTCAGAGAAGCAGCTCTCTGCTTTCGGACAACACTGGCAGTCTCATGCAACCTCAGAGGTCATCAATAAATGAGCAACAGTAAGACTGAGACCGTTGGGGGGGGGGGGGGGGGGGGGAGAGTGTCGGAGGGGGCTCAGGTGGTTCCTCTCCACCCCAGCTCACAGCTGCTGAGCAGTGGGAATCAGAGTGGGCCCTGCATTTATATAGCACCCTTCACGACCCCGACTCCTGGAATAAAAACGGAAAGAACTGCGGATGCTGTAAATCAGGAACAAAAGCAGAAGTCGCTGGAAAAGCTCAGCAGTATCTTTGAAGACAAAAAAAAGCCGGAGTTAACATTTTGGGTCTGGTGAGTTCTGAGGGTCACCGGAAATGAAATGTTGACACTAATTTTTTTTTCTTCACAGATGCTGCTGAGCTTTTCCAACAACTTCTGTTTTTGTCCCTGCTACTGAAATATGGTAATGCTGGATTTCTTTTTTGTCTTTTTTCAAAATTTATTCATAGGCCTAGTCAACAATTTGTTGTCCATCCCTAATTGACTGAAATGCAGGATGTGAGTTTGCTCACAGAGCTGGAAGGTTAGTTTTCAGACGTTTCGTCACCATTCTAGGTAACATCAGTGAGCCTCCAATGAAGCGCTGGTGTTATGTCCCGCTTTCTATTTATCTGGTTAGGTTTCCTTGGGTTGGTGATGTCATCACTGATGATGTTACCTAGAATGGTGACGAAACGTCTGAAAACTAACCTTCCAGCTCAGCGAGCAAACTCACATCCAGAACCTCAACTTGAGCTACAAATCTTCTCAAAAACTCGCTGACTGAAATGCAGTTGGAAGACGACCGCATTGGGCTGTGAGTCTTAAGTCACATGTAAACCAGACCAGGCAATGATGGCAGATTGCTGTTCACCTTAAGAGCCCTTGAAGAGAACAGTTACCAAGCCCCTTTCAAAGGTGGTTAAGATTCATAACCCTTGCTGTGGGTCGCAAGTCATTTGTCATCCAGACCAGGCAAGGATCGCAGATTTCCTTCCCTCAAGGGCATGAAGTGAACCAGATGGGGTTTTTCACATGGTCACCATTTGAATTCAAATCCCACCATGTGCCATGGCAGGATTCAGACCCAAGGCCCTGGAATATTACCTGGACCTTTAGAGTCATAGAGTCATACAGCACGGAAACAGACCCTTTCGTCCAACTAGTCCATGCCAACCATAGTCCCAAACTAAGCTAGATCCACTTGCCTGCACTTGGCCCATATCCCTCCAAATATTTCTCATTCACGTACTCATCCAAATATCTTTTAAAAATTGTAAATGTACCTGCATCCACCACTTTCTCTAGACGTTCATTCTACATGCGAGCCACTCACTTGGAAGATCCTGTAGCAGCACCTGAAGAAGCACAGGCACATTTTCCTTGTGTTCCAGTCAGTATTTACATGGTGACTACAAGATTTCTTCCTCCTTGTTTGTGGGATCTTACTGTATGCGACTTAGCTTCCTTCCTACACTGTGACAATGAGTATACTTCACAAATATTTTGCTGTTATACAGACATCTGAGCAATGAGCAAGAGTAGGCCATTCAGCCCTTCGAACCTGCTCCCCCATTTAATAAGATCATGGCTGATCTGCTTTTAACCTCAACTCTACATCCTGCATATCCCCCGATAATCTTTCACCCCAATGGTCATCAAGAATCTATCTATGTCTGCCTCCGTAAATGCAAGGTTTTGGATTTTTGTTTTAGTTCTGGACTGTTCTACGAGGATAAAATTCTTACTTCCATTCTGTGATCTACAAATTGCAGGATGGGACCAAAAAAAAGATTTTTTTTTATTTAATAGCTGCCAACTTTTCCGTTGCTAGGTAATGAAGGGTTGTTATTTGTCAAGACACCGTGGAGATAAATGAACAGCGAGGCTCCATGGTGTAGAATGCAACAGAAAGGAGCAGACGTTGCTGCTGAGTGCAGTTTCCCTGGGCCCATGTTTCATGTTCCAATCCCCCCGCCCCCATCTCCTGCCTTGCTCATCTTGTCAGAGTGGACCATTGTTCCCGTACCATGCCACCCCAATCCTCCTCCCCCAGCTGTGTGTTCCCCTCAACATATTCTCCCACTGCATCCTCAATTTGTTTTCTTCCCACCCTCAACTTTGTGTTGCTCTACCTCCTCTGCGTACTGCCCAGCCGACCCTGCACTTTGCGTTGGAACTGTCTTGTAGCGATTGTAGCCAGGTCAGCCAGGTACAACTCATAGAATATGAGTTACCTGATTGGGTCTGTTAATTTGATGTGATCAGGGAGCCCTGCCTGATAGATATAAACAGGAGTGTCAGTGGTTCTGTTTGGTCCAAGGGTTAGCAGCATGTGAGGGTGACGCAATGATGGGATAATGGCCTCTGTGGAGTTACTTCACCCTCTTTGCATACCTCTCTCTCCTTCAATGTGTTCCCCCGAACCTTCAGCTCATCGCATCAGGAACACACTTCCAAAGCCCCCTCTTCATTTGTGTGTTCCACCACCCTTCAACCTTTGTTCTGATCAACTTCACCCCATCCTGACTTCTAAGTGATGGTCATTTCAGTGACTTCTTGCTCTAGAGATTACTTTGTGTGAAATAACTTGCTGTCGTTCACTAGGGGACCAAAGGTCCTTTGTGGTACAGAAAGAGGCCAATTGGCCATCATGACTGTGCTGGGTCTTTGAAAGATCTATCCCTTCCCACAGCTTTCCTCCAACAGCCCAACAGATATTTCTGTTTAGAGCAGGTATTCAGTTTCCTTTTGGGCAGTTACTATTGAGCGTGCTACCCCTAGATTTTCAGGCAGTGTCTTTCAGGCCATGCCCACCGACACATCTGTGTTTTTCATTCCTTTGGCCTGCCTCCCTGCCCCATTCTGTGTCATAAATTGATTCCACAGTAACCTCCTTTGTTCTAGAAAAGCTGAGATGAGGGAATGTGTTCAGCCCAGCAATCAGAAAGGAAAAGCTTACAGTCAACATAACATACATAGAACAGTACAGCACAGGCCCTTCGGCCCACCATGTTGTGCTGACCTATTATCCTACTAAGATCAGTCTACCCTGCATACCCTACATTTTACTATCCTCCATGCGCCTATCCAAGAATTGCTTAAAAGTCTCTAAAGTATCTGACTCCACTACCCCTGCCGGCAGCACATCCCACACACCCACCACTCTCCACGTGAAGAACCTACCTCTGACATCTCCCCTATACTTCCTCCAATCACCTTAAAATTATGTCCCCTTATAATAGTCATTTCCGCCCTGGGAAAAAGTCTCTGACTATCCACTCTATCTATGCCTCTCATCATCTTGTATACCTCTATCAAGCCACCCCTCATCCTTCTTCGCTCCAATGAAAAAAGCCCTAGTGCCCTCGACGCTTCCTCATAAGACCCGCCCTTCAGTCCAGGCAGCATCCTGGTAAATGTCCTCTGCACCCTCTCTAAAGCTTTCACATCTTTCCTGTAATGAGATGTCCAGAACTGAACACAATACTCCAAGTGTGGTCTAACCAGAGTTTTGACTTCCTATAGGAGACTAATCTGAGTTCGATCATTCTCTGCCAGATGAAATTCTTTCTGACATCTCTTCCTAATTAGATTTTATTTCTTACAAATTTTAGCCAATGTCCTTTCTTTTCTAGTATTTCTAATATACTGGCTAGGCCAATATTTATTGGCCATCTGGTGTGAATCTAATATCACATGTTAGCCAGATCAGGTGAGAATGGCAGATTTCCTTCTCTGACGGACACTACTGAGCTAAAAGGGTATATTTTTTCCCAGACAATTGGCAATGGTTTCATGGTCATCAGTAGATTCTTAATTCTAAACCTTTAGAAAACCGAATTCAAATTCCACCATCTGCCGTGGCAGGATTCAAACCTGGATCCCCATTAGTAGCTCAGCAATAATACCAGTAGGCTGTCGCCTCCCTTACAAACTGATGACAGCATCTACAATAAGACAGGACATTCTTTTTTTTTCTTAATATGTAGGACTTCAATGTTGAGTCCAATGCAAGATTGTATCTTACATTCTAACATATTCTAATGCTGGTTCGCTAGTATTGACCATCTCAATTGATGCCCACATCCCAAGAACAAATAGACTATTCTAGTCCAACTACACTTTCTAATTTTGTCATGACTTTTTCCTGCCATTGCTTTAGCCATTTATTGATTTTATATGACTCCTTTTATGGAGCGATGGCTACATCCTTCAAACCAGCGAGCTTTAGTTTAATGTCGTTGGTGGACTTAAAATGCATCCTTCAGTTTCATGAAGAAATGTTAATAGCAAGGTAAAGTCTCTGAGGGTCATAGGACGACTCTCTCATTACAGAAAGATGATTAGTGGGGAGTTTAACCTAAGGGTCACCATGCCTCAGGCGAGAGCAGAGGTTGATAAGGGGAGTACTTCTTGGTAACCTTGGCTCATGCAGGAACTGAGCCCGCTGGTGCTGGTGGCCCATTGTATGTACTGTTCTAGTCCTGGTCGATATTAATGAGTCAATTTCTTCATGATCAGTTTCAAACTAGGAGCCCTGATGAAATGTACTTTTCTGACATAGCGTTTCCTGCCTTTTCTCTTGACTCACATTGACTAAGATCTGTCAGCTCCATAAACTTGGTGTTTTTTTTAATCATTTTCCATGTTTTGACAGCTTCAATGTTCTGATGGTTCCCTCCAACTTCACCCATAAAGAAACTGTGATGACTTCAAAGTTGAGTCCAACTGTTCCATTTTTTAATTCACTCATTAGATATGAGAATCTCTGTCTGTACCAGCATTTATTACCAGTCCCTAGTTGCCCTTGAGAAGGTGGTGATGAGCTGCCTTTTTGAATCATTGCAGTCCATGTGCTGTAGATTGACCCACAATGCCATCAGAGAGGGAATTTGAACACAGTGATGTGATTCCGAGTCAGGACCGTGAGTGGCTTGGAGAGGAACTTGCAGGGTGTGGTGTTCCCATGTATCTGTTGCCCTTTTCCTCCTGAATGGAAGTGGTTGTGGGTTTGGAAGGTGCCATCTAAGAATCTTTGGTGAATTCCTGTGGTGCATCTTGTAGATGGTACACTCTGCTGTTACTGGGTATTGATAGTGGAGAGAATGAATATTTGTTAATGTGGTGCCAATCAAGCGGCTGCTTTGTCCTGGATGGTGTCAAGCTCCTTGAATGTTGTTGGAGCTGCACCCATCCAGGCAAGTGGGGACTATTCCATCACACACCTGACCTGTACATTGCAGATAGTGCACAAGCCTGAGGAGTCTAAAGTCTACTGCTTAATCAATGCTATGTCATTCGGCTTTAAACTTCTGTCTGTGAAGCCAGGCTACATCCTTTTCAAGTCCAAATATTTTGGATTAAAGTCTCATGCTGACGTAAATGGTGAACTAAATGGATGTTTCAAAGGTAGAATCCATTTGTACCAAATTAGTAGATTGGAAATGCAGGAGGGGAATGAATGGTGTTATTCCAAAACACGAATCTTTTAATAGTTGAACAAAATGTCTAAGATGATCAGAAATACATTCTGCATATTCGACAAATTGAATTGACCAGCCAGATTTCTGACTTATTTCCTCTCTGAGGTTAATATAACAGTCTCAGTTGTCACTACTGCTGTCTCAGCCTGGAAATCCTGAGAAAAAATAGACCCTGAAGTGTATCCTTTGACTGGGATGTCATCTAAATTTAAAGAGCGTCCCTAATTGTCCCAGTGTATCTGAATGATGCCGGATGTTCAGATTTGTAATATGTATCAGTTTCCTGATTCCAAGTATATCCCTTTGGTGGACTAGCGGTCACTGTTGTATTTATTGGTCCATTTTACAGCCACACATCAGCAGTCTAAGAAGCACTAATAGAAAGCAAAATTCTTTGGAAATGGGAAGAAGTCTACTTGCATTCAACACAATTTTGTTCAGAAAACAGAGACAATACATTCCAGAACCAAAACCGCCCCACTCTCCCACATCAGAGAAGTCAGATAATTTTTTTTAGATTCCCTACAGTGTGGAAACAGGCCCTTTGGCCCAACAAGTCCACACTGCCCCTTGGAGCATCCAACCCAGACCCATCCCCCTATAATCCTCACACCCCTGAACACTACGGGAAATTTAGCATGGCCAATCCACCTAGCCTGCACATCTTTGGACTGTGGGAGGAAACCGGAGCACCCGGAGGAAATCCATGCAGACACAGGGAGAATGTGCAAACTCCACACAGACAGTTACCCGAGGTTGGAATCGAACCTGGGTCCCTCGCGCTGTGAGGCTGCAGTGTTAACCACTGACCCACCGTGCCGCCCCAGATAATGAGACTTTGTATAATCCAAACCTGTATTACTGTGGCTACATCACATAGAGACGTAAAAAACTGGCAACAGAAGTACGCCATTCAGCCCTTCCAGTCCTGCCACTCAATAGAATCATGACTGATCCTCCAAGGCCGAAGAGCTACATCTATCTCCTGCTTGAAAATATTCAATGTTTTGGCTTCAACCGTTTTCTGTAACAACGAATTCTACAGGCTCTGAGTGAATAAATTTCTCCTCATCTTAGTCCTAAATGGCCAACACTGCGTCTTTAGACTGTGAGCTCCTATGGGGCGGCACTGCAGCCGCACAGCACCAGGGACCCAGGTTCAATTCCAGCCTCAGGCAACTGTGTGGAGCTTGCACATTCTCCCTGTGTCTGCGTGGGTTTCCTCCAGGTGCTCCGGTTTCCTCCCACAGTCCAAAGATGTGCAGGCTAGGTGGATTGGCCGTGCTAAATTGCCTGTAGTGTTCTGGGGTGTGTGGGTTATAGGGGGATGGGTCTGGGTGGGATGCTTCAAGGGGCAGTGTGGACTTGTTGGGCCAAAGGGACTGTTTCCACACTGTAGATAATCTAATTTAATCTAATTCTAGACTCCCCAATCATTAGAAACATCCTTCCTGTGTCTACCCTGTCTTCCCACTGAAGAGAGATTGACACGGTGTAACATCTAGCATAGCAGCTCCAACCCGTTGCAGACCACCTCCCCTTCCCACATGCGTCAGAGAGAGAGGAGAGAGAGGCACCACTCAGCTCCCTTGCTGATGAGTGCTAAGAACAACAGCATAAGCCACTTGAAGAACAAATTGCACTATGCATCACTCAAAGAGAGGCTGTTGCCCATTTGCTGTACTTTTCCCTTCTGAGTAGGGAACCTTTCACATGTAATTGTTTAGTACTGAGTGTGAATCAGGAGCTGTAAAAAGAGTGAAGAATAACCACAGAATCTCAGCTCACCTGGCTGTACCAGTCTTCAGAATCTGACAGAAGCTAGGGTTCCTGAAGTAGCAATTATTATACACTGGAATACTTCCCACAGTAGATTCAAACGTTCATTTTAGTTTGTAAATATCATGCTCTGATGTCATTCTGCAGCAAAAATAAAGCTTTATATGTCCAATTAAGTACGAAGTTCCCAGGTTTGCTTTGTAAAATGTGTTGGTAGCTAACCTCAACCATTTGCGGCTTTGAGGTAACAAAAACAGAAGTTGCTGGAAAAGCTCAGCAGGTCCGACAGCATCTGCGGAGAGAAAGCACCGTTAATGTTTTGGGTCAAGCGACCCTTGCTCAGGACGTTTCGCTTACCATCTGCAGTTCTTTTGGGTTGTATTTTGCAGTTTTGAAGAGATGGCTTTAAGCACCCTCAATGAAGATTTTCCACAGTGCCCTTCAATTAACATCACTGAAAAGACAGTGTCTAATGATTATCCCATTGTCGTTTGTGGGAGCTTGCTGTGCATGGTTGGCTGTGACCTTTCCCACAATGCAGTAGTGGCTTCACTTTCAGACATCCTGAAAGGCATTATTGAAATACAAGTTATTTCTTTTGTAATATATTTTGATTGGATATTTCAGTCACTGAGAGGATTGAATTCCTAATTTGTTAACAGCTCAGCTTACGGCAAATCAATTTTCCCTTTCTGGATGAAAATTGTTCTTGTTCTCAGAGGTGTGAAATACTTTTAGTCAATCTTCTTGGGATGATTGGCCACTTTGGTGAATGACTTAAAACTGTGTGCTCCACACAAAACTGAACACGAACTTGTGGAAAAGTAAATACATGTCATTCAACACTGGACACACACATCCATCTCCCCCTCAAGAGAACAGGGATTTAGAGTTCAGGCTTGGAAGGTTTATTTATCTATGTTTTCTTTTGTTGAATGAGCTTTGCAATCTGTAGAATGAACGTGCATTTATATAGCCCCTTTCAAGGCTTCAGAGCATTCCAAAGTGTCAATCTGTGATCATCTGGAATCTCAGGCGGTGAAAGAGTTAAACTTGGCTTTCTCTTGACTCTCTGTAAAACAGAACCCATTTTAGTCCCAGACTGGGGAATCCTTCATCCCACTCTCACTATGCCCATTGCCCCCAGTTCTTTTTTTCATTCATTCAAAGGATGTGGGTGCCACTGGCTTCGTCAGCATTTATTGCATGTCTCTGCCCTACTCATCGAACAGTTAAGAGTCAACCACATTGCTGTGGGTCTGGAGTCACAAAGAATCCCTACAATGTGGGAACAGGCCATTCTGCCCAACAAGTCACACTGATCCTCTGATGAACAACGCCTCCCCCCCACCGAGCATCACCCACCCTCCCCCCAACCCCTGCATTTCCCATGGTTAATGCACTTAACCTGCACACTATAGATAATTTAGCATGGCCAATCCAGATAATTTAGACATGTTTGGACCGTGGTATGAAACTGGAGCACATGGCAGAAACCCACACAGACAGTCACCTGAGGCTGGAATTGAACCTGGGACCCTGGTAATGTGAGGCAGCAGTGTTAACCACTGAGCCACCGTGCCACCCTAAGGGCAAGCAGGTAGACCACACCAGGTGAGGATGGCACTTTCCTTCCCTAAAGGATATAAGTGAACCGGAAGGCTCTTCCCAACAATTAGCAACTGATTCATGGTCAACATTAAACTCTTAACTCCAAATTCCTTTTTTTTAAAAATTAAATTCAAATTCCGCCATCTGCCCTGGCAGGATTTGAACCCAGAACATTTCTTGTATCTCAGGATTAATCGTTCATCCATAATGCCATTATGCAGTTATCTCCTCCAAGGGGCAGAGTACCTCATACAGAATTGGGTGTCATTTTGTCAACTCCCCACCACTGAGCTACTTTTACACATTTCCTTTACAGGGAAAGTTCTGTTGGGTCAGATCTAGTAGATAGGTTCAGGTTTAGGGTTAGGTTATTAACTCTGGCCCTAACCCTAACCCTAACCTGAACCTAACCTCAGTAACAGGCCATCTGTCAGGTCTACAGGGGATTGCACTGTTGGTTCTGAGTTCCGGAGTCATGGGTTCAAGTCCCACGCCAATAACTTGAACACAAATTCAGTGCTGCACAGTACAAGCTGCCTTTTGAATCAGCTGTTATTTTTACAATGTGGTTCCTGGTGTGATGCAGAAAACACAGGAGTCAATTCGCCCACAGCAATCTCCTGACATGATGATCAGTGGTGCCATGGGGATTCTATGCTTCCATCTTAGAAAAGGGAGACTTTTTATACTGTTAAACTGAGATTCCTGACAGCCCTCCTAGTTGGATATAAAGGATGGCCTGCAACATTTGAAAAAAGAGCTGGAGGTTTCTTCCTGTGGACAGGCTGCTCGACTGTTCTCCAGTGCCAAGGATCAGTGAAAGGGAGCCATCGTCTCATTGCTGTTTGTAGGAGCAAAAGTTTAGGCAAAAATTACCCACCGTTGTTTTGTGCACTGTAACTGCTTCACTTTGAAAATATTTCAACCACTGTCAAATGCCTTACAGTTTCCTGTGGTCATATAAAGCTCCACAGAAATTGCAGTTTATTTTTACTTACGTTGGTGTCATACAGGACGGTGCTCACTTCATTGAATATTTATTATCAGCTGAATTTCTTGAAAGGGACCCCCCCCCACTACTGAAAAAGGAACGTCCAAATAAAGAAGGCATTTCCAGATGCATGAAGATTAAACTGGAGTAAAAATTCCAATTAAATGACCATGCTCTTTATAGGCCAATAATATCGAGAATAGACTGCTTCATCAGCATTCAGATAATTTCGCAGCAAGCTTTATCACTAGCACGTTGTCTTGTAAACAGAACCTCAAGGCCAGACCTGAAACATCCTGCCCTTCCTAAATTTAACTTTGCTTCCTCAGCTGAACATTCCCAGAACATGTTCAAGGCACAAGAACTAGCAAGATTTATGAAGACAACGTCCAGCGAGGTCTGACCCTCTCTGTACAAAGTCATCCTCCGTGGTATGTGGGTCTGGAAGCAAAACGAGTCAGATAGATTCTTAGAGTCACACAGCATGGAAACAAACTCTTCGGTCCAACTTGTCCATGACGACCAGATATCCTACATTAATCTAGTCCCATTTGCCAGCATTTGGCTCATGTCCCTCTAAGCCCTTCGTATCCACCACCCACTGCTTGAAAAAGTTGGCCCTTCGGTCCCTTTTAAACCTTGCCCCTCTCATCGTAAACCTACACCCTCTAGGTTTAAAATTCCCCAACCTGGGGAAAGTATATTGTAAAGGAAATTGGATAGAAGTTGAAACCCGAATGATAGGGATAACTAAAGGTGTTCCAGTTTTGTTGAAAAGGATTGAGCTCTTCGAGGTTCATGTTTTGGTCATGACACCTGGAAATGTGAGATAGATTGCAATCTTCTCAGTAGCTGCTTCTTCAGTCTCTCCCACTCACTGATCGGGATGAATTATGCCTCTGTGTGGCATAATTCTTTTCCCTGAATTCTGCCGCCACACACATAATTGCATGTAACTGCCTGGACAAGAACCAATGAGAACAAGTGGGTTTGCATTTATATAGCATCTTTAATACAGAAACAAAGTTCGAAAAGTGATTTGAAGTAGCTGCTGCCTGGAGATTTACAGTCGTGCAACGTATATGCCACACTGGTCTGCCTTGCTGTAACATGTCTGTACCCATTCAGTGACATAAGACTATATTTCACATGCAGGCAGGGATTGCCTTATGAGGAAAGGCTAGTTAGTCTAGGTCCATTGAATAGGAAAGTTTTAGAAGGATCTAGGCCAGATGCAAATAAACGGCACTAGTTTACTTTGGGAACATGGTTGGCATGGACTGGTTGGACTAAAGAGTCTGTTTCTGTGCTGCATGACTCAATGATTTGAAATTAAAGGCCTTGAAGTAAGCCATTCAACCCAGATCTGCTCCATTATTCCATGAGATTGTGGCTGATCCGATAATCCTCAGCTCCAATTTCCTGCCTTTTCCCCATAAGCCTTGATTCTCTAACCGAATAAAATGTTTGCCATCCCACTCGTCAAATCAGCCCCAGTCTCTGTTGTCCTCCTCTTCGCCCTCTAGAGGAGATCACCGCAGCTTTTCAGCTCCGATCAAATGTTAAAAATATTGACACCTCCTTTACTTGATGACATATCTTAGAATTCTTTTAGCACTTGCTATTTAAAGCACCTCTTCATTTGTCTCATGGTCTGTCTATGAAACTTTTAGCATATGTCTTACCATCCACATTTCAGGAACCTCTATTTTCTTCCACAAATCTTTATTCATCACTCAGATTTCAGAAGAGTGCAGGAAAATGAATAGAATGTTGCATTTTTCAAGTCATTTCCATGCTACGAGCTTGAAATTTCTTATGGTTAACACTTCCTTGACCTTCAGAAAATTACTTCTAGTTTTCTGTATCTTTCTCTTGGCTTCAGCATTGCACCTACCCTTACCTTATCCACGGGTGGTACAGTGGCTCAGTGGTTAGCATTGCTGCCTCACTGCACCAGTGACCTGGGTTCAATTCCATCCTTAGGCAACTATCTGCATGGAGTTTGCACATTCTCTCCATGTCTGTGCAGGTTTCCTCCCACAATCCAAAGATGTTTAGGGTAGGTGGATTGGCTAAGCTAAATTGCCTGTAGTGTTCAGGGCTCTGTAGAGTACAGGGATGATTCTGGGTGGGATGCTCCAAGGGTCAGCATGGACTTAGTGGGCCAAAGGGCCTGTTTCCACACTGTAGAGGCTCCATGATTATTGTCCTAAATAGACAAACTTATTTACTTTATTCAGAGAGTCAGTATCCAATTCTACTTTCACTTTAGCTTCTTCCAAATTGTTTCCTGTAACTACCATTATTTTTGTCTTTTCAGTCTTCATACTCAATCAATGTCCCAAATTTCTAGATGTTGGAAGGTCAGCTCTGACTCTTCAAATAGTATGTTGTTAACTTTTTTGCCTTCAGTTTTACCCTGGATGCATTCTCTGAATATTTGTTCTGTGTATAAATTGAGTAATGTTGACGACATTTTCACAGCTTTGCCATAATCCTGCCTTTACTCAAAACATGTCACAGAGATAGTAGGAACTGCGATGCTGGAGAATCTGAGATAACACAGTTTGAAGCTGGATGAACACAGTGGGCCAAGCAGCATCAGAGGAGCAGGAAGGTTTGACGTTTCGGGCTCAGACCCTTTTTCTAACAAGGGTCTCAACTCGAAACCTCAAACTTTTCTACTCCTCTCATGCTGCTTGGCCCACTGTGTTCATTCAGCTTCACACCGTGTTATCTCTTTTTCTCAAAACATACCTGTTTTCCCGTCTTCTAAACTGATACTCATGATTAGGTTCCAGTGCAGGACTAACTCTCACATTTTTACTGTCAGTCATGGTTTAGCAATATGTCTATTACAGATGGATTCCAAAGAGGGGATGATGAAAATAAAAATGGTCAGCGAGCCAAGGAAGACATAGGAGTGATCAAAAAGTTTCAATCAAGAAAGTGCATTTTAAGGATTGTCCTAAAGGGAGGGACGTTAAAACACATGGGACTTAGTCTAGTGTGTAATGCCCAGCTGAGCTATGGGTGGGGACTTGTGCAGGAGCAATTCATTAGTTATAGGAAACAATTTGGAAGAAGTTAAAGTGAAGGTAGAATTGGATAGTTGGCTGTTCTGGGGAAGGGTCACTGGACCCGAAGCGTTAATTCTGATTTCTCTCCACAGATGCTGCCAGACCTGCTGAGCTTTTCCAGCAATTTCTGTTTGTGTGTGTGTGTGTAGCATTCTGGGGACATAGGCTCGAATCCCAACGTGGCATAGAATTTGAGTTCAATAAAAATCTAGAATTTAAAATCAAACTGGTTAAACAGTGACTATGTGACCAATGTTGATTGTTGTGAAAACACATCAGATCACTAATGTCCTTCAGGGAAGGAAATCTGCTGTCTTTAGCCAGTCTGGCATACATGTGACTCGAGACCCACATCAATGTGGTTGACTCTTAACCACTTGCTGGGCAATTAAGGGTTTGCAGCAAATGCTGTTCTAGCCAATGACATCCACATCCCGTGAAAGGTTTTTAAAAAGCCTGTAGAAGTATGAAGGGACAAGATCAGACAAGCATTTAAAGTAAAATACAACATCAAGCTATAGTGCATAGTCAAGACCATGATTCAGGCTCATTATCCACTGCTAGCCCTTTGCTTACCTTCTAGATTTCCAAAGGCAACTGGCTCCTGACTTGTCCGGGCACTTAGCAAAAGGGGCACCCTTACTTCTATAGAATAGAATCCACACAGTTGTGGAAGTAGACAATTCAGCCTGTTGAGTGCATACCGACCCTCCAAACAGCACCCCACCTCATCCTGTAACCCTATATTCCCCATGACTAACACACCTATCCTGGACACTATGGGTAATTTAGCATGGCCAATCCACCTAACCTGCACGTCTTTAGACCATGGGAGGAAACCAGAGCACCCGGATGAAACCCACGCAGACAAAGAGAGAACGTGCAAACTACACACAGACAGTCACTCAAGAGTGGAATTGAACCTGGGTCCCTGGTGCTGTGAGGAAGTAGTGCTACCCACTGGGCCTTATTGTAAGCAGCTCAGCAACGGAGGTCCTACAGAATATTGTTGTTCTTTCACTCCCACCAATGTCAGGCTCGTTTCTTTCCATTTCCTTCTTGAGACAAAGACAAAAGAATGTCCTGGTGCTGACGTTTGTATTTTATCAGGCCAGTTTCTGCATTCGTTTGGCAGATGAGAAGATTGATTGAATGCAGTGCCCAATAAAATTTACTGACATTTGCTCAATTTTGTATTTGGTAAATGTAATTAATTACATTGCCAATTCGCTTTGAGCTATTTTATATGGACGTTTTTCTTCAGGACCACAAGTTAGCAAAAGCTGTGGGATGGTTATACAGTGGAAAGTAAGATATATTCAGTAGGTAACTGGCTCCAATTGTACTGACGCTAATTTTATTCAACTCAAAACCTATTGCAATTAGCAACATAAGCGTTCCGTTACTTGAGAAAATATTCATGTTGCAAATGGTTTATATGAAAACGCACGAGTCCTATGACCGATGGGACAAAACATATTTTTAGTGACCTATTCAAAATTAGCAAGAACACCCATCACCTTCTGAGGATGGTCAAGGATAGTCAAAAAGTATGACATTTTCACTGTTGATGCAGTGTGCGGGAATAAAGAAATTAATTAGAAAGATAATGTCATTTCATCAATCTGTCACATGACATTAACTGGCCTTCAGTTTAAAGCCTTTTCTTTAATAATGTAATGATCTGATCCTGGAATTATATAAGACACTGGTCTGATCATGCCTGGCTTTTGTGTTCAACTCTGGGCACCACATTACAAGAAGGACATAATTTCTATTCAGAGAGTTTGGAAGAGATTTACAAGAATTTTACCATGTCTTGAAAATTGTAGCAATGTGGGAAGATGGGCAGGTCGGGGGTTGTTGTCCATAGAACAGAAGGAGCTGGACAATGACTAAATTGATGTGTAGAAAATAATTGATGGACAAGGAAGACATAATGCCCTTTCTGGATAAGTCAGTTATCAAGGGGCATCGATTTAAAGATTGATAGATGTATTAGAGGGGAAATGAGGGTTGTGCGTGTCTTAGCTCACTGCCTAGTTTGATGACGGAGGTGGAAATCCCCAATTCATCTGAAAGGAACTTGGATCTGCTGCTGAGGAACCTGCAAGACTACAGACCAAATGTGGGAAAATGGGCTAGTATATTCAACCAGTGAGCTGAATGGACTCTTCCTACGCCATAGCTTTTCTCAGTTTCTGTGATTCAATATTGCACCTTATCCTGAAAGTCCTGGCTTTTGTTGCAACGCCCTCGTAAATCTTTTTCTGAACCCTTTCAAGTTTCACATCTTTCCTATAGCAGGGAGAATAGAATTGAATGCAGTGTTCTAAAAGTGGCCCAAGCAATGTCCTGGATAACAAAGTGTGAAGCTGGATCTTAGGAGCACAAAAGCTGACATTTCAGGCCTAGACCCTTCATTGGAGCTCTCTGATGAAGGATCTAGGCCCGAAACGTCAGCTTTAGTACTCCGAAGATGCTGCTTGGACTGCAGCGTTCATCCAACTTCACACTTTGCTATCTCGGATTCTCCAGCATCTGTAGTTCCCATTATCTCCAAGCAATGTCCTGCCTGCATTTGGCCCATATCCGTCCAAACTCTTCCTATTCGTGAACTTATCCTCATGTCTTTTAAACCATTCTTACTGTACCCTGGATCCACCACTTTCTCTGGCCGTTCATTCCACACACGAACAACTCTCCATGTAAAAAAATGAGGAAGCTTATCTGCCTGAGAATTTTCTCCGCCTCAGAAAGTGGTGGAGATGGCATTGTTGAATAACTTTAAAACAGCGATAGATCCATTTTTGTTAGGCAGGGGAATTGCAAGTTATTGGGGCAAATGAAAATGTGAATTTTGAGACTCAAACAGGTCTGTCATGATTCTTTTAAATGGCACAGTAGGCTCGAAGAACTGAATGGTCTACTTCTACTCTTATCTTTCATACAAGTGTAGCCTTTTCAGCCACTTAAGTGTTGTTTGAAGTGGTAACATAGGAAATGTGCCAGTCAATTTGTCGACTGACAAGTTAGATAAAATGCTTGTATTTTGTCAGTTATTATCATCG
Organism: Stegostoma tigrinum; assembly: GCF_030684315.1. NCBI lineage: Eukaryota > Metazoa > Chordata > Chondrichthyes > Orectolobiformes > Stegostomatidae > Stegostoma > Stegostoma tigrinum. Next base: position 19,073,701 of record NC_081391.1, on the reverse strand, counting down.
GTGGATAGATGTCAGCAACAGAGAACTCCCTTGCTCGGACTCCAATACTGTGATGGCCTCTCATATTTAACTTGATTCTCTTCAGTTTCTCACTGAAATGCTACTTGTTCACTGGAGTCACATTAAGTTTGAATTAAAATAGCTACATTGCCTGCATCTGGGATCACTGAACAACAGCTCAGAAGAGTTCAGCGTACAAACACCACAGTCCTCAAGGGCTACCCTGCCATTGGAGTGAGACAGCGAGCAGTGAGCTCAATCTAAGCCCACCGCACTTCAGATGAGGAGCAAGGCTGAAAAGGTGGGACCCTCATGTCAACCTTGGCTGGTGTGGGAATTGAAAACAAAAACAAATATTGCTGGGGGAAAAAAATTCAGCAGGTCTGGCAGAATCTGTGGTGAGAAATCAGAGTTAGCGTTTCAGGTCCAGTGACCACTCTTCAGAACCTGCTGTGCTAGCATCACTTTGTATGACAAATCAGTCACCTCAGCAAACTGAACTCCTTCTCAGAGAGAGAACACTGCCTGCTCTCACATTCTGTGAATGTTAAAACCCTTGTATAAGGCTCAGGGCCTGAACCTGAGACCTTGTAACCGCTCTGGCTTGACTATTGATCAGCTGAGTCATCAAGGTGTAATTTGGGAGAATTAGGAAATAGGCAGATATTCAGATAACTGACATTACAGCCACTATGAACAGTCTATGGGCAATGTATCCCAATGACAGTCAGCAAAACAAATGTATGATTCTTCTATTGAAAACTGACCAGAACAAGCATTTCTTTCAATCCCAATCCTTCCAGGTGTAGCAGTGATCTACCTGTACTTCATCCAATCTCTAATATCTATTAAGCTAGTGATAATGGGAACTGCAGATGCTGGAGAATCCAAGATAATAAAATGTGAGGCTGGATGAACACAGCAGGCCAAGCAGCATCTCAGGAGCACAAAAGCTGACGTTTCAGGCCTAGACCCTTCATCAGAGAGGGGGATGGGGTGAAGGTTCTGGAATAAATAGGGAGAGAGGGGGAGGCGGACCGAAGATGGAGAGAAAAGAAGATAGGTGGAGAGTATAGGTGGGGAGGTAGGGAGGGGATAGGTCAGTCCAGGGAAGATGGACAGGTCAAGGAGGTGGGATGAGGTTAGTACGTAGGAGATGGGGGTGCGGCTTGGTGTGGGAGGAAGGGATGGGTGAGAGGAAGAACAGGTTAGGGAGGCAGAGACAGGCTGGGCTGGTTTTGGGATGCAGTGGGTGGAGGGGAAGAGCTGGGCTGGTTGTGTGGTGCATTGGGGGGATGGGATGAACTGGGCTGGTTTTGGGATGCGGTGGGGGAAGGGGATATTTTGAAGCTGGTGAAGTTCACATTGATACCATTGGGCTGCAGGGTTCCCAAGCGGAATATGGGTTGCTGCTCCTGCAGCCTTCGGGTGGCATCATTGTGGCAGTGCAGGAGGCCCATGATGGACATGTCATCTAAAGAATGGGAGGGGGAGTGGAAATGGTTCGCGACTGGGAGGTGCAGTTCTTTATTGCGAGCCATGCGTAGGTGTTCTGCAAAGCGGTCCCCAAGCCTCCACTTGGTTTCCCCAATGTAGAGGAAGCCACGCCGGGTACAATGGATACAGTATACCACATTGGCAGATGTGCAAGTGAACCTCTGCTTAATGTGGAAAGTCATCTTGGGGCCTGGGATAGGGGTGAGGGAGGAGGTGTGGGGGCAAGTGTAGCATTTCCTGCGGTTGCAGGGGAAGGTGCCAGGTGTGGTGGGGTTGGAGGGCAGTGTGGAGTGAACAAGGGAGTCACGGAGAGAGTGGTCTCTCCGGAAAGCAGACAAGGGTGGGGATGGAAAATGTCTTGGGCGGTGGGGGCGGATTGTAGATGGCGGAAGTGTCGGAGGATGATGTGTTGTATCCAGAGGTTGGTGGGGTGGTGTGTGAGGACGAGGGGGATCCTCTGGGGGCGGTTGTGGCGTCGGCGGGGTGTATGGGATGTGTTGCAGGAAATGCGGTAGACGTGGTCAAGGGCGTTCTCGACCACTGTGGGGGAAAGTTGCGGTCCTTGAAGAACTTGGACATCTGGGATGTGCGGGATTCTGGTGTGGCTTCTACTTAAGACAAAGGAGCAAGTGTGAGCTCTAAGGACCTTAAGTTGGCTCCATCTTTTAATAAGATCACAACCAATCTTACACGACATTACTTTCCTGAATTGTTGCCCTATCCCTTGATTCACTTCCAGAAGATTTGGTTTATAGGTTTAATCAGCTGCTATCCATTGGAATATTGCAAAATCCTTTCCAAATCCCAAAGCGGGTGGCACGGTGGCTCAGTGTTTAGTACTGATGCCTCACATTGCCCGGGAACTGGGTTTGATTCCAACCTCAGGTGACAGTCTGTGAGGAGTTTGCACATTCTCCCCGTGTCTGCATGGGTCCCCTCCAGGTGCTCCGGTTTCTTTCCACAGTCCAAAGATGTGCAGATTAGGGTGGATGAGCCATGCTAAATTGCCCCACAGTGTCCAGGGATGTACAAACCCGGTGGATTAGCCACAGGGATAGAGTAGCGGGGTGGGTCTGGGTGGGATGTTCTTCAGAGGGTCAGTGCACCTTGATGAGCTGAATGGCCTCTTCCTGCACTGTAGGTCTTCTATAAAATAAAGGCCACACAGAACCGAGGAATGATGATTACAACAAAGACATTGCAAAGAAAAACTCAGCAGATACAGCAGCATCTGTGAAGAGAAACAGAGCTAAAGTTCCAAGGGTTACTGGACCTGGAATATTAACTCTATTTGCCAGACCTGCTGAGTATCTTCAGCAATTTCTGTTTTGGATTGTTTAAAATCTCCAGCATCTGCAGTTCTTGGTTTTAGACTGCAATTACTCTGTATTCACCGGAAATCTTAGAATCCCTACAGGAAATAGGCCCTTTGGCCCAACAAGAGTACACTGACCCTCGGTGCATCCCACCCAGACCCATCCTCCTATAATCCATACACCCCCGAACACTACGGGGCAAATTAGCACGGCCAATCCACCCTAAACTGCACATCTTTGGACTGTGGGAAGAAACTGGGTCACCCGGAGGAAACCCACGCAGGCACGGGGAGAATGTGCAAACTCCACACAGACAGTTGCCCAAGGGTGGAATCGAACCTGGGTCCCTGGCGCTGTGAGGCTGCTGTGCTAACCACTGAGCCACCGTGCTACCCCAATGGTTAGGATAACCTTGTGGATAGGGTTCTCCAGACACAGTGGTCATGGTTCATCATTCATCAGGCACATATAAAATTGTTCATTTACTCAGGCCATGAACCTGATTTGATTCCTTCCTAACTTGCTATTTTCAGGGACTTAAGCAGTAGCAAGATCAATCACTGGATTGTTTTTCCTTATGGTATTTTCACTCTTTCCAAAACTTATGTTTTGTTGAAGAAAAGATACATTATATTAAAGCTTTTCATCTTGCAATAATCAGGACAATCTGAAATACTAACAATGCAGTAATCCAACATTTATACTGTATGACAGGAGAGTGCTGTCATGTTGGCAAGTGGACTTTGTTTGGTAAACATGATGTGGGGATGATGGTAAAGACATTGCTGTGGAGAATGCAGCAGTAAATGATGACTGACAGTTAACTGCTAGGATTTGCTAGATTCCAAATCAGGCAGTTAATAGTCAATCATCATTATCTGCTACATTCTTCATGGCAACATGTCTACCAATCAGAGTTCACTTGTCAACAATTAATACCCTCTTCTTATACAATATAAACATTAGCTTTGACCTATGTTGGTATTTCTTATGAATTGACCAGATGAGTGCAGGACAGAAAGCTCCAACTAAATGTCTCTTTTGTCAGCATTACTCAAGTACTGTATGACTAGACGATTATTTGTCACCAATCCTGTTCTTTTACTTGCCCTATTAATGTTGACACACTTGTGAAGTCAGAGTCATATTTTCATTCCCCTGTGTTGTTACATTACAGTGCAGAGAAACAAGCTGAATGAAACTGGGGTGGGTGAAAATATGACGGGCTGATGATAGGAAGCTGCTGGGGTGGGGATATCAGGCTGAAATTATTAGCTGGTGATTTCTAGCAGAATATGCCTGGATGAAGACAGGATTAGCTTTCAGTGCTGATTCATCAGCCTCACCCCCTTAGTTGGATAGCCTACTAGATTTGCACTTGAGAAATGGCCACTTGTAGTTAAACTGGAGGGCTGCTTGTGCTCTGAGAAACAAACTACAGAAGACAATCGCAGGGTGGGCACTTTGCAAGTGTTGAGATAAAAGCACTTGTTCAGATAATGGATAAAGGACTTTTGTCTGCAGAGCTGAACTGGTTGATGCACTAGTACAGGGTTAATGTTTACTCTGGTCAGTATCGCTCCCTACGGCAATGAGCTGCAGCTGTTACTGTAGCATTTGATCTGTCAGACGTCAAGACGTTGTGATGTTGTCTCTTTAGCGTTCTGTTTGTGAAGATTGGCACTAATAAACTCTGCTAATCGGGAGCATTGTGACTAATTAGTCTGTTTAATTTCTGAGCTACATTATACCAATTGAAAAGGCCACTTGGTCTTGTTGCATTGATTTTCTTAATCAATTTGTTAATTCTTGTTGTGTGAGCCACCCGCATGTTTCTCCAGTCTTCTGTTTGTCTCCAGCCAAGAAGTTAGTGTCAGAATCTCTCAGAGCCCTTTGCAAGCAACGTATTACTTTCAAAATGAAGTCAGTAATAGCAACAACAGCAGCCTGCATTTATATAGTACCATTAAAGCAGCATCAAGATTCTTTACGAGACGGACAATGAGATACAATTGACCCTGAACCAATCAAAAGAGGAATTAAGGGATATGACAAAACGCTTGGTCAAAGGGGATGGTTTTAAGCAGTGTGAAATGGAAGTGAGATATGGAGAGGCAAAGAGGTGTACCTAGCCTTTGTGGAGATTGGCACCTAAGCAACTAAAGGTGGACTGAAGAAAATTTAAATCTATCAATCCTAATTAGTAATGACATATTCTTCATTGTAAGCAGGCAGTGACTAATTGAAACAAAGGCAGAAATTGCTGGAGAAACTCAGCCAGTCTGGCAGCATCTGTGGGAAGAAAGCAGAATTAATGTTTCAAGTCCAGTGACTCTCCATCAGAACTTCAGTGGCTAAATGAATATATTCCATTCCCACCCACTTGAACGTAATTGTTTTCCACCATAAGGGCTTACTTAGAGCACATACTTTCTCACTCAATAAGGTCTTGTGTGTGATATCATCCCAGTGGATTTGTTCTAAAAGGTTTCATCAAGTGATCTCCTACTTCAACAGATACGTTCGTAGAATTCCTAAAGTGTGGAAACAGCCATTCAGCCCATCTGAGGGGTCACGATGGGGGCTCTTGGTGATTACAGAGGTTTGTGACAATGTCACTGGATGAATAATTCAGAGCTCTAGGCATGGGTTCGAAACCCACCAATGCAAATAGAGTGATAGAGTCAAACAGCATGGAAACAGACCGTTCGGTCGAATGTGCCAAACATAATCCCAAACTAAATTAGTCCCACCTGCCTGCTCCTGGCCCATATGAATCCAAACCTTTTCCATTCATATATCCATCCAAATGACTTTTAAATGTTGTAATTGTACCCACACCCACCTCTTCACAATGAAGTTCTCTCCACACACGAACCACCCTCTGTATAAATAAAATTGCCTCATGTCTTTTTAAATATCTCTCCTTGCACCTTAAAATTATGTCCCCTAGTCTTGAAATTTCCCATCTTAGAGAAAAGGCAACTACCATCAATTTTATCTATAATTCTCATTATTTTATAAACTTCTATCAGGTCACCTCTCAACCTCCTACGCTCCAGTGAAAAATGTCCAACCTTATCCAGCCTTTCTCTATAATGCAAATCATCCATACCTGGCACAAAGAAACAAAGAAACCTACAGCACAGGAACAGGCCCTTCGGCCTCCAAGCCTGCGCCGATCAAGATCCTCTGTCTAACCTGTCATCTATTTTCTAACGGTCTGTGTCCATTTGCTCCCTGCCCATCCATGTACCTGTCCAAATATATCTTAAAAGACGCTAACGTGTCTGTGTCTACCACCTCCGCTGGCAACGCGTTCCAGGCACCCACCACCCTCTGCGTAAAGAACTTTCCACGCATATCTCCCATAAACTTTCCTCCTTTCACTTTGAACTCATGACCCCGAGTAATTGAGTCCCCCACTCTGGGAAAAAGCTTTTTGCTATCCACCCTGTCTATACCCCTCATGATTTTGTAGACCTCAATCAGGTCCCCTCTCAATCTCCGTCTTTCTAATGAAAATAATCCTAATCTACTCAACCTCTCTTCATAGCTAGCACCCTCCGTACCAGGCAACATCCTGGTGAACCTCCTCTGCACCCTCTCCAAAGCATCCACATCTTTTTGGTAATGTGGCGACGAGAACTGTACACAGTACTCCAAATGTGACTGAACCAAAGTCCTATACAACTGCAACATGACCTGCCAACTCTTGTACTCAATACCCCGTCCAATGAAGGAAAGCATGCCACATGCCTTCTTGACCACCCTATTGACCTGCGTTGTCACCTTCAGGGAACAATGGACCTGAACACCCAGATCTCTCGGTTCATCAATTTTCCCCAGGACATTTCCATTTACTCTATAGTTCACCCTTAAATTTGATCGTCCAAAATGCATCGCCTCGCATTTGCCCGGATTGACCTCCATCTGCCATTTATCTGCCCAACTCTCCAATCTACCTACATTGTGCTGTAATTTCTGACAGTCCCCTTACTATCTGCTACTCCACCAATCTTAGTATCATCAGCAAACTTGCTGATCAGACCACCTACACCTTCCTCCAGATCATTTACATATATCACAAACAAAAGTGGTCCCAGCACAGATCCCTGTGGAACACCACTGGTCACAGGTCTCCAATTTGAGAAACTCCTTTCAACTACTACCCTCTGAATCCTGTTGCCTAGCCAGTTTTTTATCCGTCTAGCTAGCACACCCTGGACCCCATGTGACTTCACTTTCGCCATCAGCCTGCCATGGGGAACCTTATCAAATGCCTTACTGAAGTCCATGTATATTACATCTATAGCCTTTCCCTCATCAATCAACTTTGTCACGTTCTCAAAGAATGCAACATGCTAGTAAATCTCTTCTAAACCCTCTCCAGCCTGATAATATCTTTCCTATAACTGGGTGACCAGAACTGGACACAGTACTCCAGAAGAGGCCTCACCAATGTCCTGTACAACCTCAACATAAAGTCCCAACTCCTATATTCAAAGGACTGGGCAATGAAGGCAAGCATGCCAAATGCCTTTTTGACCATCCTGTCTTTCTGTAATGCAAACTTTAAAGAATTATATACCTGCACTCCTAGGTCGCTCTGTAGTACAAGACCACTCAAGGCCCTACCATTAACTGTATAAGCCCTACCCTTGTTTGTTGTACCAAAATGCAAAACCTCGCATTTATCCAAACTGAACTCCATTTGGCATTTTTCGGCTCATTGACCCACTTGATCAAGATCCATTTGTAATCTTAGAAAACATTCTTCACTGTCTACAAGGCCACTAATTTTGGTGTCATCCGCAAACTTACGAGCCATGCCTTCTATATTCTCATCCAAATCATTTATATAACTGACAAACAAAAGAGGAGCCAGAACCGATCCCTGTGGAACACCACTGGTCACAGGCCTCCAGTCTGGGAAAAACCCTCCATCATTACTCTCTGTCTTCTGCTGTTAAAGCCATTATGTATCCAACTGGTAAGCTTATCCTGAATCTCATGTGACCTAACTTTACTGATTAGTCTACCATGAGGAACATTGTTAAAGGCTTTTCTAAAATCCAGACAAATGTCTACTGTTCTGTCTTCATCAACCTTTTTGGTAATTTCCTCCAAAATCTCAATCAGATTTGTGAGATACGATTTTCCTCACACAAAACCATGCTGACTATCCCTAATCAATTTCTGCTTCTCTAGAAGTCCCTAAATTCTATCTTTTATAATTACCTCTGACAGTTTACGCTCAACCGACGTCAGACTCACGGGTTTTGGATTTAAAACTTATTCTAATGTTGACTCATTGTCAATTGGCATATAAATCCAGCTGGTTCAGGAGACAGAGCCCAGGTTGCAAATGGGGTCCATTCTCAAGTTGGTTTGAACACAAGTTAGAACAATGTAAAGCAATTCTTTGGTAAATGCAGGAAATATTCATATATTAGGTATTCATAATTAAACTCCCATGTATAATTGTGAGCCCACTTAGAATCCCTCCAGTATTGATAGAGGCCAATCAGCCCATCAAATCACATCAAGCCTCTAAAGTGCATCACACTCAGATTTTGCCAGCCCCATATCTGCATTTACCATGGCTAAGCCTCCCAGCCCACAAATCCCTGAACACTATGGACAATTTAGCATGGTTAATTCACCTAACCTATACATCTTTGTGCTGGGCGGGGGGCGCAAACCCATGCAGACATGGGGAGAATGTGGAAACTTTTTACACATACAATCACCCATGGCTGGGTTTGAACCCAGGCCGCTGGCACTGTGAGGCTAACCACTGAGTCACCATGCATTACGTCAGACATTTAGAAACTGGGGAACCTGTAAAGTGCTTCGAGGAAGCAAATTTCCTAACCATAACCAGTCTGGCCGACATGTGACTGTAAACCCAATTGCCTCTTAACTTCCTCTGAAATGGCCTCAACAGCCAATCAGTGGAAAGACAATGAGGAAAGGGCAGTAAATGCCAGCTTTGCCAGTGATGCCCGCATCTTTCACAAGAATAAAACATAATTATTTGGTTGCATAACGAATTATCCAACTCCTTTTTTACACCATCTCTGATTTTGTTTAAAGCTCCAGTGATTTATTTCCAGAAGGCAGGCATGGCTGGGATGAATCTTGACTTAATTCCAGGAGATGCCAGGACAATCCAAGAAAGTTGACAACCCCCTTCACTCAGGCATCCACCTCTCTACAGCCTCAGATGAGACACCGAGGTTGACCACACATTCACGCCCGAGCTACTGTGGGAAGGTTCCACGCGACACTTGTCCTTCTTGTGGTTTCACAGCTGGGATCAATGTGCTGAGATGGGCTTCCAAGCCCCACACCCTCTTGCCAATCGGTTCACTGCACGGTCTGGCCCCGGTCAGCTGCCGGTAGCTTTGCTGTCAGTTTGTGAAGCTGTCACAATGAAGTCGCATTAGACTGTGTCAAACAGCAACAGCTGAAGAATCCACTTAGCTGTGTTTCGTCTGTTTATGAGAAAACAGTGACTGGCCTTATCGGAGGTAATTCCAGGACTTAAATTACTGCACGCAAAGAAAGCTGTGCCAATGTACTGAAAGGGCTTCAATCTGCTGTCTCAAGCACCGGGCCACTTTACAGTGCTCACTGAATCACATGGCTGTTAAAGCACCCATTCCTGGTTTCAGCTGGTCAATAGTTGTTCCATTAGACTGTGCAGGACAGACTTAGCCCTACGCTCAGTTTAGATTTAACAGGGCTTACTCTACAGATTGATTCCACCTAAACACTTCGTTACTGTATCCCAGAAAAGTCTCTACATTCCTACAGTCTGCTTTCATGATTCTGACCAAAATACTTGACCTTCAGGTATATTCATTTTTGGATGCAAAGTTTCTGCTATTTCAGCCACTTCATTGGCTGTAAAGCTCAAAATTAATGCACAATCTTACTTTCTATTTGAGAAATCCCAACTATCAGTATTTTTTAAATCAACCTGATCATTACACAACTCTGGAGCAGAAGGGACTTGAATCCACTGGCTCAAAAATAGGGACACTACACTGCACCACAGCAGCGCAAGACACTCAGGTCAATGGTACACAGGAAGCCAAATCAATGTATTAGTCAACTTCAAACATGACTGTACACAAGACAATTTCCAAAGACCTAACGACATCTCAATTCTAATTACAGAACCATCTCAGTAGTGGCCCAATACACTACTGACAGAAAAACTAAAAGAACTGCAACGTTGTAAGTCAGAAAACAAAACAGAAATTGCTGGAAAAGCTTAATAAAATGTGAGGCTGGATGAACACAGCAGGCCAAGCAGCATCTCAGGAGCACAAAAGCTGACGTTTCGGGCCTAGACCCTTCATCAGAGAGGGGGATGGGGGGAGGGAACTGGAATAAATAGGGAGAGAGGGGGAGGCGGACCGAAGATGGAGAGTAAAGAAGATAGGTGGAGAGGGTGTAGGTGGGGAGGTAGGGAGGGGATAGGTCCGTCCAGGGAAGACGGACAGGTCAAGGAGGTGGGATGAGGTTAGTAGGTAGCTGGGGGTGCGGCTTGGGGTGGGAGGAAGGGATGGGTGAGAGGAAGAACCGGTTAGGGAGGCAGAGACAGGTTGGACTGGTTTTGGGATGCAGTGGGTGGGGGGGAAGAGCTGGGCTGGTTGTGTGGTGCAGTGGGGGGAGGGGATGAACTGGGCTGGTTTAGGGATGCAGTAGGGGAAGGGGAGATTTTGAAACTGGTGAAGTCCACATTGATACCATATGGCTGCAGGGTTCCCAGGCGGAATATGAGTTGCTGTTCCTGCAACCTTCGGGTGGCATCATTGTGGCAGTGCAGGAGGCCCATGATGGACATGTCATCAAGAGAATGGGAGGGGGAGTGGAAATGGTTTGCGACTGGGAGGTGCAGTTGTTTGTTGCGAACTGAGCGGAGGTGTTCTGCAAAGCGGTCCCCAAGCCTCCGCTTGGTTTCCCCAATGTAGAGGAAGCCGCACCGGGTACAGTGGATGCAGTATACCACATTGGCAGATGTGCAGGTGAACCTCTGCTTAATGTGGAATGTCATCTTGGGGCCTGGGATGGGGGTGAGGGAGGAGGTGTGGGGACAAGTGTAGCATTTCCTGCGGTTGCAGGGGAAGGTGCCGGGTGTGGTGGGGTTGGAGGGCAGTGTGGAGCGAACAAGGGAGTCACGGAGAGAGTGGTCTCTCCGGAAAGCAGACAGGGGAGGGGATGGAAAAATGTCTTGGGTGGTGGGGTCGGATTGTAAATGGCGGAAGTGTCGGAGCGGCGTCCTCTACATTGGGGAAACCAAGCGGAGGCTTGGGGACCGCTTTGCAGAACACCTCCGCTCAGTTCGCAACAAACAACTGCACCTCCCAGTCGCAAACCATTTCCACTCCCCCTCCCATTCTCTTGATGACATGTCCATCATGGGCCTCCTGCACTGCCACAATGATGCCACCCGAAGGTTGCAGGAACAGCAACTCATATTCCGCCTGGGAACCCTGCAGCCATATGGTATCAATGTGGACTTCACCAGTTTCAAAATCTCCCCTTCCCCTACTGCATCCCTAAACCAGCCCAGTTCATCCCCTCCCCCCACTGCACCACACAACCAGCCCAGCTCTTCCCCCCCACCCACTGCATCCCAAAACCAGTCCAACCTGTCTCTGCCTCCCTAACCGGTTCTTCCTCTCACCCATCCCTTCCTCCCACCCCAAGCCGCACCCCCAGCTACCTACTAACCTCATCCCACCTCCTTGACCTGTCCGTCTTCCCTGGACTGACCTATCCCCTCCCTACCTCCCCACCTACACCCTCTCCACCTATCTTCTTTACTCTCCATCTTCGGTCCGCCTCCCCCTCTCTCCCTATTTATTCCAGTTCCCTCCCCCCATCCCCCTCTCTGATGAAGGGTCTAGGCCCGAAACGTCAGCTTTTGTGCTCCTGAGATGCTGCTTGGCCTGCTGTGTTCATCCAGCCTCACATTTTATTATCTTGGAATCTCCAGCATCTGCAGTTCCCATTATCTCTTATTGCTGGAAAAGCTTTGCAGGTTTCTGAGGAAAGGTCACTCAACCCGAAATGTTAACTCTGATTTCTCTCCACACATGCTGTCGGACCCTGCTGAGCTTTTCCAGCTATTTCTGTTTTGTTTTCTGACTTACAACATTGCAGTTCTTTTGGTTTTTCTGTTGATAGTGTATTGGGCCACTACTGAGACGGTTCTGTAATTAGAATTGAGATGTTAGGTCTTTGGAAATTGTGTTGTGTACAGTCATGTTTGAAGTTGACCAATACATTGACTTGGCTTCCTGTGTCAATAGTGTCAAAAACAGAAATTGCCAGAAAAGCTTTGCAGGTTTCTGAGGAAAGGTCTCTCAACCCGAAATATTAACTCTGATTTCTCTCCACAAATGCTGTCAGACCCTGCTGAGCTTTTCCAGCAATTTCCATTTTTGAACCTATTGACATCCAACTTTCTAATGAAACCTCGACTGTAATTTTGTATAAATCCCGATTAATAAGGAACACATTCAGTTAGTGATATACCCAGGGCCCTAATATGTCCACTGCTTCCTGAAGATGGTTAGAAATAACTATCTATGTTCACACTGTTGGAGATGTACAGAAAAATACTCAGTATGCTTCCAATGATTTTAAAAGGAATTAAAATCAAGTGCATCATCTCCAAGGTTCAGAGATAAATGAACAAAGTTGCCTTGCCAGCAACATGGATTCATAAAGTCTTCAACATTATCATGTCCTTGTACATATTTACCTGTAAACTATATACCAGAAGGAGTGTGTCACCCAGTCCCACAGACCAATCAGTCAGTTCATTGCTCATTTATGGTTCAACCCCATTTAGCTATCTTTATTCCCTTATCTGACTGCAACCAATTCATTTTCCTTTCCAAATATTTAATTTCTGACAAAAACGTTCATGGGATTTGGCTATCATCACGTAGGCTAACATTTATTATATATTCCTAATTTCCTCACAAACACCTTCTCACTTTTTTATTTTTTCAGAGGACAGCATGCTTGCCTTAATTGCTCAGTTCTTTCCCTTCTTTTAGCTTTACTTGTTACACTCTCTGTCACCATAGCCGCTCTCCCATCCCCCAACTCCAGTGAGACAGTCTGTCCTTTCCAGTCTGACAGTTAGACTGTCTGCCATTCTCACATTCTGGTCACTTAATCTGAACTATCAACATCCCTTCTTCCCCAGCCATACGTCCCCCAACTATTGCATAAACGCTGCACCCTCCACACTTCACATCAGCTCTGATGATGAGTCACTTAGACTCAAAACGTTGGCTTGCTCTCTCTCCAAGGATGCTGCCTGACCCGCTGTGATCTCCAACATTTTTTTTGTTTTCAGTACAGATTCCAGCATCTGCAGTAATTTGCTCCTATTTTGAATAAAGGAGTTGGGAAGTCATGTTGAGGTTGCACAAGCCTCTCCTGGAGTACTGTGTCCAGTTCTGGTGACCCCATTACAGGGAAGATACTATTAAGCTAGAGAGGTTTCAGAAGAGATTTACCAGGATGTTGCCAAGTATGTAACATTTGAGTTATAGAGACTGGATAGGCTGGGACTTTTTTTACTGGAGCATAGGTGGTTGAGAGGTGATCTTATAGTGGTTTACAAATCATGAGGAGTATGGATGAGATTAATGGTAGGCTTTATTCCTAGAGTGGGGGATTTCAAGACTAGGGGTCATATTTTTAGGATGAGAGGAGAGAGACTTAAAAAAAGACATGAGGGGCGAATGTTTTACACAGAGGGTGGTTCACATGTGGAATGAACTTCCTGAGGAAATGGTGGATGCAGGCACAGTTACAACGTTTAAAAGACGCTTCGATGATTCGGAAAAGTTTGGAGGGACAAAGGACAGGAGCAGGCAGCTGGGACTAGTTTAGTTTGGAATTATGTTCGGCACAGGCTGATTGGACCGAAGGGTCTCTTTCTATGCTGTATGACTCTAGGATTCTATATGGGTGTCGCTAGCTAGACCAGAATTTATTACAAGTCCGTAATTGTCTAGAGGGCAGTTAAGAGTCAGCCACATTGCTGTGAGTCTGGCATCACTTGCAGGTCAGATCAGGTGAGGTTTCCTTCCCTCAAGGACATCAGGGAAGTAGATTTTTTTTGGTGACAATTAACAGTAGCTCACGTTTTTACTGAATTCAGATTACCATCTGCCACAGTGAGGTTCAAGCCCATGTGTCCCAAACACTAGGCTCAGTCTTTGGATTATTAACCCAGCAATTTTGATCCATAGAATCCACATATCTCTGAGGAGTAGTGACCCAGGAGGAAAAGCCTTTTGCTTTATGCCTGTGCAGAGTCCCAGTGCAATATACACAGAAGGGATTTTAACGAGAACAGGACAAATCAAGACATAACACTTTACAATCTTCTCAAGGATTCTTTTGCCAAGACTGTGGTACCTAGAAACTGACCTGGGGATCGCTTAAGATGTTTAGCATTGAAAAAGTCAATCAGACTCACAAGTCAAGTCAGTGAATCAGATCACATTTTATGTCATAAAATATTTGGCCAAATGTAACTCAATTTTGTGCATAGATTTGGAGCTTGGTGAATCCTTACTGAATAGATGGTAATCTACCTCCAAATCTCAAGGTTGTCCTGACCACCTGACTGTTTGCTTCCATTTCACAACTTCTCCATGTTTCCACTCTTTCATAGCATACCTACGGTAGCCTCAAACTCATTGCTGAGTACAGGCCAGGAAAGAGTGTCCTGGTCGCCCATTTAGAAAACAGTTACTACTTTCAGTAACTCCATGTTGTTGAACCTTTGAAATAAAAGCAGATGAATCATAGAATCCCCAGTGTGGAAGCAGGCCATTCAGCCCATTGAGTCCAAACTGACTCTCCAAAGAGCATCTTACCCAGGCCCATCCCTCCCTGTAACCCCACATTTCCCATGGCCAATCCACCTGACAACCACATCCTTGGACTGTGGGGAGAAACCCATGTAGATACAGGGAAGATGTGCAAACTCCATACAAACAGTCACCTGAGGGTAGAATCGAACCCAACTAACCACTGAGCTACCTTGCCACCCTAGAGCAGTCAATTTGGCCCATCTTAGCTCATTCCTCTACAACGTCACCAACTTTCTCTACAACTCCAAGGTTTTGCATCCATTACATTCCCCAAAGTCCCTTTGATTTGTTGATCAATTTCAATGAGAAGAATTTTTTTGTGCCATCCAAAACAACTGTCCTTTTGCCAGTTTTAACCACTGCTGTCTTATTCCAATGCTTTAGTTTGCCTTCAAGTGGCATTCCTGTTTTACTGTACAGCCCCCGCACATCCCACCTAAAAACTGAAATAACCTTTCAGATCGAGACTAAACCTCATAAGTACAGGATAATCAATCAATTAAAAATCCAGCAGAGAATTCAGGAGTAATGTCTACAGTGAGATAGCAGTGAGAATGTGGAGCTCACTTCTATAAGTGGCCAATGGGAATAGCATTGAGATATTTAAGGAAAATCTTTCAAAACATTTGAGAAAGGAATAGGAGGATAAGCAAGTAGAAGTAAGGAGTGAGGAGGTTTGTGCCGATCATAAACATTGAAATGGAATACTTCAGCAAAATGGTCAGTTTGTTTTTTTTTAATAGATAACACAATGTGGAGCCGGAGGAACACAACAGGCCAGGCAGCATCAGAGGAGCAGGAAAGCTGACGTTTTGGATCGGGACCCTTCTTCAGAAATGGGGAGGGCGTAGAAAGCTCAGAAATAAATAGAGAGAGGAGGGGTGGGACTGGGGAAGGTAGGTGGGATGGTGATAGATGAGGGCAGGTAGGCAGTGCTGGGGATTGGTCAGTGAAGTGGGAGGAACAGATAGATGGGAGAGAAGACAGACAGGTTGTGTCTGGTCAAGGAGGCAGGGATGAGAGGGAGGGTTGGGCATGAGATGAGGCTAGAGGTGGGGAGATTTTGAAACAGTTTTTTTTATTTGTTTACGTAGCCTAGCAGTGGCTGGCTCAAGCCGCATTTATTGCCTATCCTTAGCCACCCTGAAGAAGGTGGTGATGAGCTGTTACTGGAACCACTGCGGTCCACACGCTGTAGATAGGTCCACAATGGTACTAGGGGGGAAAGTCCAGGATTCTGACTCAGCAATGCAGAAAGCCCTCTGTGATCCACTGGAGAATTTAAGAAAACTTCTTACCGATGAGTTCTGTGCATATACCCGCCTGTATCAGCGTGCACACATGAAGGAAAATGGAATGGAACAAATGTGGGAATGGGTTGGGAAGGAGTTTTATGGTGGGAGAAAACTTGCAAGGCAACTTGAACACCGACATACTCCAGGGGGCTGTTTGTGTTCTGAAGGTTCCATTCTGTTTGAAGCTTGTAATTATGGCACAGCTTTCAATACTTTTTATCCTTTTTTTAAAGGGGGAGGTGGTGGTGCTATCATTAGACTATTAATCCAGAGACTTGATAATGTTCTGGGGAAGCAGGTTTGAATCCTGCCACAGCAGATGGTGGAATTTCAATTTAATTAAAATAAAGTCCGGAATTAAAAGTCTAATAATGACCATGAATCCATTGTCAATTGTCAGAAAAACCCATCTGGTTTACAATTATCCTTTAGGGAAGGAAACTGCCATCATTACCTGGTCAAGCCTACATGTAACTCCAGACCCACAGCAATATAGTTGACTCATAACTGCCTTATGGGCAATTAGGGATGGGCAACAAATGCTGGCCTAGCCAGCAATGCCCTCATCCCTTGAATGAGTAAAGGGAAAAAAGAAAACTTTAATCATAGTTATAATAGTCGCCTAGAACTCATAGCTGAGGGCAGATCAGGAAACATTTTGAAACAGTTAACATTTTCACTTCCAGCAACTTCATGAATTAGTAACCACTAATGTATTTCCAAGGTTTTGTATCCATTACCTTTCTCTTAAGTCCCTTTGATTTCTGGATCAGTCCCTATGTGAAGCATTTCTCTGCACCATCTGTACATATTGTTCTTTTGCCAGTTTTAACCAATGCTGTCTTATTCCAATACCTTAGTTTGTCTTCAAGTGGCATTTCTGATATACTTTCTCCAGATCGGTCAATGTCCTGCATACCTTTACAAACATTTGCTCTCATGCTCCTCTTGTTTAGACTGAAGAACCGAACCTACTTTCAGCTCTTCCTCACACAGCTAGCTCAGGGAATCAACCTTATGACAATGTCCTGGAAATTCCCCTGGGCCTGAAACTGTCCCTTGTGGCATGGCAACCAAAAATGATCACAGTCCTCAAGGTATGGCCTGACCAGAGAGCTGCACAACTTAAATAAATCTTCCTCTGATCTGCAGTTCAGAAACAAATTCCAAAATATCTGATATTCTCCTTCAGGATGAAGGAAGTGTCCCTTGTAAGTCATGCATACAAAGATATTCTTCCCAGCATCCTGGCCAACACCAAACCCTCAACCAACATCATAAAAAAACAAATAATCTGGTCATTATTACATTGTTCTTTCCAATGAACAAGTTCCCTGCTCCCTTTCATGTCCTATGATGGAAACTACACTTTGAAAATATTTTGTTAGCTGTGTAAAGCTCTTTGGGACATCCCGAGCTCTTGAAGGGTGCTATAAAATGCACATTCCTTCTTTCAATTTGTGATATAGGTATTTTAAACAGTTAGACTTCCAAGTATATGATACACTGGAAGCCAAATCAATGAATCAGCCAATTCCAATCTTGACTGAAAGTACGGTGATTTCCAAAGGATCAATTTAAACCACAGAGCCATCCGCAATTGCAGCGGGGCCTGAAACATTGCCGGCTTCTTTGAACTAATTGATCCCAAGAAGCTTGTAACAGCACTGGTGTCATGTCACTTCGGTTGTAGGGTAACATTTGACAGCACTGTGCCATCAGTGTCATGCTCTGGGACAAATTACTTCATGCCATTCAAATCCCAGTGCTTAAATCCATCTGTGGCTTTGCTCCATGTCTTTGTAACCTCCTGCAGACCTACAACCCTCTCGGATCTGGGCATTTCTTCAATTCTGCCTTCCAATTTTGCTCATTGGTAAATGTACCTCCGCCTATCGAGGCCCTAAACTTGGGAATTCTTTCCCTAAATCTCTCCATCTTCTTAGCTTTCTTTCTCCCTCTTCTTTTGATGAATCCTTTAAACCTAATATCTACTTGTGGGAAACAGTGTCAAACTTATACATGTTAATGTCCCATAAAGCATGCTCAAACATGTGGGTAGAACATCTAGTCCCTCAAGCCTGAGGATGTTGCCAGGATTGGACGGTTTGAGATGTAGGGAGAAGGTGAATAGGCTGGCGTTACTTTCCCTGGAGCACTGGAGGCTGAGGGGTGACCTTGTAGAGGCTTATAAAATCTTGAGGAGCATGGATAGGGTGAATAGCCAAGGTCTTTTTTTTCCCCAGAGTAGGGGAGTTCAAAACTAGAGAGCATAGTTTGAGGTGAGGGGTGGTAAGATTTAAAAGGGACCTGAGGGGCAACTTCTTCACACAGAGGGTGGTGCGTGTATGGAATGAGTTGCCAGATGAAGGGGTTGGGGCTGGTACATTTACAACATTGAAAAGGCATCTGGATGGGGACATGTCAGCTGCACTACTGTTGTGCCACAACCAACAGCTCCAATTGCAAGATGGTGGCACAGTAAAAAGGACCAACCAGAGCTAGTCTGCTCTGCCTGTTCTCTTTTCTTTCTTTTTCTCTAATTTCTCTCTTTTTTAAAAATATGACTGTAATGACCACCCTTTTGACCGTGTCTTATTTCTGTAAAGTAATGCAACAGTTCTTCTGTTTTCTTCCTCTTAGAGGGTGGTGTGAGTATGGAATGAGCTGCCAGAGGAAGTGGTGGAGACTGGTACAATTACAATATTTAAAAGGCATCTGAATGGGTATCTGAGTAGGAAAGGTTTAGACAGATATGGGCCAAATGCTGGCAAATGGGACTAGATTAATTTACAATATCTGGCCGGCATGAACGAGTTGGACAGAAGGTCTGTTTCTGTGCTGTACAGCTCTATGGCTATGAGATCACGGCTAATCTACCACCTGACAGCTTATACCTGCCTTTGCATTATATTCATACTACCCTCAGCTATCAATTGACCTCAGATTTAAAATGAACAATGAACCTAGCATCAATTTGTGGAAGACAGTTCCAAACTTCTATCACCTCTGAGGTGTGTTTCTGAATTTTCTTTTTGAAGGACTTGGCTTTTAAAACTTTTGTTGATGACCCCTCGTCTCAGACTCCCCGACTAACTCTTGTTCCCCAGCACAACATTAAAAGGTGTCTTATGACTGCAAGTCATTGTTCCTGCTCAAAGCTGTGACAGTTAGTGATAGTGGAAAAGGCAGCTTTGAGGTCTGTTACTATTGGGACTATGGTTGCAGTAACTTTTGTGTCACTTAGCTGTTCCCTGTGTTTTGAAATGAAAACTGAACATAAACAAAAAAGCTTCCAAAAATTTTGCACATGCAGGTTGCCCTTTTGAAGTTTAAAATATACATGCCATATATAAGGAATATATCAGAAATAATAGATTGCAGGTTACAGCACTTCAAGAACTTTTTTAAAATGTGTGGCTGTTTCTATTTCAACCATCATTCCAGACATTGATTTCCAGACTCCAACTTCTAGCTGAAAAGACTTTTTTCTCAACACCCGATTAATCCTTCCATCAATTACCTTAAATCCATACCACATGATTATTGATTTCCATGTGAACAGAATCCACTCCGTCTCAGCTGTTCATACTATTATACAGGCACCTGTGTTCCAAAGAACACATTCCCAGTGTATCCAAACAATCCTCACTTCTAAAATTAAGAACGCATGACATAAAATAATTTCTTTTAAATGTTTTCTACTTTAAAATCTTAAAGGTGTAACCTTCAGTCACAAGTCAGGTTAAATGGTATCATTTTCCTTGCACTTCACCCCCATTCATCTGATTAAAAATATTATCACTGGATTATAATTTCCATTAAAAAAATCACACATCATCTTTTGTCATTGTTTTTCTAAAAAATAATGTGATTTTGCAGATTGAGACCATGAACTGCATTGATAGCTCCCTTGATCATAGGATCCCTGCAATGTGGAGTCAGGCCATTCAGCCCATCAAGTCCACACCAACCCTCCAAAGAGCATCCCACCCAGACCCACCCACCCCTACCTTATCCCTTTAACCCTGCATTACCCATCACTAACCCACCTAGTCTCCACATCCCTGGACAATTTAGCATGGCTAATCCATGGGAAGGATGGAGATTGGCTGTAGGGGTAATGGTAGGGGGGGGAAAACATTCACATATCATCAAAAAGACATTATTCAAATGGTTTTATGGAGTGGACCTGTTCTCACTGGGGGTCAGTTGGCTGGACAGCTGGTTTGTGATTTGGTGTTATACCCCAGTGTGGGTTAAATTCTCACATCAGCTGAGGTTACCATGAAGGTGCCATCTTCTCAAACTCTCCCCTCTCCTGAGATGTGGTGACCTTATGATTAGACTAACCATCAGTTGTCTCACTCTCTAATGAGAGAGTGGCCTTCTGGGACTATGGACACTTACTAGTTCTTGTGATAACAAAGCTGATAGATAATTTTACATTTCTATAGCACCTGTTGCCGCCACAGGATATTCCAAAGTGCATTACGGATAATAGAAGTACCTTCAAAGGGAGGATAGGGGATTGGGGTTTAACATCTCATGCAGTGGAACCTTTGACAGTACAGCGCTCCTTCAGCACTGTACTGGAGTGTGAATGCGAGGGTCTCAATAACTCTGAACTCAAAGCCTATAGATTCAAGAGATGAGAGGGAGCTGCAGTTACCCAACAAGGCATTATACTTTTGATTGCAATGGAGCTCTGGGTTCAATCAACAATATTCAACCGACAGGGTAAATGCAGGAAAGATGTTCCCCAGAAACAGGGCTCACAGTCTAAGGATACAGAGTAGGCCGTTTAGGACTGAGATGTGGAGAAATGTCTTCACCCAGAGACTGGTGAACCTGTGGAATACTCGGCCACAGAAAGCGGTTGAATGATTTCAAGAAGGAGTTAGATACAGTTCTTAGGGCTAAACTGACCAAAGATTCTGGGGAGAAAGTAGGAACAGGAACTGATCAGCTACGACAGTATGAAACACTGGAGTAGGCTTGAGGGCTGAATGGCCTACTCTTGCTCCTATTTTCTTAGTTTCTATGTAATTGTTAAAAAGGTGTCTTCAGCTAATTCAGTTATACTGGGATAGTGCTGGGAATTTCTACCATTACACAACACAGGCTTTCAATTTATTCAAAACATTTTTTTCACTCATATAAGATCAATGCTTTAAACACTACAGGCACCAACCTGCCAAGTCCTTTTTTGTTTATTCTGGATAAATATATTAACAAATACCCATGCATTTTGAACCTGGCACGCTTGGTAAAAAATAACAATAAATAGGACGGTCCGCTAGGAGAAACAAGTCACCAATTTCCGTTTACAATCTGAAGGTGCAGAGAGCTCGCTGCCATTTCTCAATCCGAACAGTATCTTCCTACCTTGAAGAGAAATACTGACACCGATAGCCCGCTCTTCCTCACCCTCCCCAAAAAAAAACACAAGCCAGCAAGTCAGACTTGGTGTCGTGTGAATTTTTACAGGCTTGTTCTGTCTGTTTCTCTCTCTCTCTCTCTTTCTTTGAGCATGAGCTTACAGTTGTCCAGATAAACTGACCATCGCCAAAACTACACCCCCGTGCCCAACCAAAACCTACGGGTGGACGTAAACCAAACAAGCCCTGGAGTTAAGTGTAGCTTTTAAGTGTTGCCATTTTTTCTCCCCCTTTCCTTTGTTTGCATTCATGGTTAAGGCAACTTCAGAAACTTTGTTGGGTGGGGGGAGGGGGAGAAACAGAGTTCAAACTTGTGTGACCAAGGGTTTCCTGTTTGGTGAGCTGGTAGTTTCTGGAATCCCACCATCAGTGGGGCAAAATCCATCCAACATGTCGTTCTGTAGAGGCGTACAGAAATTGTCGATACATTCGTCTTCCACCTCCTGGCTTTTCTCCATCACCGACTGCGTTTTCGGAGTGGAGGGCAGGTAAGGGCAGGTCGTCACATGGGAATACTGGGTTTGATCCTCACTTTCGATCTCCCGATGGTAGAAGTAACTGAAATTGGAGACAATCACAGGCACCGGCAAGGAGATGGTGAGCACCCCAGCGATGGCACAGAGGGATCCCACAATCTTGCCTCCCAGGGTGCTGGGGTACATATCCCCGTAGCCGACAGTGGTCATAGTGACGACGGCCCACCAGAAGGATTCGGGGATGCTGGTGAAGATGGTGTTCTTGTCCTCGGATTCGGCGAAGTAGACGGCGCTGGAGAACAGGATGACCCCGATAAACAGGAAGAAGATGAGCAGGCCCAGCTCCCTCATGCTGGCTTTCAGGGTCTGGCCCAGGATCTGCAGGCCCTTGGAGTGCCGGGACAGCTTGAAGATTCGGAAGACCCTGACCAGACGGATGACCCTGAGGATGGCCAGCGACATGGCGGGCTGTGCCACCCCTCGCTGCCGGGCAAACTCGGTGCCCAGCGCCACAAAGTAAGGGATGATGGCCACAAAGTCGATGATGTTCATGACGTCCTTGAAGAAGCCCGCCTTGCTGGGACATACGATAAACCTCAGGAAGAGTTCGAAGGAGAACCAGCAGATGCACATGGTCTCCACCACGAAGAAGGGGTCGTGGAAGGGGTTGCCCATGTCCTCAAGGTGGGTGCTGTTGCCCCGGTGGGGGTGAATGGGCAAGGTAGGGTCCTGCTCATCCCTGAATTCGGGCAGGGTCTCCAAGCAGAAGACCACAATGGAGATCAGAATCACCAACACTGAGATAATGGCCACCACCTTGGCAGGGGGAGAACTTTCAGGGTATTCAAAGAGCAGCCAAAGCTGCCTCTGGAACTCATTGGTGGGCATTGGTTTTTCCTCTTCTTTGATGAAACCCTCATCCTCCCGGAATCGGGTCATGGCCTCGTCACCCAACTCGTAAAACCTTAGCTCCTCCATGAAGACCTCCAGGGAGACACTGTTAGGTCTTTTCAACCTGCCCCCGGACTGGTAATAGTACAAGATCGCATCGAAGCTGGGGCGGTTCCTATCGAAGAAGTACTCATTGCGGAGGGGGTCGAAGTAGCGGATCCGCCTCTGGGGGTCCCCGAGCAGGGTGTCTGGGAACTGGCGCAGGGTCTTGACCTGGGTCTCGAAGCGGAGGCCAGATACATTAATAACCACCCTGTCGCAGCACTCATTATGGCCCTGCCGACAGAGCTCGTAGCTTTTCTGATAATGGCACAGAGCTTTCTCCATGGTCTCTCCCGCTGCTCACAAACTGAGGGAGCCTTCTCTTCTCACATGTTGCTGCTTCAGATCTCCACGCTAGCACTGAGACAGGAGCTCAGCAAGGGGATTTTTTTTAGAGAGAGAGATTGGAGGAGGGGGTTGGGTAGGGGTTGTATGCAAGACCTCTGTGTGTGTGTGTGTGTGTGTGTGTTATTTTTTTTTGGCAATATTAAACAGTATATCGTTTTGCAGCCAGCCCCTCTTCGGCATCGAGATCAAGTGTTCAGCCAACTCCGGCTGATGACACAGAAATAAACCCTCCAAACGGGACCGCCTCTTTAACACTTTCGCTGCTACGTTCGCTCAAGCCTCCATCAGCGTCGCACAGCCCCCACCCGGGGACAGCGAAATTTGTTTGGAGATGGGACACACAAGCGTCCAAAAAAAAGTGAACAAACAGAAAAATGAGAGAAATGAATATATCCAGAAGAAAATAAAGGGAATTAGACAATTGAGCCCAATTTCCTTTATTTTTCCTGGATATATTTATTGGAGGTTTGTGTCCAACTTCCCTTTTTTCCTGGATATATTTACTAATTCCCGTTATTTTTCCTGGATAGATTTATTGGAAACTTGTGTTCAAGCCCCCTATTTTTCCTGGATTTATTTATCAATCTCCTTTATTTTTCCTGGATATATTTATTGGAGACTTGCGTCCAATTCCACTTTTTTTTCCTGGATATATTTACCAGTTCCCTTTATTTTTCCTGAATGTATTCATTCCTCTCAATTTTCTAGTTCACTTTTTTTCAAATGTTTCCTTTTGTTTTGCTTCTCACCTTTCGAAACAAAATCTTGGTTTACTCTGACACTTTCTCTCTCTCCACTGTTCTGATATAGAGTCATAGAAATGTACAGCACGGCAACAGACCCTTCAGTCCAACCAGTCCATGCAAATATGATGTCTAGTCCCATTTGCAGCATTTGGCCCATTTCTCTCCGATCCCTTCCTAGTCATCCTTAGAATATCTTTTATTGTCATATGCACCCAAGTACTGGTGTGCAGGAGTACAGTGTAAAGTTTTACATTGTCATCAGTTATGGTCCCACCTAAAGCACAATTACCTAGGTCCAAATCGTAGGAACAAAAAGAGAAAGAAAACAGAAGAGCTGTTGCATTACTTTACAGAAATAAGACACGGTCAAAAGGGTGGTCATTACAGTCATATTTTTAAAAAAGAGAAATTAGAGAAAAAGAAAGAAAAGAGAACAGGCAGAGCAGACTAGCTCTGGTTGGTCCTTTTTACTGTGCCACCATCTTGCAATTGGAGCTGTTGGTTGTGGCACAACAGTAGTGCAGCTGACATGTCCCCATCCAGATGCCTTTTCAATGTTGTAAATGTACCAGCCCCAACCCCTTCCTCTGGCAACTCATTCCATACACCCTCTCTGTGAAAAAGTTGCGCCTTAGGTCCCTTTGAAATCTCTCCTTTTTCACCTTAAACCTATGCCCCTCTAGTTTTGGACTCCCCTACCCTGGGGAAAAGACCTTGTCCATTTACCCCATCCGTGCTCCTCATGATTTTATAGACCTCTATAAGGTCATCCCACAGCCTCCAACACTCCAGGGAGAATAGCCCCAACCTATTCAGCATCTCCCTTTAGCTTAAGTCCTCCAATGCTGGCAATATCCTTATAAGTTTTTTCTGAACCCTTTCAACTGTTCTACTGTTGCGCTCCCTGCTATGTGACACTTGAATCTGGTTTCTTGCCTGCATTTTCCGTAAACCCCTCTATCTTTTTCTCCTTCGATTCAATTTGCTACTATTCTTTACTTTGTCAAAAATCTGAATATGATCACAGGCAGCCTGGTCTGCATCCTAAAGTTTGCACATGGCAGTGTCATTTTTAGAGAAAGGCTGTAATTTAAGTGTGTTGAAGATAAACAGATGAAACTGTACCTGTGGCGACTGGTCTGGCCAGGCTGGCCCATGTTCGTGTAACTGTGTCAGTCTTATGTAGAATTGATAGCACCATTTTAGCACTGACCTACACTGACAATTATTCTGCACAGCAGCCTCCACTCACCCTTCATTTTTACACCCTATTGGCATCTCTTTCTATTCTCCTCATCCTCTATGTTTATCAAACTTCTTAAGGAAGTAAAAGTGAATGTGCAAAACTTGTTTGGGGTCCGGTGTGTGTTAAAGTGGTGAAAGTAGGTTCAATTAAAGCATTCAGAAGGAAATTCATTCATCAGATGCTGGCGTTGTTGGCTAGGCCAGCATTTATTGCCCATCCCTAATTGCCCAGAGGGCAGTTAACTGAGTCACATGTAGGCCAGACTTCCTTCCCTAAAGGGCCTTAGTGAACTAGATGGGGATTTGCCCAACAATGGTTTCATGTTCTGTATTAGATTTTTTCTTGAATTCATGGCAGAATTTGAACCCAGATCCCTAGAACATTAAACAAAAAAAACAAAAGAACTGTGAATGCTGGAAAATCAGAAATGAAGACAGAAATTGCTGGAAAAACTCAGGAGGTCTGTGGAGTGAAATCAAAATTAACACTTTGGGTCCAGTGATCCTTCTACAGAACTGCTAAGAACCAGAACTACCGAGTTTTTTTCCAGCAATTTCTGTCTTTGTTCACTGGGTTAATAGTCCAGCGATAATACCACTAGGCCATCGCCTCTCCTAGAGAGACAGGGAGAAAGTATAAAGTCATGGGCGGAATGGTGACTGAGGCAAACACTAATTTGGACAGCTGGTGTAGACATGATGGGCTGAATGGCCTTCTTTTGCATTATAGTAATTCACATTCTGGTCTCTCAGCTCACTGGATGGCTGGTTTGCAATGCAGAATAATGCCAACAGTATGGGTTCAATTCCCACACTGGTTGATGCTACCATGAAAGCACCCATCCTCACAACCTTGCCCCTCACCTCAGGCACGGCGACCTTAAGGTTCGGTTCACTGCAGTCATCTCTCTCTAAGGAAAGAATAGCCACATGGCCCTCTGGGACCATGGTGACTTTACCTTCACTGATATAGTATCTTACTCCTTCTGGTAATGAAATACACATTCTCGCTAATAGTAACTTTCTTCCTTTCATTTCCTATTGGATTCATTGAAGGCTATTTCATATTTAGGGACCTTAGGTTTGTCACAGGTCTGTTCTTCAACATCTTGCAATTATATAGAACCTTTAACATAGCAGAATGTCCCAAGGTGCTTCAGAGAAGCAGTGCACAACAAATTTTGTCTCCAAGCCACATAAGGGAGGATGCGGAAAAGCTTAGTCAAAGAGTTTGGATTTAAAGAAAATGTCTTTAGTAAAAAAAAAGGCAAGTGTAGTAGTCCTAGAATACTTAGGAAATTGAAATGTTTGAAAGGATGAAGGAGCAATAAAAGGTCAAAATTATCCACAGTACTTCAAACAGAGTTGCTGAGAAATCCACATGACTAGATTTTGTGTTTGACATCGATATTGAAGTATATTCAAGGCAGGCAATGTCTTTGTGTTATTGTGGGAACATATGAACAGGAATAGGCCATTCATCCCTTGAGCCTGTTCCACCATTCAATGAAATCGTGGCTGATCTGTGGCCTAGCTCCATATAGCTGCTGTTGGCCCATGTCCCTTAATGCCTTCACTTAACAAAAATCTATCTATCTCAGATTGCAAATTAACAACTGATCCAGTATCCGCTGCCATTTGTGGCAGAGAGTTCCAAACATCGAGGACTTCTGGTGTGTAGAAGTGCTTCCTTTATGCCCCTAGTTCTAGAATCTCCAGCCAGTGGAAATAATATATCTATCCTCTCTTTTCCTGTCAATGAATTCAAAACTTTTATCGGATCATCCCTTAACCTTTTAAATTCTAGAGAAAACAGACCTAATTTGTATAATCAATCATCATAATTTAGCCCCTAAAGTCCAGGTGTCATTCTTGTAAACCCAAGTTGTACTCTCTGCAAAGCCAATATAGCCTAAGATATGGCGCTATTATTATTGCGAGACTATTAATCAGAGACCCAGATAGTATTCTGGAGACCTATATTCAAATCCCACCATGGCAGATTGTGAAATTTAAATCCAAGAGAAATTTGGAATTATGACTCTAATGATGACCATGAAACTATTGTAAAAGCATTGTGGGTCATTAACGTCCTTCAGGGAGGGCAATGTGCCATCCTTACCTGGTCTAGTCTATAGGAGATTCCAGACCCACAGTAATGTGCTTGATTCTTAACTACCCTCTGCAATAAATGCTGTCCAAGCCAGTGTAGACCATATCTGGCAAATAAATTTTTAAAAATGTATCCATGGGGGAATCGAAGACAAGTCAGGAAGGTTAGAGCTCGGGTATTCAGCAGTGAAACCAGTAGAGTGGGTGGTTAATCAGAACTCACACAAAAGCTGTTTGATGCAAGGGCAATTGGAAATTTTAAACTGAGATAGATTTCGGTCAGGTAATGATGATGATATATGAAGTAATAGCAATTCAAATGCAGATGAGGTGCATTCTGAAAGAACGCAGTGTGGAGCTGGATGAACACAGCAGGCCAGACAGCATCAGAGGAGCAGGAAAGATGATGTGTTGGGTTGGGACCCTTCTTCAGAATTTCTATTCCTTCTTCAGAAGGGTCCTGACCCAAAACGTCAACTTTCCTGCTCCTCTGATGCTGCCTGGCTTGCTGTGTGCCTCCAGCCCCATGCTGTGTAATCTCTGACTCCAGCATCTGCAGTTCTTACTGTCTCTGAGGTGCAATCTGAATCTGTTTAAACAGTAGACCATCTTCATATGATAATAAAATGTGAGGCTGGATGAACACAGCAGGCCAAGCAGCATCTCAGGAGCACAAAAGCTGACGTTTCGGGCCTAGACCCATCATCAGAGAGGGGGATGGGGAGAGGGAGCTGGAATAAATAGGGAGAGAGGGGGAGGCGGACCGAAGATGGAGAGTAAAGAAGATAGGTGGAGAGAGTATAGGTGGGGAGGTAGGGAGGGGATAGGTCAGTCCAGGGAAGACGGGCAGGTCAAGGAGGTGGGATGAGGTTAGTAGGTAGCTGGGGGTGCGGCTTGGTGTGGGAGGAAGGGATGGGTGAGAGGAAGAACCGGTTAGGGAGGCAGAGACAGGTTGGACTGGTTTTGGGATGCAGTGGGTGGAGGGGAAGAGCTGGGCTGGTTGTGTGGTGCAGTGGGGGGAGGGGACGAACTAGGCTGGTTTAGGGATGCAGTAGGGGAAGGGGAGATTTTGAAACTGGTGAAGTCCACATTGATACCATATGGCTGCAGGGTTCCCAGGCGGAATATGAGTTGCTGTTCCTGCAACCTTCGGGTGGCATCATGGTGGCAGTGCAGGAGGCCCATGATGGACATGTCATCTAGAGAATGGGAGGGGGAGTGGAAATGGTTTGCGACTGGGAGGTGCAGTTGTTTGTTGCGAACTGAGCGGAGGTGTTCTGCAAAGCGGTCTCCAAGCCTCCGCTTGGTTTCCCCAATGTAGAGAAAGCCGCACCGGGTACAATGGATGCAGTATACCACATTGGCAGATGTGCAGGTGAACCTCTGCTTAATGTGGAATGTCATCTTGGGGCCTGCGATAGGGGTGAGGGAGGAGGTGTGGGGACAAGTGTAGCATTTCCTGCGGTTGCAGGGGAAGGTGCCGGGTGTGGTGGGGTTGGAGGGCAGTGTGGAGCGAACAAGGGAGTCACGGAGAGAGTGGTCTCTCCGGAAAGCAGACAGGGGAGGGGATGGAAAAATGTCTTGGGTGGTGGGGTCGGATTGTAGATGGTGGAAGTGTCGGAGGATGATGCGTTGTATCCGGAGGTTGGTAGGGTGGTGTGTGAGAACGAGGGGGATCCTCAGGGTGGTTGTGGTGGGGGCGAGGTGTGAGGGATGTGTTGCGGGAAATACGGGAGATGCGGTCAAGGGCGTTCTCGATCACTGTGGGGGGAAAGTTGCGGTCCTTAAAGAACTTGGACATCTGGGATGTGCGGGAGTGGAATGTCTTATCGTGGGAGCAGATGCGGCGGAGGCGGAGGAATTGGGAATAGGGGATGGAATTTTTGCAGGAGGGTGGGTGGGAGGAGGTGTATTCTAGGCCCTCCGGACCATCTTCATATGTTCCACTTTCCACTCCTCTGCTCCTCATCCTTCCCAGAGGGACATACGGACACAGTTGAGTGCAGAATGCTTAGAAGCAGCCAGGTCTTACAGACTTCTAATGATATAAGTGATATTGCAGTCCTGTTTTGTTCAAGTATTGGATTACAAAGTTGCCGTGGAAGGTTGATTCAATTCCAATGTTCTGTCACATGGGTTGTTTGATGCTGGAGCCAAGAGAACCTGCTTACTTGAATTCCAAACAAGATAGTCTTTAGATAACTGCATGGTAGTGAGCTTTCACCAGGCAGCAAGTTGGTAATGGCAGCTCTACATGAAGGGTGTGCTGAGAAGCTTAGCTTCCCAAGCTCATGGTATACAGAGCAGTGGTTGCTCCACCCCTCCGATATTGCTCTGAGACGTTGACTGTCTGCAGCAGACTCCTTAAGGCACTGGACCACCAACACTGCCTGCACAAGATCCTTTGAATCCAGTGGGAGGAAAGACGAACTAACACCAGTATTCTCAACCCAGCCAACATCCCCAGCATCGAGGCACTGACCCACCCCCCCCTTCCTTGATCGGCTGTGATTGGCTAAGCACATTGTAAGTATCACCAATTCAAGACTGCCCAAGCAGGTGCTGTACTCCCAGCTTCGAAATAGCGGCTAGCCCCAGGTGGACAGAAGAAGTGGTTCAGGGATACCCTCAAGGCCTCACTGGGGAAGTACAGCATTCCCACAGACACCTGGGAATCACCGGCCCAAGACTGTCCAAAATGGAGGAGGAGCATTCGGGAAAGTGTCAATCACCTTGAGACTTGCTGTTGGGAAAAAGCGGAAGCCAGGCGGTAACAGTGAAAGGAGCACTCTGCCACCCCTATGCCCACCCACCCCTTCCGTCGACTACCTTCTGCTCCAACTGTGGCAGGGTCTGCAGAAGCTGCATTGGACTGTACAGCCACCTAAGGACTCACCACGAGAGTGGAAAAGAGTCATCCTCGTCTATGAGGGACCGCCAATGATGATGATGATGATGATGACCATAAAACATAAGAACGCAACACCTCAATCCCAGCATAGGATAGTCAGCAATTTCTTTATTCATTCACAGGATGAGGCTGTTGCTGGCTCGAGCGACATCTATTGCCCATCCCTAATTGTCCAGAGGGCAGTTAAGAGTCAACCACATTGCCGTGGGTCTGGAGTCACATGTAATCCAGACCAGGTAAGGATGGCAGTTTCCTTCCCTGAAGGGCATTAGTGAACCAGATAGGTTTTTTTCCCAAACAATCAGCAATGGACTCATGGTCATCATTAGGCTCTTAATTTCAGATATTTACTGAATTCAAATTCCACTTTTTGCTGTGGTGGGATTCAAACCCAGGACCCCATAATATTATCTGTGTTTGGATTGACAATCCAGCGATAATACCACTAGGCCATTGCCTCCCAGAATTACTAGTGGGAACTGCAGGGCTCCAGGATTAAAAGCTTGTCTCCCTGCAGCCAAGTCATACTCAGTAAACATCAGATATACAGAGGATCTCATATCTGCTTTCTCTGCAATGTCTTCCTTTGGTTGCTATGCCAAGCTACAACATTTCTTGTAGTTCAGTATGAGGACCTCTGCCAGATACCTTGTGATGTGTCAGGCAGCTTTATGTTCCTGTTGTACAATGACAGCCATCCTACAGATGATGGCTCCAATCTACATGATACAAGGGTTGGAAAGCCCCACAATTATATATTACTGAAGAAATATGTTACAGAACATGTTTCTTTCAGACATTTGAAATAACTCAGGAAGCCTGACTGGAAAGGAACATGGTTTATTGTAGAACACCAAAGCTGAGCCACTATTTGTGACTGGGACAGACAGTTCTGATTTACAAAGAGCTAGCAGACATAATGAGATAAAGGTGTCCTTTTAAGATTCTATGGGGGAAAGTTGGTGGTACCATCTGTGTGACACCTATCCAATTCAGACCATCACGCTTTTCTGATGAAAGCTAGTGTTGTTTATCTGCAAGATGGGAAAATTTACGGATTACACCGCTATTAGTTCATTGTCTGGGAATTGGGGTGGGCCATTTAGGACTGAGGTGAGGAGAGATTTCTTCGCCCAGAAAGGTGGGGAGTATGAGGAATTGTCTCCCACAGAAAGCAGTTGAGGCTAAAACATTGAACATCTTCAAGGAGGAGTCAGATGTAGTTCCTAAGGCTAAAGGCATCAAAAGGTTTAGGGAGAAAATGAAAACAGGATGTTAAATTGGATGAGAGATAATGGGAACTGAAGACGCTGGAGAATCCAAGATAACCAAGTGTGAAGCTGGATGAACACGGCAGGCCAAGCAGCATCTCAGGAGCTCCTGAGATGCTGCTTGGCCTGCTGTATTAAATTGGATGATCAGCCATGATCATATTGAATGGCAGAGCAGGCTTGATGGGCTGAATGGCCTACTCCAGCTCCTATTTTCTAGTTTCTGTGATATCTTAAAAACTGTTGACACAAATTGATCCTGGCTATTCCAGGTTAGAAAATCCCAATTCATGTCTTTGATACAGTTAGTTTTGTAAAATCTGAAAAAAACGCATGATGTGCTAATGCCATTAGTTGACCCTTTGAAACAAAACATTCAGATGATGAAATGATGGTGACAAATAGCTTCCAATCAGCTTGTGTTTCATTGCTTTTAAATGTGAGAGCCTTGAAATTTTCATCCAGTTAATTGCAATAACCTGTGGCACACTGTAAATGGTATAACATCAAAATATCTAACATCTAAAATAAATTTGTCAAACACTCCCTGGGCTATAGAAATAGGTCTGATTCACACTGCAGAAAATTACACACATTATCTGTCTTCTGGTTCCTGGAAATTTGAAACAATCTTACTCGAGATCCAACCCCTGGATCTTCATTGAGTGAAATTCAAGTTATAGAATCACAACAGTGCAGAAAGTGGCCCTTCAGCCCATCCTGTCTTCATCAGTTATCAAACATCCATCAATTCTAATCCATCTTCTGGCACTTGGCCCATAGCTTGGTCCACATTTCAAGTATTTATCTAAATGTTTCTTAAATGTCTTGAAGGTTCTTCCCTCTACTACTCACCATCTTTTAGGTAGTGAGTTCCAGATTTCCACCACCCTCTAGGAAAAAAAATCTTCCCTCAAATCCCCTCTAAACCTTCTGTTCCTTACCTTAAAACTGAGCCCGCTACTTATAAATCCCTCTACTGAGAGGAAAACAATGGATACATGGTCGTGTTAAGCCAGATTTTTAACAAATTCAAATTTTGTCATCTGTTGGGGTGCAAATCCATGTTTCTGGATTGTGAGGTTCTGAATTACTGGTTCAGTGATCACCTTACCCTTCATTCTACACTGCTTGTGTACAGGGACATGATGACAACACAATAACAAATGTAATAAAACATTCACAAGACAGTCAGTTCCTAACTCTTTACAAACAGTACAAGAATACAACAATGGCTGTGTTTGTGGTTTTTTGTTGCTGCTTTGACCAAACCAATTATCATTGATAATTTAATTTTTAAAAAGTTATTGGGAAGCCATGGTGGTTCAGTGGTTAGCACTGCTGGCTCCCAGTGCCAGGGACCTGGGTTCAATTCCACCCTCGGGCGAATGTGTGGTGTTTGCATATTCTCTCCTTATCTGTGTGAGTTTCTTCCCACGGTCCAAAGATGTGGCAGGTTAAGGTGGATTGGCCATACTAAATTGCCCACAGTGTCCAAGGATGTACAGGCTAGGTAGATTAGCCACGGAAATGTGGTGTGATAGGCTAGTGGGTGCAGGTCTAGGTGGGATGCTCTTTAGAGGTTCAGTATTGGTAGGAATTCTAACACTCTAAAAGCTACTAAATGATGAACTCTAAGGAATTGACCTATTAGGCTTGCTGATTGGCCCAATTAACAGACCCAATCATAGTCAATGAGATCCCCCTGGCCTTTGTTCCAATCACTACATTGTCCCTGGAAGGTGTGTTTGTTAAAGTGACCAAACTGGTAGAAATAATTATGAAGTGGGTCTTGTGATGTGCTGGTGGCATCCCTACTACTAGGCCAGAAGGTTCCGGGTTCAGGTCCCATAAGCTGTAGATGGTGTTGTAACATTAAAAGTAATGCTAAATCCTCCCAATATATGCCTGATGGAGGTGCTAGGGGTGTAAGAGTTTCCTGGTCAACCAACCCACAGAAGGCCATTGCAAGCCTTGACTGTAAGTGTGGATCAATCCATGACTCAAGGCAAAAAGACAGAGTGGAGTAGGATGAGGGACCTCAGCTATGTTGAGACAAGAGAAACTGAGGTCCTTCACTTTGGAGGAGCAAAGGATAAAGAAGATTCAATAAAAGTGTGCAAAAATCACAAACTTAGACCAAATAGGGAGAAACTAGTTCAAGTAGGCAGTAGATTAAAAAGCAGGACATCAATGGGCATAAATCTCTCAGTTACTCCCAGTGCCATGTGCTTGCGAGTTTAGAAACAGGCAACCATGACAGATGAATGTGTGGCTCAAGAGTTGGTGCAAGAGGGAGGGTTTCAGACTCCTGGATCACTGAGACTATATTTGGGGAAGGTGGGACATGTCCAAATGAAATGGTCTGCACCTGAACCACATTGGAACTGACATCCTTGCAGGTAGGTTTTCTGATGCTGTTGGGAGGATTTTAAGCTAGTCTGGCAGGGAGAAGGGACACAGAATATTGACAAAACAGAGACATATTAGACAACTGCAAAGGAAACATGTCAGAGTGAGTTCAGCGACGTTGAGCGTCAAGGGAGTAAGGCAAGGCTTGATGGTTTTTAGTTTATTACTAAGGGTGTAATAGGTAAGACTGATGAGTTAATGTCATAGATTGACACATGGAAGTATAATATTGTTGCCATCACAGAAACATGGTTGAGTGAAGGGTAGGATTGATAACTCAACATTCCATGTTATAGGATCTTTAGAGTTGTAGTTTAGCATATTAATTAGGGAGTTACTTACTGAAGAAAGGAGAGGTGATATCTTGGAAGGGTCCTCAAATGAGTATTTGTAAGTAGAATTTAGGAATGTTAAGGGGGCAGCTATCTTACTGAGAGTGCATTGTAGGCCTCCAAACAATCAGCGGGAAATAGAGGAGAAAATATGTAGACAACTCATAAAGGTATGTAAGAGTAAGAATCATAAAAAGAATAATAATATGAGTAATTATACTAGGGATTTGAACTTTTCCAATATAAATTGGGAAGTCACAGTGTTAAGGGTATAGCAGGAGTGGATTTCTTGAAATGCATCCAGGAGAGATTTTTGTATCGATACACACAAGACCCAATGTGAAATGGCACTGTGCTGAATCTGGTTCGGGGAAAATAGCCAGCCAAGTGTTCGATGTGGCAGCAGGGGAACATTTTAGCGATAGTGACCACGATATGGTATGGTTCAAATTTGTTCTGGACAAGGGAAATAAATGGCCTGCAACAGATGGCTTTGGATTGGGGGAAGGCAGATTTTATTAAAATAAAGCAGGATCTGGTCAAAGGTGACTGGGAACAGTTCCTCATGGGCAAGCCTACGACATTGTGTTAGGGTGGTACTCAAAAAGGAGCTGGGGAAAGTACAGGTCCAACGGGGACCCTAACGAGAGAAATGTAGGAGCGATAAGTTCAGAGAACTCTAGATGTCTAGGACAGATCAGGACTAGATGGGGAAGAAGAGAATGGCTTTTAGCAAGTCCAAAGGGAGCAATTCAGTAAGTGCAGGGGGGAACTTAAGAAAGCAGTTAGAAGAGCAAAAAGGGGATACGAGAAAGGACTTATGAGCAGAATTAGGGAGAGTCCCAAGAAATTTTATAAATACACTAAATGGAAGAAGTTAACCAGGGAAAAAAATAGGGCCCATGAGAGACCAAGGGGGCAACCCATGTATGAAGCCACAGGATATCGGAAGCATGTTATACAAATACTTCTCCTTGGTCTTCACTCTGGGAAAGGAGAACATTGGTATGAAATTCAGGAAAGGGGACTGTGAGGAACTTACACAGTTTGACATAAGAAATGGGGAGATATTGGATGCTCTTCCAGGTTTAAAACAGTCCCCTGGCTCGGATGAACTGCATCCCAGGCTGCTGTGGGAGGCGAGGCAGGAAATTGCAGGGGCTCTGACACAAGTTTTTAATTCATTTCTGGCACAGGGGAAGTGCCAGAGGACTGGAGGACAGCTAATATGGTTCAATTTCTCAAAAAGGGTGGTAGAAATGAACAAGGAAATTACATATTGGTGAACCCCACACCCAGTGGTTGGGAAACAATTGGAGAAAATCCTAATGGGCCAAACTTAAACCCACTTGGAAAGGCAAGGGTTGATTAGGGACAGTCAGCATGGCTTTGTCAGAGGGAGGTCATGCCTAACAAATTTGTTAGAATTTTTTGAAAATCTGATCAAATGTGTGGATGAAGGAAGTTCATGAAAGATGGGCAGAGGGCCTTTTTCTGCCCTTCATGAATCTATGAATAAGTGGCAGGATGGTCAGTCACTAGAGGACACAGAGTTGTTATGATGTAGAAAGAGGCCATTCTATCCATCATGACTGCACTGTTTCTATGCCCTATTGTCTATCTCCTGTGTTTTCCCCACATCACCGCACGCCATTTCTTTCCAAATAGCCATCCAGTGCTCTCTCAAATGTCCCAACTGAATCTGCCTCCACCACATTTCCACACAATGCATTCCTTATCCTAACTGCTGCCTGAGTGAAAAATGTTCTTTCTCAATTCGCCCTTGCTTCATTTGCACCTCGCGTTAAAATGCTGCCCTCTTGTTCTTGTTCTTTTTTTGTAAGCGGGAACAGCTTCTCCTTCTCTTTTGAAAACCTCTGTCAAATATCCTCTCGACCTTCTTCGCTCCAAGGAGAACAGTCCCAGCTTCTTCAATCAATTCTCACACTTTTTATGATAGTTGACTAAAGAGCCAAAGTGAATTGATTCTTTTAAAACAAGCTAATTGTATAATCTGGAACACAGTGGCTGAAATGGTGGCAGAAACAGATTCAGCACTAACTTTCGATAGGCAATTGGATTAATATTTGAAGGCAGAGAAAATTGCAGCTTACAAAAGAAAAGTTAAGACACAGAGGTAACACTTCCCAAGAGTCAGCACAGAGACAATGAGCCAAATAGCCATCTTTTTGTCTGTAAGATGCTACAATCTCTTTTGCGTGCATCTCAATCCATTTGCTATTACTTAGCACAACCACTTAATTTGTTCCAATCTTGTTGAGTGGTATCACTATTGGTTAATTGCCGCGGGCCCTAATGTCCTCAGCAAGTTTATAATGTTGTTATGTCCTACACATCATTCATCAACAGTCTGGATGTCAAACCCAGACCAGTCTCTATTGGAATTCCACCAGACTCTAACTCAGTACATAGGCCTTGTTGTTCATCATCAATTTTGTTTTCTGTTGCCAGGCCAATTTTTGATTAGTTTCCTCTTACATTCTGGGCTTTTATCATTTTAAAAGCTCTCAGCAACTAATCGAATTTCTCCCAAAGCAAAGAATTGTGATGGATGACTTATTGGTTCTCTGCTGACTGTCACTTGTGTCATTGTGCTTTTTAGATGAATGTTGATATCTCGTGAAGTCGTTTCTGACACTTATCTGATAGAATTCTCTCTTTGAATCCATTCATAATTCATCGTCTCATATCTTGCTTTTTTTAAACAAAATATTTAAAACCACCCAGGAATGTACAGAGCTACAGAAAATTGTGAACACAACACAGACCATCATGCGAGCCAACCTTCCATCCATTGACTCCATCTAAACTTCTTGATGCCATGGAGTGGCATCCAACATCATCGAGGACTGCTCCCATTCTGCTTATAATCTCTTCCAACCTCTTCCATCAGAAATTAGATACAAAAGCTTAAACACATGTACCAATAGGGATGAGAACAGCTTCTTTCCTGCTGTTATTAGTCTTCTGAATGGACCTCTCAGATTTTAAATCTAATGTTGATCTTGCTCTTTGTACATCTTCTTTGCAGCTATAACTTTGTATTCCCCGCTCTGTTCAATCCCCCGATGATATTTGTATGTGATGAGGGTAGGCACAGTGGCTCAGTGGTTAGCAATGTTGCCTCACAGCGTGAGGGATCCGGGTTTGATTCCACCCTCTGGTGACTGTCTGTGTGAAGTCTGCGCATTCTCCCCGTGTCTGTGTGGGTTTCCTCCAGGTGCTCTGGTTTCCTCCCACAGTCCAAAGATGTGCAGTTTAGATGGATTGGCCATGGGAAATGCAACTTGACAGGGATAGAATAAGGGGTTTGGGTCTGGCTCGAATACTCTTCAGAGGGTCAGTGTGGATGTGATGGGCCAAATGGCCTATTTTCACACTGAAGGAAGTCTGTGATCTGCTTGTACTGCATGCAAAACAAAACTTTTCACTGTACCTAGGTACATGTGATAATGATAAATTAAATTAAAAAATTTTAACTAGCCTCCAGTATTCAGCGCAGTAATATATTTATGAAGCTTCTGAAGAATTAATCAGACATCTAAAAACAATATTGAATAGTGTGATGAAGATTTAAAATATGTTATTATTATTTGGGAACTTGGGTTCTACATAGAACTAAATGAGTTTTTGACATTCAGTTCTGCAAATTGACTTTTTTTGGAGGTTGAAAGCTTCTATTAGGAAGTGAATCACAACAGCCAAGAACAGATCTAAGCTGAATGACTAGACAATCTACCTCGTGAATTAAGTAGCACCATGCGATCGGTGACTTTGAGCAGTGAAGTTAAAGATAAAAGATTGAGAATGTGAAGGAAATCATGATTATGGAAGAATTCTGAAGTAGAATTCCAGTAACCTGAAGAAATATTCAGATGAGGGGCAAAAAGATCTGAGAAGTGACAATTCTGGCAGATTCCTATGATACCGCACACTTTTATCTCGGAAATTGATCATGTGGGATATCGCAAGGAAGGTATTGAAATAACAAAGAAAAAAATACTGGAACCTTAAAATGGCATTATAAAAAATAAATGCTTTTGTGTTCAAAAAAAAGATTGAATGTACTAAAGCTAATTTCTAGAGGTTAAATAGTAGACAACTTGTTGGGACAATTTCCTGTATCTAGGAATGATTAAAAGCTAAATTCACTGAATCTGAACAAGTCCGAAACAAAACCTCAAAGATGTGAATTATGTAGTTACTACTGAAGATAGGAGGGAAAAAAGTGCATGGAATATTGATTTGTGAAAACAATAGGGGGTAAAATAAAAGCATCACAATGATTAGAGATTGAATCAGAAATTTGAGCCTTAAAAGTCAACCTTCCAGTAATCCGATTGAATATTAAAACAGTACTCAAAAAACCGATGAAAAGTTATGCTATCTCCGAGACAACAATCACAACTGCTATTACAGATTCATAAATCAATTTGTGCAAGTACTCCCGGAGAACTGCCTATTGCTTACATGCTAATAATTTTGGGGATGTGTCACCCATAAAACAACATCTTTACAGATTCAACCTAGAGAAGTTATGTCAAGTAAAGGAGGATTTCAGGTTCATGATGGACAATTACATTATTGAATTGAAACGTAGTAGCTGGAGTTTACCTTTTGTGACAAAGCCAGATGGGTCGCCATAATTATGTATCAATTATTGCAAAGTCAATGTGCTTACAAAGGTGGATTCATATCTGATTCCAGTATTAGAGGGTTGCATTGAGAGGATTGGACAAGTATTGTTTGTTACAAAAATTAACTAATTCAAGGATGTCATAAAGTTCCATTCTCTGAGTCAAAGAAGTTCCAGGATCAAAGAAGTACCAGCTTTTGTAACATTTTACAGGTTCCTGTTCAAACCACACACAACCCTGACTTGGAACTATAACACCGTTTCTTCATTATTGCTGGTTCTAAAGCCTGAAATCTCTCCATTGTGGGTGAATCTACAACAAATGGACTAAAACAGTTCAAGAAAGCAGCTCACCACCAGCACTGAAGGACAGTTTGAATTAGCAACAAGTGCTGTCCCAGTCAGTGAAGCCCATATCGCCAAGAGATCTTTTTTGAAACAAGCACTGGATTAATTAACAATGTAAAAGCATGCAATGAAAAATGCACCAGCAACCTTTCAGTGTTTATATGCAAAGGGCAGGAAGGTAAATGTTAGAATTGCTGGAATCACCATGATCCTATTGAATGAAGGAGCAGGCTCGAGGGGCTGAATGGCCTATGCTGTTCCTATTGCTCATGATCTTGTGTTCTTGTGGCCACTTGACTGAACTGTCCAATGGGTTAAAAAGAGCCATTTTGATCGTAGCTTTGGCTAAAAATAAATTTGTTAAAGCAAAAGTTATTAGTTTGCTTCACACAGTGCCCATGACGGAAAATGAAATTTTGCACTATATGGACATGAATGGAAGTTTGTTCCAAATTTCAGGACTGCAGTGGCTTCTCCATCAAAACTGTAAGAGAA
Source organism: Stegostoma tigrinum (assembly GCF_030684315.1). NCBI lineage: Eukaryota > Metazoa > Chordata > Chondrichthyes > Orectolobiformes > Stegostomatidae > Stegostoma > Stegostoma tigrinum. The sequence goes on along the minus strand of NC_081391.1, from coordinate 19,033,879 downwards.
AGGCAAAAACTTTTACATGGATAGAGGGATGTCAGAAAACTTATCACACGACGAAGGTGATATTGGCTCCCAAATTCTGATAAGCTGTGAAACTGGCTGTTCATGCCAGTAGCATGGAACAATGTTGTTACCAGAGGACAAGATGGAAATAGAATGACAATTTAGTTACTTTTCTAAAAAATTGCATTTGTGCAAACAGGAATATTCAAAGCTGAAGAAAGAAACGCTGAGCCTGGCGCTGACTTTACAATATTTCGAAGTCTGCATATCCAAACACTGTGCAGAGACTGCTGCCAGACCTGCTGACTTTCTCCAGCATACAATCATAGAATCATAGAATCCCAACCATGCAGAAAGAGGTCATTCAGCTCTTTGAGTGTGTACTGACCCTCAGAAGAGCAATCTCGTCCAGACCCCACCTCGCCCCTAATCCTTGTATAACCCCACATATTCCATGGCTAACCCACCCAGCCTGAACATCCCTGGACACTATGGGACAATTTAGGGGGGCTTGCCCATGCAATTTCTGTACTTTTTTCAGATTTCCAGCATCCACAGTATTTTGTGTTTACCTTTGCCTATAGATTTTTCTCACTTGCCAAAGCAGCTTTGGATCCATCTGTTCTCTTTACGCTGGCTTATTACGGTAATCATCAGTTTGTATGCCTTTGATTTTTTTTTAACTAATTTCAAATCCAGTTGTCACTGTCGCATGTTCTTCCGTGTTATTCCTGTCTCTATCTCAATAGCTGTGGCATCATCTAGCACATCTAATACTCTTCCTCCAACTGGCTTAATAGACCTATCTTTGAAGGATGTTTCTCGGTTTCCCATGATCAAGTGGAAATAACTCTTGGTGCTGTTATGATGAAAATGTTAATATGCTTGTGTCGAATCCGTCCCCACTACTTTATTACAACCATTCATCAAGTTAAAACAAATGAGTTCACAACATTGTTAAAAATAGTTTGAGGGTGGGGTGGTGATGTGAGGAGAAGAATTTTAGACAAGGGTGTTAACATCTCTGACAGATATTTCTACTGTTCTGATTAATGGTAACTGGCCTAAGTGGGTTACACTTTTGTCTCTCAGTCAGAAGTTCACTGTAGAGTCATAGAGTCATAAAGTTGTACAGCTCGGAAACAGACACTTCAGTCTAACTCATCCACGTCTACCAGATATCCTAAATTAATCTAGAGCCATAGACATGTACAGTGAAAACAGATCATTCAGTCCGACTCGTCCATCCGAACCTCTATCCTGAATAAATCTAGTCCCGCTTGCCAGCATTTGGCCCATATCCCTCTAATCCCTTCCAATTCATGTCTCCATTCGGATACCTTTTAAATGCTGTAATTGTACCAGCCTCCACCACTTCCTGTGGTAGCTCATTCCATACAAGCATCACCCTCTGCATGGCAAACGTGCCCCTCAGGCTCCTTTTATACCTTTCTTCTCTCATCTTTAACCTATGCCTCCAGTTTTGAACTCCTCTATCCTGGGAAAAATACCTTGGCCATCCATATCCCCAAGATTTTATAAACCCCTTTAATGTCATCCCTCAGGCTCTGATGTTTCTAGGGAAAATAGCCCCAGCCTATTCATCCTTATCACTCAAACCCTCCAACCCTGGCAACATCCCTGTAAACCTTTTCTGCAGCCTTTCAGTTTACCAACATTTTTCCTGTAGCAGGGAGACCAGAACTGAATGCAGCATTCCAAAAGTGGCCAAATTAATGTCCTGTACAGCCTTAACATGACCTCCCAACTCCTATACACAATGCACTGACCAATAACAACAAGTGTATCAAATGCCAAATAGACGCCCTGTCTACTTGCGACTCCACCTTCAAGGAACTATGAACCAGCACGCCAGGATCTCTTTAGTGGGCAACACTCCTCAGATCCCTACCATCAACTGTATAATTCCTGCCTTGATTTGCCTTATCAAGAGGCAACATCTCACATTTATCTAAATTAAACTGTAGCTGCGATTCATCTTCCCATCAACCCACCTGGTCAAGGTTCCATTGTACTCTGAGATAACCTTTTGACTGTTCTCTTCACCGCCAAATGTCATCTACAAACTTACTAACTATGCCTCGCATATGCACATACAAATCATTTATATAATTAACGAAAAGTAATGGACCCAGCACCAATCCTTGTGGCACACTGCTAATCACAGGCCTCCAGTCTGAAAAGCACCCATCCACCACCGCCCTTTGTCTGTTACCTTTATGCTGATTTTTGTATCCACATAGTTAGGTCTCCCTGGATTCTATGTGATCTAACCTTGCTAACCAGTCTACCATGCAGAACCTTGTTGAACACTGTGCTGATGTCTCTATAGACAATGTCCACTGTTGTGCCTTTATCAATCTTCTTTGTTACTTCTTCAAAAAACTCAATGAAGTTAGTGAGACAGGATTTCCCACACAGAAAGCCACGATTCCTAATCATTCCTTGCCTATCAAAAACCATATAAATCCTGTCTCTCAGAATCCCCTTCAATATCTTACCCACCACTGACCTCAGGTTCACAGGCCTATGGTTCCCTGGGTTTTCCTTACCACCCTTCTCAAATAACCACAGTAGCCAAGCTCCAGTCTTTGGGCCTTACCCGTGGTTGTCAATGACTCAAATATCCCTCAGCAAGGGGCCTGGCAATCTCTTCCCTAGCTTCCCATAAAGTTCTGGGATGCACCTGCTTAAAGTTCTGGGGATTTATCCACCTTTATGTGTTTTAAGACATCCAGCACCCCGCCGCCCCCACAATAATGTGGGCACTTTTCAAAATATCACTATTCATTTCTGCCAAGTTCTATAGCTTTCGTGACTTTCTCCACAGTAAATACTGATGCAAAAGGTTCATTTAGTATCTCACCCATCTCCTACAGATTCACACATAGACGGCCTTGTTGATCTTTCTCTCCCCAGTTACTCTTTTGTCCTTTATGTATTTGCAGGATCTCTGAGTTCTTCTTAACCCTGTTTGCCAAAGTTATCTCATGTCCCCTTTTTGGCCTTCTAATTTCCCTCTTAAGTATGCTCCTATTGTCCTTACTCTCCTCATGGGATTCACTTGATCTTAGCTCTCTATACCTACCATACACCTTCTTCTTTTTCTGGACCAAAGCCTCAATTTTTCCAGTTAGCCAGCATTGCATACACCTACCAGCTTTGCCCTTCACCCTAACAACAATGTACTGCCCCTGGACTCTCATGTTAAAAGTCCTCCCATTTTCCAACCATCCCTTTTACCTGTGAATAGCTGCTCCCAATCAACCTTTCAAAGTTCTTGCCTAATACCATCAAAATTGGCATTATTCCAATTTAGAACTTCAGCTTTTAGTTCGGTTCTATCCTTTTCCACAACTGTTTAAAAAATTTTGGAATTATAATCACTGGCCCCAAAGGTGCTCCCACACTGATACCTCAGTCACTTGCCCTGTCTTATTTCCCAAGAGAAGGTCAAGCTTTGCTCCTTCTTCAGTAAATATACCCATGTACTGAATAAGAAAATGTTCTTGTACACACTTAGCAAATCCCTCTACATGCAAGCTCTTAACACTCCAGCACTCCCAGTCTATGTTTAGAAAGTCAAAATCCCCTATCATTACCACCCTATTATTCTTCTAGCTATCTGAAATCTCCTTACAAATTTGGTTCTCAATTGTCCGCTAATTACACAGCCGAGGGTCGGTGCTATTATACAATCTGAATAAGGTGATCATCCCCTTCTTATTTCTCAGCTCCATCCAAAATAACTTTACTGGACGTCCTCTCAGGAATATTCTCCTTAAGTACAGCCTAGTGCTATCCCTAATCAAAAACGCCACTCCCTCTTCTCTCTTGTCCCCTTTTCTACCCTTCCTTTTGCATCTATAAGCCAGAACATTAAGCTGCCTATCTTGACCTTCTCTGAGCCATGTTGCTGTAATTGCTATGATATTCCAGTCCCATGCTCCCCACCGTGCTCTGAGCTCATCTGCCCTTTCTGTCAGGTCTCTTGCATTGAAATCAGTTCACTTCATTCATTTCCTTCTCTGCCATGCTCCTGGATGCTCGGACTAGTTAACTTGCTCCTCTCCTCAACTGTATCAGCCTCAGACTTGTCTCTTGTCCTACTATCTCTTTTGTTCGCACCGACACAACCCCTCCCTTTACTAGTTTAGTTTAAAGCCTCCCAAGTAGCACCAACAAATTTTCTCATCAGGATTTCGCGCTCTTCCAATTCAGTTGCAACCTGTCATTCATATACAAGTCAGCTCTATCCCAGCGGGGTTGTATTTGGGATGAGACATTAACGCAGGGCAGAGAGAGTGCTTCACTGGCAGAGGGGTTGTATTTGGGGAGGGACATTAACGCAGGGCAGAGAAAGTGCTTCACTGGCAGAGGGGTTGTATTTGGGATGAGATATTAATGCAGTGCAGAGAGAGGCCTGCACTGACAGAGGGGTTATATCTGGGATGAGACATTAATGCAGTGCAGAGAGAGACCTGCACTGACAGAGGGGTTGTATTTGGGAAGGGACATTAACGCAGGGCAGAGAGAGTGCTTCACTGGCAGAGGGGTTGTATTTGGGATGAGACATTAATGCAGTGCAGAGAGAGACCTGCACTGACAGAGGGGTTATATTTGGGATGAGACATTAATGCAGTGCAGAAAGAGACCAAAATCTCAGCTTCACCAAATGACTCAACTTTTCATGCTGGTTTCACTGAAATGCTTCGTTCAGTGAGATAAGCACTTCAGACGGCCAAGATCTCAACTTCACGAAATGACTCAACTTTTCATGCTGGTTTCACTGAAATGCTTATTTCATGTTTATTGCAGAGGGGTTATAGAACATAGAACATAGAACATAGAACATTACAGCACAGTACAGGCCCTTCGGCCCTCGATGTTGTGTCGACCTGTCATACCAATCTGAAGCCCAGTTATATTTGGGATGAGACGTCAATGCAGTGCAGAGAGAGGCCTGCACTGGAAGATGGGCTATATTTGGGAAGGGACATTAATGCAGTGCAAGAGAGAGTGCTTCACTGGCAGAGGGGTCATATTTGGGAAGGGACATTAATGCAGTGCAGAGAGAGTGCTTCACTGGCAGAGGGGTTATATTTGGGAAGGGACATTAATGCAGTGCAGAGAGAGTGCTTCACTGGCAGAGGGGTTATATTTGGGATGAGACATTAATGCAGAGCAGAGAGAGATCTGCACTGGCAGAGGGGTTATATTTGGGATGAGATATTAATGCAGAGCAGAGAGAGAGACCTGCACTGGCAGAGGGGTTATATTTGGGATGAGATATTAATGCAGAGCAGAGAGAGATCTGCACTGGCAGAGGGGTTATATTTGGGATGAGATATTAATGCAGAGCAGAGAGAGACCTGTGCTGATAGAGAGAATGTATTTGGGATGAGACATTAAACTGAAGGCTCTGCTTGCTCATCATGGCATTTCTTAAAGAAGGAAACATTGAGGTGTCCTAGCCAACAACTGTCCCTCAGTCAAAGTCACAAAAGACAAATTATCTGATCATTATCTCATTCTGGGAGTCTGCTGAGTGCAAATTGGCTTTGATAGAACTTCCACAACGACTACACTTCAATAAAGTTGGATCTGAGGCGCTTTGGAATGTCCTGAGATTGTGTTTGTTTTTTTCATTTGTTTGTATCGCAGGCAGGACCACTATTTATTACTCATCCTTAAGTCCCCACAGGGCAGTAAGAGCCACCCACATTGCTATAGGCCTGGAGTCACACCTAGATGACCAGTAAGGACTGCAGTTTCCTTTCATGAAGGACATTAGTGAACCAGATGGGTTTTTCTGACAAATGTCATCATTAAACTCTTAATTCTAGATGTTTTTAATTGAATTCAAGTTCCACCATCTGCAGTGGCAGGATTCAAACCCAGGCCTCCAGAACATTACCTGAGGCTCTGAGTTAACAGTTAGCGATAACTCCAGTAGGATATTGCCTCATTTAAAAGCAAGTTCTATTTTTTATACTGTTTCTTTCTTTAGACCAAATCAGTTCACGGTAATTCATTTATGATAATACACACTGAATGATGGTGGAGGTCTTACTAATTATGCATTATATATTCACTGTGCATGCACAGATGCACTTTTGAAAGGGGCTTTACCCAGAGCAAGTGCGGGTTGGTGGGACCTGGACCATTATTGGGGGGACACATGGGAAGGGTGGGGGTGCAGGTGCACAGTGGAGGTCTGTACCAAGAGCCAGTCTCTCTTTGACTGGGAGTGATGGGACGTTCAGGGGAAGACAGGGAGTCCACAGGGAGAAAGAGGGAAGCTGCTGGCACAAAATACCGCAAACTGTTTTTATTCTGTCACACGTTATTTTACAGCGACATCTTTAGACAGGCAGCCGCTTGAGAACGATGCCAGTTATCTTTCTCAAACAAACACGGAGGATGCTGGAGAAACTCAACAGGTCTGGCTGCACCTGCAGAGAAAGAAAAACAAAGGCAATGTTCCAAATCTGGAACAGTGGCTCAGTGGTCAGCACTGCTGCCTCACTGCAGCAAAGACCCAGGTTTGATTCCAGCCTTGGTAATTTTACGTGGAGTTTGCACATTCTCCCATGTCTGTGTGGGGGGGTGCACTGGTTTCTTCCCACAGACCGAAGATGTGCAAGCTTGGTGGATTAGCCATGCTGGATTGCCCATAGTGTCCGAGGGCATCCAGACCTGGTGGATTAGCCATAGGAAATGTGGGGTTATGGGGATGGGATAGGTCTGGATGGGATGCTTCTCTTTGGAGAGTCGGTGCAGACTCAATGGGTCAAATGGCTTCTTCCTGCATTGTAGGAATTCTATGACTCTGCCACAGAGAAAGAAGAACCAGACTGGACTCAACACATTAATTCTGTTTCTCAGTCCTGCTGAGTTTCTCCAGCAATGTCGATGTTTGATTCAGATTTCCAGCACCTGCAGTATTTTGCCTATATCCAGTTTCCTCTCCTCCACTGTGCTAGGCAGACACAACACTCATAAGAAACTCAGCCCACATGAGCGAGCATGGCGAGGATGGCACTGAAAATTGCAAATTGTCTTAGGGCGAGATTCCGAACCCTGTTCAAGCCTGTGGCTGCCAAGTGCAAGCGGAGCTGCTTCCAATAGTCAGGGATCTATCGAGTTCCATTGCGTGGGCTTCATCACTGCAGCAGCTTGGCTTCACAGAGGGAAAGGAATGTCCTTCCTGAGGGCTGGGAGCTGAGGCATGAACGTGCCATCCAACCACATGTCTGCAAGCTGCAATTCCCATCTTGGTTAACATTTGCCCAACTCATTCCATTACTGCTGCCCTTCAAGAGATATTCACACACTTTAGTTTCCATTTGGGCAGTATGCCTGAGACGCACGTTCTATGTGCGATGATAAACTCTCATACTTTTGACACTTGCACACTACGGGTGAGAATAGCTATTGAAATATTCCAGTAAGACGCATTGAGGACAAAATAAGAGGTTTGGGGAAAAGAGGTGACAAATTAACTCTTTTTGAAATGAGTAGCTTGGCCCAGAACTCAAAGGGTTACAGAAGTGTTTCCAGTAGAAGGTGTTCCCAGTTTATATTTATGGGAACCTTACATCAAACGTCTTGAGGTGATGTATAGTTTATCTATACTGATTCATGCTGTTACTAAATTAGGCCATGCAGAGGTTTAAGAGATGTAACTGTATAGGGGTGTATATCACTGGCCAGCAATCTCTCACAGCAGAGGGGGCATCGCATGTCCCCTACCAGTGCAATTGGAATTTACGCACACACCATTGAACAGATTCAGGTTTTAAATGATTCTTTTACTGAGCTTCCTCAGTGAGCTCCCAATTCACATGGGTCTATCTGATTATAATGGCCTTGGAAATCTCTGACATTCCCTGACATTCAGGGAGAACGGTCGCAGTCTTAGTCATTTTGCTGGCCCAGAATGAGCAACTGCTTGCATATATATAAACCCCTTTTCTGTAATCTTGAAAAGAGAAGCATGTTAACAAATTGTTTTGTCTTTTTTAAATTCATTCATATGTGGATGCGGGTGTCGCTGGCTGGGACAGCATTTATTGCTTGCCATAGTTGCCCCTTGAGAAGGTGGTGGTGAGCTGCCATCTTGAACTGCTGCAGTCCACCTGCTGTGGGTTGAGCCACAATTCCCTTAGACAGAGAATTCCCAGATTTTGCCCAAGTGACGCTGAAGGAACGGCGATATATTTCCAAGCCAGGATGGTAAGTGGCTTGGAGGGGAACTTGCAGGGGGTGGTGTTCCCATGTACCAGCTGCCCTTGTCCTTCTAGCTGGAAGTGGTCACGGGTTTGGAAGGTGCTGTCTGAGAATCTTTGGTGAATTTCTGCAGTGCATCTTGTAGATAGTACACACTGCTGCTACTGAGCGCTGGTGATGGAGAGAGTGGTTGTTTGAGGATGTGGTGCCAGTCAAGTGGGCTTCTTTGTCCTGGATGGTGTCAAGCTTCCGGAGTGTTGTTGGAGCTGCCCCATGCAGGCAGGTGGGGAGTATTCCATCCCATTCCTGACTTGTGCCTTGTAGATGGTGAACAGGCTTTAACCCAGGAGGTGAGCTACGTGTTCACAATATTCCTAGCATCTGACCTGCTCTTGTAGCCACACTAGCACTCTTACACTCATCAGGACAAATGCAAGAATGCAAAATTTCAAACAATCACAACAATTTATATTATGGGGGGAAAGATGAACATTGGCTGGCAAGTCAACTCTGACTAAACTGTTGCCATGGAGAGAGCAGCAGGGTATTATAAAGTGACCCAAGCTTCAATGCATTGCTTTTGTTTACAGGAAATGGATCCATGTGTATAAATGGAAGTTTTTGCAAGAGTAAATGAACTATGGTACAATGATGAGGTAGGATACAAGGAGCAAACAATTCTAAAGGAGGGTTATGCCAGCCTCAAAACTGTTTCTCTCTCCACAGATGCTGCCAGACCTGCTGAGTTTCTCCAGCATTCTCTGTGTTTATTTCAGGTTTCTAGTATATGCAGTGTTTTGTCTTTGTATGGACCAAGCTGAAATGATTACCTTAAATTAGTTGTTTGGGTAGCTTTTAGCGCATTTGGAACTACTTAGCCAGTGTTGCCAAATTGTGGAACATCTCTAACAGGAGACTTTTTGGTTTGGATTTTGCAAGCACAGGCTTGTGGTGTTGCGGTCTGTCCTTCCTGTTATGACAAGCCAACAGAATGTGCTATTTGATTCTATCAATCATTTCTTGGGGCACACGACCCACAAATTTGTAATTGCACCAGATCTGAAATTCATACACACTGTTGCTGTCTTGTACAGGAGGCAGATTACCTTTCTGGGCAGTGGGCAGCATCCTGTTGGTGAAAGATATTACTCACAAGGCCACCACTTGGTAGCAGTTTGCCTAACATTTTGAGACCTTTGCATTTCCAGGGTGACTGGAGGTAGAACTGGTGCTTCTAAGGTCCCAATGTGATGGCCTTTGACTCTTTTGCAAGTTTGTGCAACACACAGCAAAAAAAATCTGATCGTGGCACTGGCTTAGTGGTATTATCACTAGACCATTAATCAAGTGACCTGGGGGAACCAGGTTTGAATCCTACCGTAGCAATGGGTGGAATTTGAATTCAGCAATGAATCTGGAATTTGGAACCTAATGAAACCATTATTGGGGGAACACCATCTGGTTCACTAACCTTCTTTAGGGAAGGAAATTTGCTGTCCCTACCTCATCAGGCCCACAGGTGACTCCAGCCCAACTACAATAAGGTTGACATTCAATTGTCTTCTGGGTAATTAGGGATGGGTATGGCCAGCAATATCCCATATGCAGCGATATCCATATCCCATGAATGAATTTTAAAAAAAGATAGCTTTGATGTGCTCAACGTTTGCACCAAACTTCCACGGTGATCAATAGCCTGGGTTCTGATTTACAAGTTTGAGACCAACCTTATAATGCATGGGACTATACAAGTCCAGTAAAGCTGGTGAATCGGACACACTGGTCCCAATTGTGTCAGAGATAATGGGAACTGCAGATGCTGGAGAATCCAAGATAACCCAGTGTGAAGCTGGATGAACACAGTAGGCCCAGCAGCATCTCAGGGGCACAAAAGCTGATGTTTCGGGCCTAGACCCTTCATCAGAGCGGGGCATGGGGAGAGGGTTCTGGAATAAATAGGGAGAGAGGGGGAGGCGGACCGAAGATGGAGAGAAAAGAAGATAGGTAGAGAGGAGAGTATAGGTGGGGAGGTAGGGAGGGGATAGGTCAGTCCAGGGAAGACGGACAGGTCAAGGAGGTGGGATGAGGTTAGTAGGTAGGAAATGGAGGTGTGGCTTGAGGTGGGAGGAAGGGACGGATGAGAGGAAGAACAGGTTAGGGAGGCAGAGACAGGCTGAGCTGGTTTTGGGATGCAGTGGGGGGAGGGGATGAGCTGGGCTGGTTGTGTGATGCAGTGGGGGGAGGGGACGAACTGCATCACACAACCAGCCCAGCTCATCCCCTCCCCCCACTGCATCCCAAAACCAGCCCAGCCTGTCTCTGCCTCCCTAACCTGTTATAAGGCTGCCCTCTCATTAGACAGACACCGCTAGTGGTGGTTTAACCTGAGGGTCACGCCTCTGGTGAGGGGAGGCATTGAGAAGGAGAGTCTTTTATGGTTACCTCAGCCAGTATGAGAATTGAACCCATGTTGCTGGCATTACTCTAACCAGCTGTCCAACCAACGGAGCAACCATTGAGGAAGGCAGAAGGTATTTTGGCCTTCCATAAGCGAGGATACAAATCATCTCAAAACTCGCTAGAGGATTCAAGTTCAGGAGGTGGGATGGCTTACTGCATTTATACAGGGGCTTGGTGAGACCGCACCTGGTCTCCTTTATCTGAGGAAGGATGTGCTGGTTATAGAGGGAGGGCAAAGGATGTTTACCAGACTGATTCCCGGGATGGCAGAACTGATGTATGGAGAGAGAGAGAGAGAGAGAGAGAGAGACTGGATGGGTTCAGACTATATTCACAAGAGTTTAGAAGAATCAGGAGGGTGGACCTCATACAGACCAACAAAATTCTAACAGGACTGAATGAGGTAAATGCAGGAATGAATATCCCAATGACTGGGAGAGTCCAGAACCAGGGCTCGCAGGTTAAGGATATGGGGTAGGCCAATTAGGATTGAGATGAGGAGAAATGTCTGTGGAATTCTCGACACAGAACGTGTTTGAGGTCAATGCATTGATTGTTTTCAAGAAGAAGTCAGATGTAATTCTTAGGACTAAAGGCATCAAAGGGCATGGGGAAGAAAGTGGGAACAATTAAATGATCAACCGTATTCATTTGAATGGCAGAGCAGGCTCGAAGGGCTGATTAGCCTACTCCTGATCCTAGATTCTGTCTTCCTGGAGATTAGCATTCCAGGCATTGAAGGACCATTGTCTTCTGACACTAACAGCTTCAACCTAATGGAGTCATTACTCATTGCTGTAGGAGGTGCTTCTCCTACTGCTATTACTTTCTCATCTTCATGTTTCATCCCAGCTCTCCCTCCTTCCCTTTGCTTTTTCTTCCATTGCCCGCTCTGCATCCAGCGCTTTTGATCACCCCAAAATTTCAACCGCATCGACTGCAGCCCAGTCCAAATTTACTCCCAGCTGTGGATGAAGAGTGAAGTCCAAGATTCAGACTGGAACCACATAATGGTGTTATAGATAGTATCTTATTGTACAGATTAAAATATATCAAGTGAGGCTCACCCTATCCATTGAAAGAGAACAGTAACTATGTTCTACAATCATGTTTGGCCTGATGATTATTCATTTAGAAGCTTTTATTTAGAGAAAGATAAATTGCACCTGTAACTGACACTTGCAATTTCATCCTGCTCCTACACGTAATTATTTTTCAGATCGACCTGTTTGAATGCATGATGCCATACTTCCTGGATAGGTGGGACCTTCTAGCTCTGAGGTAAGGGCATTATCAGTGTGCAACAAGTACTAACTAGGAGGGAATACAGGTACAGAACAAATGCTGAGGGGATGCCCAGTTATAGGAAAGATATTATTAAACTGGAGAGGGTTCAGGAGAGATTTACCAGAATGCTGCTGGGTATGGAAGGTTTGAGTTATAGAGGAAGGCTGAGGCTTTTTTCTTTGGAGCATTGGAGATTGAGAGGTAACCTGTTGGAAGTTTATACAATCATGAGGGCTATAGATAGAGTTAATGGCGGATGGGATTTCAAGCCTAGGGGTCACATTTTTAAGGTGACAAGAGAGAGATTTAAAAAGGACATGGGGACAAATTTTTTACACGGAGGATGGTTCGTGTGTGGAATGAACTTCCTAAGGAAGTGGTGGATGCGGGGTTGCATTTACAACATTTAAAAGACATTTGGACAAGTACATGAATAGGAAAGGTTTGGAGGAATATGGGCCAGGAGCAGGCAGGTGGGACTAATTTACTTAGGGATTATGTTTGGCATGGTCTGGTTGGACCAATTTCCATGCTGTATGCCTCTGAGACTCTGTGTACTCAAGTACAGGGATACAGGAGTACGGGGAAGAGTTTGCAATGTCACCATTCACAGCGCCATTTTAGATACTAGATAACTGGGTACAAAATCTTGGGTATAATGCAGAAAAATAAATGTTAAATGTTCAACATTACTGTTCTTGTCCATTTAAAGTAGTAAAGCAGAAATAAATTCAAGAGTTCCAAATTACAGCCCATTAACCTTAAGCCTGAAGAGGTTCCACGCTGAGTTTTCCCAATGAGAGCTTGATCAGCGCCCCCAACACTGGCTCGATCTCTCTCCCCCTCCCCCAACTGCTGGGCTCGATCTCTCTCTGCACTGGGATCTATCCACCGCCCAATTTGCACTGGGCTCGATCTTTCTCCCCGCGCTGGGCTCGATCTCTCCCTGCACTGGGCCTGACTGCTTCCCTGCACTGGGCTCGACCTCTGTAATCTCACCAACTAAGACTAGCACCAATCAGTGAGATGTACTTTTAGTCAATCTGCTTAGACTTGCTATGAACCAACTCCAGGCAGCAATTGAAGCCAGATCTCCTGGCACAGAGGCTGGGCACTACTACAGTGCCACAGAGCCTCCTGTAAGCTACATGATTTCCCAATCAATGTGCATTTTCTTGAAGACAATTAACGCTCCACTCTCATTGATATACAATTAACACAACTGTGTGGGCCCAGCTTGCCATTGCTATTTTACCAAATGTGTCAGAGAAACCCAAGACTTGCTGTTTAAAAATTACAGATGTGATAATCGTCTTGGTACGGGCATCAACAATTCAATAAGAACGCCTAGATCTCAATGAATAAAGCACCAATGGTGAGGATTGAGTTGTGCTTTGAACCTCGTGTCTATCTATCTATCACTGGGGAACACATCACCTGCTCCTAAGGAGCCAGGCGACTGAGCATGGACTGACAGCAAATGTGCTAGCTGGTTCCAATATTCAACTCTGGGCTGCTTTATTTCATAGTTTCCCCACCTGGCCCCTTCCTCCTCATCCCACACATCCCTGAGATACAGGCTTACTGCACTTCAGACCACTTGTAATCAATTCCCACAGGTTTGAATTCAATTTGCAGCTTCCGAGTTTAACTCCGTCAAAACATGACAGAAATAAACTGCATTCATAAAACATTGTGGGAAGGCTTACTTTCATCTAAAAGGCAGACAAGCCCGTGGTTAACTTCTTGTCTAAAGAAGCAGCATCATCAGCGATGAATAAGAAATATTTTGAGGACTATGGGCCAAACACAGGCAGGTGGGACTAGTTTCGTTTGGGAACCAGGTCGGTATGGACTGGTTGGAGCAAAGGGTCTATTTCCATGCTGTACGATGCCATGACTTGTTGGAGTCTGACTTAAACCCAGGTCCTTCTGACTTTGACTCATAGTGCGACCAACTAAGTTTTGGCTGGGGAGACACTGGGCCTAGTGATATTATCACCAGACTGTTAGCCCTGAGACACAGGTAAGTTCTGGAGACCTGGGCTTGAATCCCACCACGGCAGATGGTGGAATTTGAACTGAGTACAAATAAAGAGTCTAATAATGACCATGAATTCATTGTGGATCGTTGGAAAAACCTATCTGGATCTTCAGGAGAGGAAACTGCCATCCTTACCAGGTCCGGGCCCAGAGCAATAGGGATGACTCCTAACTACCATCTGGACATTTGGGATGGGCAATAAATGCTGGCCGAGACAGTGACGCCCTCATCCCATGAAAAATTTTTAAAAACGCCCTGTCCCATGAATGAATTTAAAAAAAGCTACATATAATGCTTTTCACAAGCTCAGTACATTGCAAAGTGCTTTAACGTCAATGATGTACTTTACAAATCCTGCCGTCATCATCATGTATGAAACATAACAGTGAACATTGGGAACATGAAGCTCCCAAAGGCACCATAGATAATGATCAAATTTTGGATACAGAGACTATAGGGTTTACAACAGTGAGGCCAAGAGGCCAGGGGCTGACTTGAGCATATCAACACCTTCTCAAGCAATGTCAGCTACTGCTAACTGGGATGCTCAAATGATAATCCTCAAGACCATTGAAAGCTGATACCATTCTTTCACATGGAGTTGAAATAAGACTGCAGGATTGTAAGGGATTTACCAGTTACATTTCTGGGATTAACCTATCAGGTCACAGTTGTTTGGTGAAATAATAGAGTTTGCCCTTCAGGAATAAGCTGGAGAGCAGAGAGAGAGAGAGAGAGCCATTATGTGTGGGTCGAGAGGCACTGTGGCCTGCTGCTAGTGTAAACAATCTATCCTCTGTCCAGGTGCTTTGAGTATTATTGCAACATTAAAATTTATGATTCCTCTCGCCCTTTTCTGATCTTTTATAGTTTTAGCAGTCACTGGGAAAGGCTCCCTTGTTATTGATGATGTGGAGGTGCTGATGTTGAACTGGGATGAATAAAGTCAGAAGTCACACAACACTCAGTCATAGTCCAACAAGTTGATTTAAAATCACAGGCTTTCAGAGCATGGCTGCTTCGTCAGGCGATGAAGGAGCTTCCAAAGCTTGTGATTTCAAATAAACCTGTTGGGCTATTACCTGGTGTCATGTGACTTCTGACTCTGTTATTGATGAAATTTGGGTTCACTGGCTCAGTGTTTCAATTGAATTTAAATTTTGATTTCATACATTGGACACCCTGGTGCACTAGCAGTGTCCCTACCTCTGAGCCAGGAGACCTGCATTCAAGTCCCACCTGGTCCAGAGGTGTGTCACAATAGCTCTGGACAGGTTGACTGGAAACTATCTACAATGGCAAGGCTTTCCTATGTCATGGGACCTCTAGCAGCAGGTGGCAATGGCGAGGGAGGTCAAATGGACTCTCACGTGATCTTTGATGGAAGGAGAGCAGACAGACAAAGGAAAAGTCGAAGTTTTGAGAAGGGTCATTAGACACGAAAATTTAACTGATTTCTCCCCACAGGTGCTGCCAGACCTGCTGAGCTTCTCCAGCAACTTCTGTTTGTGTTTGTAGTTGAGGCAGACAAAGGCATTCCTTATCCAAATGTAAGATGCTAAGTCTTTCTGTGTACATGATATATAGTCTTCATTTATTCTTAGTTTCCCCTCCTGTTTGTATTGGCCTGGTGCCAGTAGAATAAAGAATCCTACCTTCATGATCTTTGACTACATGTGTGTTCTGATCTGACATCACACCTGGCTAGTGCTCGGCATTGCCTGGCGCTGAAGGGCGTTCAAAGTCGGCTGGCTAAATTTTCAGAATTGCTATCCCGTGGGTCAGCTTGGTGTAGTGGTTATGGTCAATGTCACCATTATGTTCCCACTCCTCACTTCCCAAACAAAAGTCAAGTGTTTGCCCCAGGGTGGCATGTGCTCACTTGAGTGCATTGTGCCTCAGTTAGGAGGAGTTTTGTCAGCACTCCCAGGATCTGTGTGGCAACTATTGTCAACTGATTTTTTTCTACAATCCAGCACAGGAGGTGGGATCGCCGGCCCAGCCAGCTTTTGTTGCCAATCTGTAGGTGCAGAAGGTGGTGAAGGTAGACTGCGAAAAAACAATACAAGGGGTCTCTGGTTTATGAATGCTCACACTAACAAATGCAATCCCACACAGAGGTGTAATTGTTAAAGATATGAACAATCCCTGTTCTTACAAAAGGCTCCCATTATTCATTCATGGGATGAGGGCCAGGCAGCACTTATTGCCCATCCCTTATTACGTAGAGGGCAGTTAAGAGTCAGCCACATTGCTGTGGGTCTGGAGTCACTTGTAGGCCAGGCCAGGTAAGGATGGCAGTTTCCTTCTCTAAACGACTTGAGTGAACCAGGTGGGTTTTTCCAACAATTGACAATGGATTCATGGCCAACATTAGACTCTTAATTCCAGATTTTCTAAAATTCAAATTCCTCTATTTGCCATGGTAGGATTTGAACCTGGGTCCTCAGAACATTATCTGGGTCAACAGTCCAGTGATAGTATCACCAGGCTATTGGTGTACATCACTCTGCACTATGTTCTGACTGGCAGACAAATTGATTTTCAAATGGACTCCAGAATGGAATCCGTTTGGAACCTGGGGACTACCTGTAAGTACTTAAATCCACCTCCATCCTCTGGAAAGGTGGTGATAAAATCCCTGGAATAATAATCCAGAAACTCAGACTAATGTTCTTGGAACAAGGTTTCAAATTCCACGGTGGCGGATGGTGAATTTTAAAAATATCTGGAAATAAAAGGTCACGTAATGGTGACCATATGATTGGTTTTCAGCTTATCGTTTGGTTCAATAACATTCTTTAGGGAAGGAAATCTGCTGCCGCTGTCTAACCTGGTCTGGTCAATACAAAATGACTCCAGCAAGGTCACTAAGCCAGTAATTGGGAGATCCAGGATAATGTGGCACAGGTTCAAATCTTATCATTGGAAGATGGTGAAATTTGAATTCAGTAAAAATATGGAATTAAAACCGTGGAACCATTATTGGCTGTCATTAAAAACCCAACTGGTTCACTAATGCTCTTTAGGGACAAAAGTCTGCCATCCTTACCCATGTGATTCCAGACCCACAACAGTGTGACTGACCCTTAACTGCCCTCTGGGCAATTAAAGATAGGAAATAAAAGCTTAGCCAGTGACCCTCGCATCCTGTGAATGAATGGAAACTCCAACAAAGGAGACGAACTTATGGTAATTCAGGAGTGATCTATCAATATCAAGGCCTACAACCTGTTGTCATCTCTATGTCCTAGCCTCTTGCTAGTCCCTCACTTCCTCCTCCCACCTTCAGTCATGCCTTCAGGCATCAGGCCTCTAAACTCTGGAATTACCTCTCCAAAACCATCCCCCCGTTCTCTTTTAAGATTTTGCCTAAATTCTACCCATTTAGGGTGGCACAGTGGCTCAGTGGTTAGCACTACAGCATCACAGCACCAGGGACCCAGGTTCAACTCCGGCCTAAAGCAACCGTCAGTGTGGAGTTTGCACGTTCTCCCCGTGTCTGTGTGGGTTTCCTCCAGGTACCCCAGTTTCCTCCCACAATCCAAAGATGTGCAGTCTAGGTGGATTGGCCATGCTAAATTGCCTGTAGTGTTCAGGGGTGTGTGGGCTATAGGGGGGATGGGTCTGGGTGGGATGCTTCAAGGGGCAGTGTGGATTTGTTGGGCCAAAGGGCCTGTTTCCACACTGTAGGGAATCTAATTTAACCAAATATTTGCTTGCATGTCCTAATGTCTCTTTCTTTGGCTCAATGTCAGTAAGTCCAAGAACCCTCTTGTGAAGGGCTTTGGAGAGTTTTACGACATGAGAGGTGTGATATAAATGTTGTTGGTAATCCTGCTTTCATTGTGTGTTGATTTGGTGTGCCAGATCTCTTGAAAAGGGGGTACCAAATGTTTTGAGACTGGACTCTTTCAAATTGATTGCCTCATATTCTCTGCCTCACCTTCTGATATCCTGTACAAATGGTTAAATACAACACATTTTACACAACTAATAACTTGGTGTATATATAATTTAAGTGACACTCAGCATATCACAAAATTGTTTGGCAGGACTGATTTGATGAATGTGGGCTGCTCATTAATTACTAATGGTTGGTGGGTTTGAGCTAAAGGGAGAGGCTGAATAGGCTGGCCCTATTTGCCCTGCAGCGTCAGAGGCTGAGGGGTGACCTTATAGAGGTTTATAAAATCATGAGGGGCATGGATAGGGTGAATAGGTAAGTTCTTTTTTCCCAGGGTAGTGGAGTCCAACACTAAAGGGCATAGGTTTAAGGTGAGAGGGGCAAGATTTAAATGGGACCTAAGGGCAACTTTTTCACACAGAGGGTGGTGCGTGTATGGAATGAGCTGCCAGAGGAAGTGGTGGAGGCTGGTACAATTACAACATTTAAAAGGCATCTGGATGGGTACGTGAATAGGAAGGGTTTAGAGGAAATGGGTCAAATGCTATCAAATGGGACTAGATTTATTTAGGATATCTGGTCGACATGGACGAGTTGGACTGGACTCCATGATGTCCAGCTCTATGACTCTATGTTCGTTGCAAAACAGCTGATGTATAGGTTTCATTTCTGAAGAAGAGGCCCAACCCGAAACCCATTCCTGCTCCTGTCATGCTGCCCGGCCTGCTGTGCTCCTCCAGCTCCACACTTCATTATCTCATGTATAGGTAAACTGGGAGACTGAAGGTTCTTCATAAAATTTACCCTTCAACTCCTGAGGGGTTGATTGAGCCAGAAGATGCAGGTTTGAATCCCACGAGCTCCAAAAGTGTGTCAGAAGATGTCAGAACAAGTTGATTAAAACTATCTAGGTCAGGCCCGTACTCATTGGCCTTTAGAAGAATGACAGGTGACCTTATTGAAATGCATTTGATTCTTCAGGGGATTAACATGGTTTGTGCAATAAAGTTGTTTCTCTATAGGACCTGAGGGCACATCATCTCAGAATAAGGGGAAGACAAAGATAAGGAGGAATTTCTTCTCCCAGAGGGCAGTGAATTTGTGGAATTCTTTACCAGAGAGAGTTGTCAAGGCTATCGTTAAGAATATTCAAGGCTAAGATAGACAGATTTTTAATCAGTAAGGGAATCAAAGGATATAGAAAAAGGCAAAAAAAGTTGACTGGAATTCTCAGACTAGCCACAATCTCATTGAATGGCAGAGCAGACTTCATGGGTTGAGTGGTATAGTCTGCTTCTACATCATATAGTCAAATGATATTTTATCCTATTTCTGTGTAAGCTACTAATTTCACTGGTGTATTCTGTGAAAACAGCTTCCTCTACTGGCAAATGGATGAATTACTCTGGAAGTTTGCTGCAGAATTAAATGCCATCTCATGCATTCCCAGTAACGTACAGGTTAGCATTTGTTTTTACTCAGAAGGTTTTTTTTATTCATTTGTGGGGCATGGGCATCACTGGCTGGCCAGCATTTATTACCCGTCCCTAGTTTCCCCTTGCAAAAGTGGCAGCGAGCTGCCTTTTTTAACCACTGCAGTCCACCTGCTGGAGGTTGACCCGCAATACCATTAGGGTGGGAGTTCCAGGATTTTGACCCAGCCACAATGAAACAGCAGTGATATATTTCCAAATCAGAACAATGAGTGACCTGGAGGGGAACTTGCAGGCAGCGGTATTCCCATGTATCTGCTGCCTTTGCCCTTCTAGTTGGAAGAGGTCTCAGCTTTTGGAAGGTACAGTCCGAGGATCTTTGGTGAATTTTTACATAAGTTGGGCAGCCTGTGACCAATGTTTCATGAAACCCGTGTTCCAACAGAGACTGAACTGCTTCTGCAACTCCCTAATTGTGTACTGATAGCATTTATTTTGGAAAACAATAACAATGTTAAACAAGAACTGAATTTGCTAAAAGCCTCGAGATAACAAGGTGTCAAGCTGGACGAACCTTTTTGGCCTGAAACGTCAGCTTTCCTGCTCCTATGATGCTGCTTGGCCTGCTGTGTTCATCCGGCTCTACACCTTGTTATCTCTTGCTAAAAGCCTCAGCAAGTCTGACAACAACAACGGTGAGAAATCAGAGTTTACATTTTCAGTTCAGTGACCCTTCTTCAGAACTGATGGTAGTTTGGAACCAGTTGGTTTTTATGTGGAAAATAACAACTTGAGTCTTGTGTAACAATTTGTCTGTTAGCATTTCATGCATTTCATGAAGTTGCATGAATATCATAAAAGGTGAACACATCAGATATTCTGTATTAATATATCTCCACAGAAAGCAATAAAAAGATGTTAGCCATGGTACAGCTTCTGTCTAAGAAGCTGAAGGATTCAAGCCTCTCTTTTCAAATTGACACTAAAGTATTTCTGTGGAAATCTGCACATTGAAAAGTACAGTCTATCAGATGAGATATTAAACAGAGGCTCCATTTTCATTTTCAGGGGAACAGAAAACACCTCATGGCTTTTTTCAAGGAAGGGCAGAGGAATATTTCCTCTAGTGTCAGAAAAATATTTATCTTGTGTTTCTTGTATCCCTCAGTATCACTAAGACAGATGCTCTCGTTAACACCTTATCTCAAGATATGGAAGCTTGCTTTGTGCAAATTGGCTGCCACGTTTTCTACACCACAGCACTGTCAACTCTTTTATTAGCTGTACAGTACTTTGGGATGCACCAGCAGTTGTGTAAGGCGCTATAGAAATATAACTTTTAAAACTCTGTTTCAGGGATGTATGCCAACACCATGACCTCCTTTGAAAGCTCCTTGAGTAGACACAGCCGTGGTTAAGCGTCTCAGCTAAAGTATGTTTCTTTTTAGTGCTGCAGTTGGTTTAGCTAGCTGTTTGTTGGTCAACGTGGACTTGGTGGGCCAAAGACCCTGTTGCTGTGCTGCATGACACATTTTGCTGCATGTTGAGAGGTCAAATGCCTGAGGAAGGTATACAATAAGTGGCAGGGCCCTTAGGAGCATTAATAAGCAGAAGGATCTTAGAGAGCAAGTAGATTGCACTGTGAAAGTGCCAACACAAGTGGATAAGGTGGGAAACAAGCTGTATGGCATGCTTACCTTCATCGGTCGAGGTACTAAGTATAACAGTTGGCAAGTAATGTTGCTGCTGTATAAAATTTTATCTAGGGCTCATTTGGAGTACTGTGTGCAGTTCTGGTTGCCACACTATAGCAAGGACACAGAGGCACTGAAGAGGGTGCAAAAGAGATTTACCAGGATATTGCCTGGATTCGAGAGCATTAGCTATAAGTAGAGGCTGGACAAACTTGGATTGTTTTTCCTAGAACACTGAAGGCTGAGGGGTGAACTGATACAAATATATAAAATTATAAGAGGTATGGATAGGGTAGGTAGCTGGAGTCTTTCTCCCAGGGAATGTCAAATACTAAGGAGTGTAGTTTTAAGGTGAGAGGAGAAAGTTTAAAGGAAAGGGAGGCACGGTGGCTCAGTGGCTAGCACTGCAGCCTCACAGCACCAGGAACTTGGGTTCAGTTCAGCCTCAGGAGACTGTGTGTGGAGTTTGCACATTCTGCCCATGTCTGTACGGGTTTCCTCCAGGTGCTCCAGTTTCCTTCTACAGCCCAAAGGTGTACAGGTTAGGGTGGATTGGCCGTGCTAAATTGCCCCATAATGTGTAGGGTAGGTGGATTAGCCATGGGAAATGCA
Source organism: Stegostoma tigrinum (assembly GCF_030684315.1). Classification (NCBI taxonomy): domain Eukaryota; kingdom Metazoa; phylum Chordata; class Chondrichthyes; order Orectolobiformes; family Stegostomatidae; genus Stegostoma; species Stegostoma tigrinum. The sequence continues at coordinate 19,012,189 of NC_081391.1, read as the reverse complement.
GATTGTGTGGGATGCACTTTGGAGGGGAGGTGTGGATTCAATGGGCTGAATGTCCTGTCTCTGCATTGTAGGGTTTCAATAAAATGTGAGAAGATGGGTTTTTTTTTACAAGACGGTGGTAGGTGCCTGGAACGCATTAGATACAATGTCAATGTTTAAGAGGCTTTTGGGCAGACACTTGGACAAGCAGAGAAGGACAGAAACAAACCATATGCAGATAGATGGGATTCGTTTAGAATGGCAACATGGTCAGTGCAGACATAATGGGCCGAAAGTGCCTGTCCCTAAGCTGTACTGTTCTACAAGATGTAAGGTAAAGTCATCATAGACCCACTCTTTCATTGGCGAGAAACAAGGGGTGTTGGTTTAATCTGAGGGCCACCATAACTCAGGTGAGGGGAGACTTATACAGTGACTTCAGCCAGTTTAGGCATTGAACCTGTGTTACTCTGCCTTACAAAGTAGTCATGCAGTTAACTGAGCTAAATGGCTCTCCAGTAATCAGAGCTACATACACGCTAGAGAAAACTAGGGACCACCAAAATAAGCCCATAACTAACAAACCCAGTAATCCATTCAGGAGAAATGTCTTCAGCCAGATGGAGATTCAAGCGAGTTTTGAGAAGTTTTCTAGCTCAGGTTGAGGTTCTGGATGTGAGTTTGCTCGCTGAGCTGGAAGGTTAGTTTTCAGACGTTTCGTCACCATTCTAGGTAACATCATCAGTGAGCCTCCAGTGAAGTGCAGGTGTATAGCTATACAGTGTATTCAAAAAGAATGGGTACCCAATGAACACAGTCCGCCGATTTCTCAGCAACAAACTCAAACAAACAAAACGGGCCCAGAAACCATAACCACGCTCCCCTACATCAAAGACATTTCCGAAATGACTGCCAGACTCCACGGACCCCTTGGCATCAGAATAGCCCACAAACCCACCAACACACTAAAACAGCAGCTAATGAACTGAAAAGACCCTATACAGACAACAAGCAAAACAAACGTCATCTACAAAATACCTTGCAAGAACTGTGACAAACACTACATTGGACAAACAGGCAGAAAGCTAGCCACCAGGATACATGAACATCAACTAGCCACAAAACGACATGACCCACTATCACTCGTATCCTTACATACAGATGAGGAAGGACACCACTTTGATTGGGACAACACATCCATCCTAGGACAAGCCAAACAGAGACACGCACGAGAATTCCTAGAAGCGTGGCATTCCAACAGGAACTCCATTAACAAACACATTGATTTGGAGCCAATTGACCATCCTCTGAGAAAAAGAACAGGAAATGACATCACCAATGCAGGAAATGACATCACCAACCCAAGGAAACCTAATCAGATAAATAGAAAGTAGGACATAACATCAGCACTTCACTGGAGGCTCACTGATGATGTTACTGAGAATGGTGACTGATTGTCTGGGAACAAACCTTCCCGCTCAGTGAACCAGCTTACATCTGCAACAAAATAAAGACCCACTCTCTTGTGGACCGAGAGGAGGAGAGTGCTGTCTTGGAGGTGAAAGGAGGACGTCGGGTTGGCTGTGCTCCCTTGCAACCGGTGGATCTTAATGCTGGCTTCGGCCTATCGCTGGTTCAGGGGAGCAGCCAACCTGCAACGATGGCTGCGGCGAGTGCTCGTGCCCCAGGTCAGGGGGTCCGGAACACCATCCGTGTTCCCGTGAAGAAGGTGGATGAAGGTGCACCTGTGGACCGCACCTTCTTCATGAAGAGGGTCCTGTTGGACTGTTGTGGGTTCACTGGTGTGGACATTTACTGCCTGCAGGATTTCCCCGGAGGAGGTTTTTACGATGTGACCTTCAGGAGTGCCAAGCTTTGCGAGCACTTCCTGGAGGTTTTCAAGGAGAAAGGAGGTGAGGGCCCCCTCTCTGTATTGACCGCTGTCCCACTGTTTGTGATGCCAGCGCAGAGGAGCCGTATGGTGACTGTACACATGTACAACCTGCATGTGCCAGCAGTTGATGTCCTGACCTTCCTCGGAGGGTACGTGAAGGTGGAAGGGGACCTAACTGACATCGTGGACCCCTTTGGCATCTGGACCAGTAAGAGGCAGGTCAAGGTGACGCTGAAGATGGGCGCGAATGGGAATATCGTACACCCACCGTCCAGCTTCGCGATTGGCGGGAGCAAGGGCTACCTGACCTACGCAGGGCAACCTAAAGTCTGCCATGCCTGTGGTAGGTCAGGTCACGTGGCGGCCGACTGCAAAGCCACCATCTGCAGGAACTGCAGGGAGGAGGGACACCTTGCAAAGGATTGCCCACAAGAGAAAAGCTGCAACCTTTGTGGGGAAGCGGGCCACCTCTATAGGGCATGCCCGCAGCGGGGGACCACCTACGCCCAGGTCGCCGGCAGGGGCAATGCGGGGCCAGCCCCTCCCCCGGAGGAGAGGAAGGCACCAGGGTCCAGCAAGGACCCCACTAATGTGCAGGAGGGCCAGGTCGTGCAGGATGGGCCCGAGGCCAGCAAAGCGCCCCTGCAGGCTCCGATTCCCCCCTGACAACCCAGAGTCGATGGAGGCGGCAACAGGCGACCCAGGGGAGTGGACGATGGTCCGGGGGGGGGGGGGTGCGTCGAGGGGGAGGGGGGGGGTGCGTCGAGGGGGAGGGGGGGGGTGCGTCGAGGGGGGGGGGGGGGGTGCGTCGAGGGGGGGGGGGGGGTGTGCGTCGAGGGGGGGGGGGTGCGTCGAGGGGGGGGGGGTGTGCGTCGGGGGGGGGGTGCGTCGAGGGGGGGGGGTGTGCGTCGAGGGGGGGGGTGTGCGTCGAGGGGGGGGGTGCGTCGAGGGGGGGGGTGCGTCGGGGGGGGGTGCGTCGGGGGGGGTGCGTCGAGGGGGGGGGGGTGCGTCGAGGGGGGGGGTGCGTCGAAGGGGGGGGGGTGCGTCGAGGGGGGGGGTGCGTCGAGGGGGGGGGGGGTGCGTCGAGGGGGGGGGGGTGCGTCGAGGGGGGGGGTGCGTGGGGGGGGGCGTCGAGGGGGGGGGGGGCGTCGAGGGGGGGGGGGTGCGTCGAGGGGGGGGGGGGGTGCGTCGAGGGGGGGGGTGCGTCGGGGGGGGGTGCGTGGGGGGGGGTGCGTCGGGGGGGGTGCGTCGAGGGGGGGGTGCGTCGAGGGGGGGGGGGGTGCGTCGGGGGGGGGTGCGTCGGGGGGGGGGGGTGCGTCGAGGGGGGGGTGCGTCGAGGGGGGGGTGCGTCGAGGGGGGGGGGGTGCGTCGAGGGGGGGGGTGCGTCGAGGGGGGGGGTGCGTCGAGGGGGGGGGGGTGCGTCGGGGGGGGGTGCGTCGGGGGGGGGTGCGTCGGGGGGGGTGCGTCGGGGGGGGGTGGGGGTGCGTGGGGGGGGGTGGGGGTGCGTCGGGGGGGGGTGGGGGTGCGTGGGGGGGGGGTGGGGGTGCGTCGGGGGGGGTGCGTCGGGGGGGGTGCGTCGGGGGGGGTGGGGGTGCGTCGGGGAGGGGGGTGCGTCGGGAGGGGTGCGTCGGGGGGGGGGTGCGTCGGTGGGGGGGGGGTGCGTGCGTCGGGGGGGGGGGGTGCATCGGCAGGCCCAGGAACCGCAACCATCAGGCGGGAAGGGGCAGCTACAGAGGGGCTAGAAGAGCTCCTCTGACGAGGGAGATTCGAAGAGGGCCCGCCCGAAGCAGAAGCTAAAGATCTCAAGGGGGAAGGAAAGCAGCACCCCGCTTCCAGGTGAGGGGAGGCGTCCTGAGGCTCCCTCCGACACCCAGTCACGTGCTGCTGGAGCACTGGAGGGTCCCCCGGAACTTCCAGGCGGGAAGGAGGAAACAGCACGTCCCCAGCCTGACCCAGAGCCGGACCCTCCTGCCTCCGTACCCCCGACGGGGGGATGCCACCCGGAAGGCAGCACGGGCGGTTTCCTGAGCCCGGAGAGAGTCCAGCAGTTAGCCCGGGCAATGGGCATGAAGGGACAGATGGAGGGGCTGGACCTTGGACTTGGGGAGGGTACTGCGGTCACTGCCCACAATGGGGGTACAAATTGCGAGCATTAATGTGCGCAGCGTCAAGTCCACTGCAAGATGTGTGTCCACGTTGGCCTACCTGACCACCATCAAGGCGGACCTCCTGTTTCTGCAGGAGTGCGGGATACCGCACCTCGGCAGGTACGGGAAATGGACCGGCGCCTGGACCTGGTGGGCCTTCGATCTGGTCGGGGGGGTAATGACTGTCGGTCCTCAGGCCTGGCTATTCTGCTGCGGGGGCGCAACTTCACCATCTCTCAAGTTCAGGAGGTGGTGGGGGGCCGCCTCCTAGTGGCTGACATCACCTACAGGAATGCTCCCCTGAGGATGATCAACGTGTACGCCCCAGCGCTACGGAGTGAGCGGTTGGCCGTCCTGCAGCGGCTTCCACCCCTGCTGGCTACGTCCAGGCCGGTCATCCCAGGCGGAGACTTCAACTGCATCATCGACGCAGATGGAAGATCCGGTGTGGGGACAGCGGGTGGGGGGAGTCAACTGGACGTCACGTCCAGATTCCTGATGGGCACGGTGAAGGAGGCCAAGCTGCTTGACGTCTTCAGCACCCCTGCAGACGGAACGCAGCGGAGGTACACCTGGTCACGGCCAGACGGGTCTATTCACTCAAGGATAGACTTCCTGTTTGTGTCACCGGGTGTTCTCGGTCAGGTCCACCGGCGTCGAGCCGGTGTTCTTCTCTGACCACTGCCTCCTGCTGGCCAACTGTCACTTACAGGACGACCAGCCGGCTGGCAAGGGGATGTGGAAGCTCAACACGACTCTATTGACCCCAGAGAACGTCGAGGAGCTTAAGATGGAGTACGCCGGTTGGAGAACCGTGAAACCCTTCTTTGAGTCTCCGGGCGACTGGTGGGAGACGGTGGAGGAGAACATCAAGAGGTTCTTTGTCCTCAAGGGTGTTCGGAAGGCGAGAGAGAGGCGGGGAAAGCTGTCGCAACTCCAGAAAAGGGAGCAGAACCTGCTCCTTCTGCAGTCGATGGGGGTCGATGTCACGGAGGACCTCCGCAAGGTGAGGGGCCAGCAAGCCTCGGTCTTCGCCGCGGATGCCTCCAGGATAATCTTCCGGTCCAGGGTCTGCTCCGTGGAGCAGGATGAGGCGTGCTCGCGTTTCTTCTTTCAGAAGGTGCACAAAGAGAGCTCTGTGCTTAGCTGGCTGAAGGAGGACGACGGCTCGGTGACGTCGTCTCGGCCCGACATTTTGAGGATCAGCAGATCCTTCTATGCCGGACTGTACGACACGAAGCCCACGGACAGAGCGGCCTCCGAGTCGTTCCTGTTGTCTATCACTGAGGTCTTAGATGACGGCACGAGGGAGTGGCTGGACCGGCCGATTATCCCTGGACAAGCTGACCACAGCCCTCAAGTCCTTGAAGAGGAATAAGACTCCAGGGATCAATGGCTTACCGGTCGAGCTGTATTCCGCTCTGTGGGACCTTGTTGGCCAGGACCTGCTGGAGGTGTACGATAGTGCACTTCGGGCAGGGGAAATGTGCAAGTCCATGAGGAAGGGCATCATCACCCTCATTTACAAGAGGAAGGGGGAGAGGGAAGAAATTAAGAATTGGCGTCCCATTTCACTATTGACCGTGGACTACTAAATCCTGGCTAAGGTCATAGCCAACTGGATCAGGTCTGTCCTGGAGTCGGTGATTCACCCTGACCAAACCTGTGCTGTGCCGGGCAGGAAGATTGCTGAGAGCCTCGCGCTCATCAGGGATACGATCGCCTATGTACAGGACAGGCAGGTGGACACCTGCCTCGTCAGCCTGGACCAGGAGAAGGCCTTCGACAGGGTCTCTCATGCTTACATGAGGGACGTCCTCTCCAAATTGGGGTTCGGGGAGGGCATAGGCAATTGGATCTGGCTGCTCTACACCAACATCGTTAGCGCAGTCTCAATCAACAGGTGGGAATCGGACAGTTTTCCGTCAGATCTGGAGTCAGGCAGAGCTGCCCGCTCTCTCCTGCCTTGTTCGTGTGCTGTGTGGAGCCCTTCGCCGCCTCCATCAGGAAGGACGTGAGCCTGAAGGGCGTGACTATCCCAGGCAGTGGAGGCCTTCAGGTCAAGACCTCCCTGTACGTGGACGACGTCACCGTCTTCTGCACCGATCGTCGGTCGGTGAGTAGGCTGTTGGACATCTGCGGCCAGTTTGAACTGGCCTCGGGTGCCAAAGTCAATAGGGGTAAGAGCGAGGTCATGTTCTTCGGGAACTGGGACGACCGCTCCTTCATCCCCTTCACCGTCAGGACAGACTACCTGAAGGTGCTGGGTGTTTGGTTTGGTGGAGCTGGGGCGTGGACTAAGACTTGGGAGGAGCGTATCGCCAAATTGAAGCAGAAGATGGGCAGGTGGATGCTCCAGTCCCTCTCCATCGTGTGTAAGAGCCTGGTTGTCAGGTGCGAGGGGCTTTCGGTACTGTTGTATGTGGCGCAGGCCTGGCCTATTCCCTGGACCTGCGCCGCTGCAGTCACCCGGGCCATCTTCCACTTCATTTGGGGGTCGAGGATGGACCGGGTCCGCAGGGACACCATGTACAAAGACCTGGGAAATGGGGGAAAAGGGCGTACCGAACGCCACCCTCGCCCTGACGGCTACCTTTGTGTGTGGCTGCATCAAGCTGTGCGTAGATCCTCAGTATGCAAACACCAAGTGTCACTACTTACTGAGGTTCTACCTGTCCCCGGAGTTGCAAAGGATGGGCCTGACCTCGTTGCTGCAGAATGCTCCGAGTAGTTGGACTGTCCCGTACCACCTGTCCTTCGTGGAGAAATTTTTGAAAGGAAACACCTTTGACCACAAGGCCGTCAGGCAGTGGTCAGCATGTAGTATCATCGGGACCCTTCGGGAAAAGGAGAGGGTGGATCCTGTCGTGTGGTTCCCCATGCAGACTGCTAAAGTTGTTTGGCAGAATGCCTCATCGTCAGAACTTTCAAACAAGCACAAGGACATTGCTTGGCTGGCGGTGAGAGGGGCTCTGCCAGTGAGATCCTTTATGCATGCCCGGAATCTCTGCGCCACCGCACGCTGCCCTCGAGGTGGCTGCGGTGGGGACGAGACTGTCGATCACCTCCTTCTGGAGTGTGCCTATGCGCAGGAAGTCTGGAGGGGGATGCAGTGGTATTTGTCGAGGTTCGTCCCGAGCAGCTCCGTGACGCGGGACTCCGCGCTCTACGGGCTGTTTCCCGGGACGCACACCGAGACCAACATCAACTGCGCCTGGAGGACCATCAATGCTGTGAAAGACGCTCTTTAGTCTGCCCGCAACTTGCTGGTCTGCCAGCTGAAAGAACTGACCCCGACCGAGTGTTGCAGATTGGCGCACTCCAAGGTCCAGGACTACGTGCTCAGGGACACGCTAAAGCTTGGGGCAGCCGCCGCCAAGGCGCGGTCGGGAAAGACCACCATATGAAACCCCTCGTCCAGAATAGAAAAAAAGGGCCCTGTCTGGTAACTGGGCCCAGCTGGCGCCTTCCCCAACTGGTCAGGGGGTCAACTGGGACTGTGCAGGGAGACGACTGCTGGGGTATTTTTCTTTGCTTTGTTTTTTTTTCTTCTTTGTTTCTTTTTCCTTTTAGTTGGTGTATGTACCCCCTGGGTAACCCAGAGCGGCTTGCATGACTGGGTAGGTGTATAAATATGTTTTATTTTTTGTACATCTTATGAATAAAGTATATTTTTTCAAATTAAAAAAAAGTGACGAAATGTCTGAAAACTAACCTTCCAGCTCAGCGACCAAACTCACATCCAGATGGAGATTCAAATGTGAAAATCCATCTCTCAGGAAGTTGCCAAAACAAATAACATCGAGGAAGTTGGGTATGTACTTGTTGGAGGAAGGATTGGGAAGCTATGTTTACAGAGTGAGGTAAAGGGGGGTGAATGGAGATACTGGGTGAATGGTGTCTCTCTGTAAACACTGTCATAGAGTCAAAGGGTGTGTGTACCTTTTGGCCTGTGGCATCTGAGATAGTCTTCAAACATCCATCTATTCAAGTCCCATTTTCCAGCATGTGGCCTATTACCATGTTTGCTGAGGTATTTCAAGTGCTTATGAGGATCTTTCCTGCCTCCTCCACCCTTTCAGAGTTTCACCTTTTTTGGATTTCAGGTAGCCACCACCCTCTGAGTGAAATATAATTGTCTCAAATCCCTCTGAACCTCCTGCTTCTTGCCTCAAACTGTGTAGGATAGGATCTGATTCCACAGTTGTCAAGGAACAAAGGCATTGTGCCAATGAAAGCACCCATAGATAAATTAATGGGAATTGTAGTTTGTACTGAAATGTGAGCCAGTAAGGTTGTTCTCGGGTCTTCTCACTGACAATTTCTCTTTTGTGCTCCTCTGCACTGCTTAACATGCTCTATTCTCTCTCCCTTTTCAGGATCTCCATGGATTATGTGTTCCTAACAGACTGAAACATGGCAGTACAAACCTACCTCCTTCCTCCTTTCATATTGGTGTTTAGCTGAGCTTCGGAAACTCCAGTGAAACTGGCAGTGGGGCGTTCCCTTCCCACCCTTAACAGTTATATTGCTGATATTGGCTGCATGAGGACCATGTTGTGAGGAATTTGAAAAATGCTGCTGATCAAAAGTAGGACATTTGGAAGTTTTAAGCCAGAAGCTAAAATTCTGGCTAAACTGATCATTATGGAAGGATTCAGTCAAGTTCGAAAGCCAGTCTTAACTCTCCCTTAAAGAACCAATTTGATCACAAACTTCTGGAGCAAGGGATTTGAACCCAGGTCTCTTTATCCACAGGTAGGGCATGCTACCCCTGCACCACAATAGCCCCAACCCTTTCATGCTGTACTTGCTAAAGAAACCCCTAACCATCTCATATTGTTAGAAGTCACATGACACCAGGTTATTAGTCCAACAGGTTTATTTGACGAAGGAGCAGTGCTGTGAAAGCTTGTGATTTCAAATAAATCTGTCGGACTAGTGATGTGTGACTTTGTCTGCGCCAGTCCTACACTGGCACCTCCACATTTCAAATTGTAACAGCCCCTCCTTCTGCTGTGCCTTGCCTCAGAAAAACCTGGCTAAAATTTGTTTCTATCCCCAGTTACTATCTCCCTGCCCCCCCATCCTACTTTCTGTCTATTTCTGCTTTGGGTTCACTCCCAACCTCCAAGATATTTTTTGCTTTCCAATTGCTACATGGCTGTATGTTGTGCGAGTGTGTGTTTATAACTGGACCTGACTGTCCAGTACTGACTGGGTCTATAATGGTCTCAGCTAAAGTTGTATGACTTTCTAACAATTTCCTGAATCTCAAATTTACATCTCCAGTCTTAAAGTCCATTTTTAGTGTTACTCCAATCAGCACTCTCTTATTTATTTTGTCTTCCCTTTCAAATAGTTGAGCCGTGGTGACATATCATGCTGAGATGGCCCTTAAAGCACTTTCTCAAATGACAAAACCCACCTTCCACAAATGGAAATACCCTCACACTCCTGTACAACAGTGCAAAGTAGAAATCTTTGATTAAAGGACAAATGATTGCAATTCTGTTTGTTCACGTATGGTTTGGTTCCAAGTGCTGAGTGTGAAACCTTGACCAGAAGATGGCACTCGGCTACAAGTTTCTAATCAGTAATGAGTTAATGGTGGTTTTGTTCTGGAGTCATAGAGTCACACAGGGCAGAAATAGACCCTTCGGTCCAACCAGTCCATGCTGACCATAATTCCAAACTAAACTAGTCTCACCTGCCTGCCTGCTCCTGGTCCAAATCCCTCCAATCCTTTCCTGCTCATGTACTTATCCAAATGTCTTTTAAATGTTGTAATTATACCCACATCCACCACTTCCTCTGGAAGATTATTCCACACACGAACCACTCTCTGTGTAAAATATGCCCCAATTTCCTTTTTAAATCTTTCTCCTCTCGCCTTAAAAATGTACCCCCTAGTCTTGAAATACCTCATCCAAGGGAAAAGACAGATTCCATTAACACTATCGGTTTTTTGAACTTCCATAAGGCTGCCTACTGACCTCCTACGCTCCAGTGAAAGAAGTCCCAGCCTATCCAGTCTTCCTTTGTCACTCAAACCTTACATACCCGGTAACATCCTGGTAAATCTCTTCTGAACCCTCTCCATCTTAATGATAACCTTCCTATTATTGGGCAATCAGAACTGGACACAGTATTCCAGAAGAGGCCTCGCCAATGCCCTGTACAACCTCAGCATGACGTCCCAACTCCTAGACCGAAAGCACTCAGCAATGAAGGCAAGTGTGCTAAACGCCTTTTTAACCACCTGGTCTACATATGAAGCAAACTTCAAAGAATTATGTTACCAAACCCCATGTCCCTCTGTTCTGTGACACTACCTAAAGCCCTTGTTGTTAAATTTCACTTTATTTAAGCTGGCTGAAGAGGAATTGTTGGAGTCAAAAGGCATCTAGTGGAGAGACTTATATGTGTCAGCATTACATGAGCCAGTGATCGAGGACTATTTCTTCAAAATCCTCACTCTTGATTAAATCCCTGACACATGCCTCCCTAAACATGTGCTGTACTTTGAGCTCTGCAATTGTCAACAATCACTAGGAGGGCAGTGGAAACACTACAAGGATACTCTGAAAGACTCAGGGGAAGGGGTGCACAGAACCCAGAGAGTCCTATTCACCCACCACCTGCTCCCACATGGGGCAGAGTCTGCAACTTCAGCCACTAGTCACAAAGAGTGATAAGTTCTTGAATTCAATCAGCAGATGTAGCTTCAGTCAATCAAGTGGCATTACCAGGCTATATCAGAATTGGTGTTGCTTTGACCAGACTTGATGTGCATCCTTGAGCCCCTCAAGTTTCTGCCTTCCAATGGATTGAGTTGACCTTTGCAGGAGAACAGGGCCAGAATGTAGTGAAAGTATCAATCTTTATGGTGTCAACCCAAAGCTGTCTGCAAGACATTGGACAACATCAGAATAACAAATTTCATCAGCCGCTGTGGTAAGAATCCCTACAGTGTGGAAACAGGCCACACAGCCCATCGACTCCCAGCCGACCCTCCAAACAGCATTCCATCCAGACCCACAGCCCACCCTATCCCTGAAACCCTGCCTTTCCCATGGCCAACCCACCTAAGCCTGCACATCCTTGGACGCTATGGGGCAAATTATCATGGCCACTCCACCTAACCTGCATATCTTTGGACTTTGGGAGGAAATCCACACAGACACGGGGAGAATGTGCAAACTCCACACGGACAGTTGCCTGAGGGTAGAATCAAACCCAGAACCACAGTGCTGTAAGGCAGCACTGCTAATCACTCATGCACCATGCCCTGTTAGATTTATTTCAATTCTGTGCAGATGAAAGGTGAAGGATGGCAATGATGGGGAGTACTTTGCTCTTCTAGTCAGCATCGAGTGCTCCTTCAAATGTCAGAGTCCTAGAATTAGACATGTACAGCATCAGAGGAGGCCATTCAGCCTAGTGTTTCCTTACTAGCAGAGTAGCCATCCAGCCTAATCCCATTTGGCCCAAAGCCTTGTCAGTTGCTTGCCTCCAAGTGCTTACTTGTTGTTGTGAGGGTCTAAGCCCCTACCAGCATTTTGGGGCGTGCGTTCCTGTCCAGATTTCCACCACTCTCTGGGTGATAACATTTACTCTCAAAATTCCTGGCTCCAAGTTCAAATCCATATCACCCGGTTATGGAGTATTCAAGCAGTGCGGATTGGAAAATGTTGGGGTTGTACTGGACATTGGTGAGGCCTCTCCTGGAGTATGCACCCAGTACTGGTCACTCTGTTACAGAAAGGATGTAATGAAGCTGGGGAGTGTTCAGATGAGATTTACCAGGATGTTGCCGAGTATGCAAGGTTGGAGTTATAAAGAAAGGCTGGATAGGTTGGGACTTTTATCACTCAAACTTAGGAGAGCGGTGACCTTATAAAAGTTTATAAAATCATGAGGGGTATAGATAGGGGCTGATGGGAGGTGTCTTTTCCCTATGATGCCAGATTTCAAGGCTAGGGTGCACATTTTTAAGGTGGGAGGAGAGAGATTTAAGTAACACTTGAGGAGGAAATATTTTACACTGTGGGTGGTTTGTGTCAGGAATGAACTTCCTGTGGATGATGTGGATGCAGGCACAGTTACAGTGTTTAAAAGACACTGAGGTAAGTGGATGTGTAGGAAATGTTTGCAACGATATTGGCCAGAAGGAGGCAGTTGGAACTAGTTCAGTTTGGGATTATGTTCGGCATGGGCTAGTTGGACTGAAGGATCTGTTTTGGTGCTACATGACTCTATGATTCTATAATAGGGTCTGCATGAACACTATAAGTAGACCCTTCTCAATTTTATGCACTTTAAAGAGGTCCTACCTCAGCCTTTGCTGATCCAACTCCCAACCTTTCCTCATTATGATAATGCACTGGTCTAGAGAAAACCATTGCGTAAACCTCCTCTGTAGCCTGTCTAGTACAATCACATCTTTCCAACAATGCAGTGACAAGATCAGCACACAGTACTCCTGCTGCAACCTAATGCATTTCATGGATTCCCCCAACTCTTGTATTCTATGCCCAAGCGACGTACTGCAGAAGCTGCAAACCTAAAATGAAAACAGGAAGTTTTGGAAATACTCAGCAGGTCAAACAATGTCTAGAGGGCTGAATCTCACTTCTGTTTGGGCTAAATCTGAGTTGTTTTGAGTTTTTTGGGGGGATTTCTGCCTCAGGTCCAAATGAGTTTCCTCAGTGTATCTCATGGAAGTCAGTTCATTGACAAAGGGTGGTAATGACAGTGGATGCTGGATCGGGTGTCGGTTGTAAACATGAAATAGATAAATGTTTGTTGAGCAAAGGTACTGGGGCAAATGGGCCAATATGGCGTTAGGTCACAGCCATGATCTCATATAATGGTGGAACAGGCTCAAGGGACTGAACAGCCTACTCCTGTTTCAATATTCCTATGTACCTACCCCATAGCATCCCTCACATCAGATTCCTACCCTGCCTTACTATACACGGTTCCCAGTGGATTACCCTGAAATCCACCAGCATCCCTTGTGTGCTCACCATTTTCAGAAACGGCACACGCAGTTGTCATAAGATAACAAGGTGCAGAGCTGGATGAACACAGCAGGCCGAGCAGCATCAGAGGAGCAGGAAGGCAGACGTTTCAGGCCTAGGCCCTTCTTCAGAAAAGTTTTCTGAAGAAGGGTCTAGGCCCGAAACATCAGCATTCCTGATCCTCTGATGCTGCTTGGCCTGCTGTGTTCATCCAGCTCTATACCTTGTTATCTCAGATTCTCTAGCATCTGCAGTTCCTGCTATCTCTGAAACAAGAGACACCACTTTAAACAACATCCATTGGACACTTGTACATACTAGCACCTAGTATATATCAATACACAGGACCCTGTTTTATTTGGGCAAAAGGAATTTATACATTCATGGCACTATTTTCATGATAAAGAGGAGTCATAGAGGCTGCCTGTTTCTGCAGCGTTCCCATGGCAATGTCCTGACCAATCAGATCTGAGCTGAAAATTAAGATTGACAGCTGACTGATCTTGCTGGATCTTCATGTCAATGATGGCCCAACCAGTCTGCACTATCTTCTCATGTTGTAGAAATCCTCTTTTTTCAGGTATTTTCCTTGTATCCTAGGCTCAATTGGTGTGAGGCACAAAGAGCAAAGCTTTGACTTTTTAGTCTCTTTTTGGCAATATTTAAGTTCTGAAGTTGTAGTTATGTTGAAAATTCATTGTTGTCCAACATCTCAAAGCCCTTTGCAATGAGACAAAGAGACACAGATTTGCAGTTCTTTGTTCACAGTGGGTGGGCAGCACAAACAACATTTTCTGCCCATCCCTACTGTTGCTTGAACTGAATGTGTTGCTCAGCTGTTTCAGTGAGAGTCAACCATATGGTAGTGGGACCTGGAGTCACATGTAGGTCAGACCAGGTAAGGATGGCAGTTTCCTTCCCCTAGAGGACATTACTATAACAGTCTCCTCTCTGATCACTATTGCTGTCTGAATCTCTTTTAACTACAGAAAATAAAACTACTTTTAACTACAGCAAATAACTTTTCCCTTTTCATTTTAATACTGGCAAGAAGCCCACTTTTCAGATACACTTTACATTGTGCCTTAAGTTGTCAGCTGACTTTCCAGGACCTAATGCAAAGAGATTCTTAGTTCCTAAAAGATTTATTTCCATTCCTTTCTTTTCCCTGCCTGTAAATAGTTAACCCAAGAACTTTACTTTCTTATACATTTCCCTTCGCATGCATGCTCAGCAAATCTTCCAGTCTGATATGAAATCCTCATGGATTTGGCCTTTGAAAACTGAGCCTCACACCACCACTGTAAATTCTTGCACAGTGTACCATAGTAGTTTTCAATTTCTTGTAGTGCCCTGTCCCCTAGACGCTGTTAGACTGCTGGTATTTATGTGTCTTCAGATATATTTTAGTGAAACGCTCCCCTCTTGAAACTCATCTCCTGGCAAAATGTATCACATGGGGCTTGTATCAAGGTGGAAATGCTGTCCTTAAGATTCCATTTCACTTATTTTAATCTTGGAAGTAAACGGGCAGTTTAATGTGTCAGGACTTCAAGGCTTAAATTATGAGGGGAGGTGATACAAATGAAGCCTAGAATTTAGAAGTTTAAGGGTGATCTGATCAAAGACGGTAATAGGAAAAGAGAGGATAGATAAAGATAAACTATTTCCATTGATTCTAAAACTCGGCCGTAGCCTGAAAGTTTGGGCCAGGCCATTCAGGAGAGATATTAGGAAGCACTTCTACACACAAAGTGTAGAAGTTTGGAATTCTCTTCCACAACTGGCAGTGGATGCAGGATCAGTGTTAATTTTAAATCTGAGATCGATAATTTTTCGTTAATCAAAGATAATGAGGAATGTCAGCCATAGGCAGGCAGAAGACAGAGAGGGAGGGATAGAGAGAGAAAGAAACAGAGAGACAGGGAGACACAGAAAGGTAACAAGAGAGACAGATGGAGAGAGAGAACAAGAAAAAGAATAAGACAAAGAAATAAAGAAAGGGAAAGAAAGATCAATAGAGAGAGAACAAGACACAGAGAGAGCGAGAGAGAGCGAGACAGGAAGGGAGAGACAGAGAGACAGAACTCATTAGATTAGATTCCCTACATTGTGGAAACAGGCCCTTCGGCCCAACAAGTCCACACCGCCCCTTGAAGCATCCCACCCAGATCCATCCCCCTTTCACCCGCACACCCCTGAGCACTACGGGCAATTTTGCATGGACAATCCACCTAACCTGCACATCTTTGTGGAGAGAGTGAACCAGGCAGAGAGGCATAGATAGAACGAGAGAAAGAACAGGAAAGAGAGACAGATGGAATGAGACAGACAAGGAGAAAGTCAGAGAGAGACAGAGAAAGAGAGAGACAGAGCGAGAAAGAGAGACAGATGGAGAGAAAGAGACTGAGTGACTGATAGAGAGAGGCAAATGGGAGAGGCCTACAGAGACAGAGAGAGGAAGACAGAGAGGTGGTGAGTGAGAGGCAGAGAGACAGAGTCAGAAAGAGAGAGACAGAGAGACACAGAGTTAGGCCTCAGATCAGCCATAATCTCATTGAATGGTGGAACAGGCTCGAGGTGCTGAATAGCCTGCTCCTGTTCCTAAATGTGTACAATCCAACATTCCCAACACCTTTCTGGGGCCTTGGAGCTTAAAAATATAACCGTTGTGAACACAGACATTGCTGTCATTGCCTCCAACTGTGATCACATTGGAACATCTCTCCAGCAAATCAACACAGACCTCCTTCAATCTTTGACAGCCATGTTACGCAGACCTCTTATTCTGAACGTATCCCCCTTCATTTATATCCCGAAGCAGTCCTGAACATCATAGTCCTATAAACCTCATTATTGTTACATCTTCTAAAATTCAATTTGCAGAAATTTCAAGGGCTGTAATCCTTGCCTGCAGGAGCAATTGCTATTGGCATTGATTCTTCAACAATCCCGATAGGGTTGTTTGAGACTGTGTTGGTTTGTGTGGGTTTTCAACATCATATTTCAGCTAATAATGAGACTTGGAAACAGAGAACTCCATTGGGCTGAAAGCTCCAATTAATGTCATGGCATCAGAGAGATCAAAGCAATTTTCTGACTTGTCAATTCTTTTTCCAGCTCTGTAATAAGCCATGAAGACTAATTGTACTGTCAAAGCTCTCACCTTTCGGCAACACTTCAATTAATGTGTGGGGAACATGCCTTCCTTACTGTCAAATTTGTTTGTGATGGGAAAAGATGAAAAAGAAACAAATGCCATCTTCAACCCCAAGCGGGAATATTGCCCTTTCTGTACCCATATCATCTGTAGGTGGAGAGGGTGTTTTGTGTGAATGATGAAAAGGAAAATACTTTAGCAATGGAAATAGAAATAGCAGAGCCTGCATTTCTGATGTGACAGTAGAAGATGGGATTTGAAACTCTGGTGTATTAGGTAGGCTTGCTGTGTAATTTTTCACATGATTAGCCGGCTGGGAAAAGGTTTAGGAGTGGTAAAGGGACACAGTTTCTCAGCTTTGGGAATCGAATCCATGAACAGAATTTCCCTGGGAAATGGGAATGGCCAAAGAGCCACTGACAGAAATGGTGAAGGAAAATTGAATCACAGAATCCCAAAAGTGAGGTTGACTAATGGAGAAACCTAAGGAAGAGATTTCCTCAGACTGACAGCGAGAAGATATTAGCACATATAGCCTGTTGATGGAGAGAGAAACACTTGCATTTGTGAGCCCAGTGTGGGGAAAAGGTTGAAGCTGAACTTCACAGCAATAATTAGTTATGGAACTAAACTTTCTTTGTGATTCTTTTCGCAGATAGCAATTGCCATTAACTGCATCCCCGTCTCTTGCCTTTGAGAAGGGAGTGGGGAACTGCTGATCTCTATGTGGTGTTGATAGAAACCCATTGTTGTTAAGTACAGATTTTTTAACACAGTGGCTCTGAAGGAACAGCGATATATTTCCCAGTTAGGATGGTCTGTAACTTGAGGGGATTTGCAAGTGGGGGTGTCCTAATCAAAGTTCAGAGATTTACAGAATGTGACATTGTTCGAAAGCTGGCTAAGTGAGATTTAATGTGAGAGGGTAGGTTTCTAGTGAGTCCATATCTGAGGGATCTGTCAGTGAGCCTGGCAGTGTTATCAGGCTGGAGTGAATCTGAACTGTGCCAATGCAGTGTTAGCTAGGAAGAGTAAACATGTTAGTGTATGTGCGAAAACTGTGAAAATGTGTAAGAAAGCTCTGTTACTGGGTGTGACAGTGTGAGGAAGCTGTGTTAGTGAATGTGAGAGTGTGTGAGAAAGCTGTGTTGGTGAGTGGGAATGTGTGAGAAAGCTGTGTTGGTGAGCGTGACAGTGTGTGTGAAAGTTGTGTTAGTGTATGTGAGAGTGTGTGAAAAAGCTGTGATGGTGAGTGGGAATGTGTGAGAAAGTTGTGTTGGTCAGCGTGTGAAAAAGCTGTGTTGATGAGTGTGACAGCATAAGAGAAAGCTGTGTGAGTGTGTGAGAAAACTGTATAAGTGAGTGTGTGAGAAAGCTGTGTTGGTGAGTGTGTGAGAAAGCTGTGTTATGAGTCTGTGTGAGAAAGCTGTTAGTGAATGTGTGAGAAAGCTATCTTAGTGAGTGTGAGTGTATGAGAAAGCTGCGTGAGTGAGTGTGACAGAGTAAGAGAAAGCTGTGTTAGTGAGTGTGTGAGGAAGCTGTGTTAATGAGTGTGTGTGTGAGAAAGCTGTGTTAGTGAGTGTGAGTGTGTGAGAAAGCTATGTTAGTGAGTGTGACAGAGGAAGAGAAAGCTGTGTTAGTGAGTTTGTGAGAAAGCTGTGTTAGTGAGTGTATGAGAAAGCTGTGTTAGTGAGTGTATGAGAAAGCTGTGTTAGTGAATGTGTGAGAAAGCTGTGTTAGTGAATGTATGAGAAAGCTGTGTTAGTGAGTGTGTGAGAAACCTGTGTTAGTGAGTGTGATTGTGTGAGAAAGCTGTGTTAGTGAGTGTGACAGAGTAAGAGAAAGCTGTGTTGGTGAGTGTGTGAGAAAGCTGTGTTAGTGAGTGTGAGTGTGTGAGAAAGCTGTGTTAGTGAATGGATGAGAAAGCTGTGTTAGTGAATGTGTGAGAAAGCTGCATTAATGAGTGTGACAGAGTAAGAGAAAGCTGTGTTAGTGAGTGTGTGTGTGAGAGAGAAAGCTGTGTTAGTGAGTGTGTGAGAAAGCTGCATTAATGAGTGTGTGAGAAACCTGTGTCAGTGAATGAGAGTGTGTGAGAAAGCTGTGTTGGTGAGTGTGTGAGAAAGCTGTGTTGGTGAGTGTGACAGTGTAAGAGAAAGCTGTGTTATTGAGTGTGAGTGTATGAGAAAGCTGTGTTAGTGAATGGATGAGAAAGCTGCATTAGTGAATGTGTGAGAAAGCTGCATTAATGAGTGTGACAGAGTAAGAGAAAGGTGTGTTAGTGAGCGTGTGTGTGAGAGAGAAAGCTGTGTTAGTGAGTGTGTGAAAAAGCTGTGTTAGTGAGTGTGTGAGAAAGCTGTGTTAGTGAGTGTGAGTGTGTGAGAAAGCTGTGTTAGTGAGTGTGACAGTGTAAGAGAAAGCTGTTAATGAATGTGTGAGAAAGCTGCTTTAATGAGTGTGTGAGAAAGCAATGTTAGTGAATGTGAGTGTGTGAGAAAGCTGTGTTAGTGAGTGCGACAGTGTGTGAGAAAGCTGTGTTAGTGAGTGTGACAGTGTAAGGGAAAGCTGTGTTAATGAATGGATGAGAAAGCTGTGTTAGTGAATGTGTGATAAGCTGCGTTAATGAGTGTGACAGAGTAAGAGAAAGGTGTGTTAGTGAGTGTGTGTGTGTGAGAAAGCTGTGTTAGTGAGTTTGTGAGAAGGCTGTGTTACTGAGTGTGACAGTGTAAGAGAAAGCTGTGTTAGTGAATGTGTGAGAAAGCTGCATTAATGAGTGTGTGAGAAAGCTGTGTTAGTGAATGTGAGTGTGTGAGAAAGCTGTGTTAGTGAGTGTGACAGTGTAAGGGAAAGCTGTGTTAGTGAATGGATGAGAAAGCTGTGTTAGTAAATGTGTGATAAGCTGCATTAATGAGTGTGACAGAGTAAGAGAAAGGTGTGTTAGTGAGTGTGTGTGTGTGAGAGAAAGCTGTGTTAGTGAATGTGTGATAAGCTGCGTTAATGAGTGTGACAGAGTAAGAGAAAGGTGTGTTAGTGAGTGTGTGTGTGAAAAAGCTGTGTTAGTGAATGTGAGTGTGTGAGAAAGCTGTGTTAGTGAGTTTGTGAGAAAGCTGTGTTAGTGAGTGTGACAGTGTAAGAGAAAGCTGTGTTAGTGAATGTGTGAGAAAGCTGCGTTAATGAGTGTGTGAGGAAGCTGTGTTAGTGAATGTGTGAGAAAGCTGCATTAATGAGTGTGTGAGAAAGCTGTGTTAGTGAATGTGAGTGTGTGAGAAAGCTGTGTTAGTGAGTTTGTGAGAAAGCTGTGTTAGTGAGTGTGACAGTGTAAGTGAAAGCTGTGTTAGTGAATGTGTGAGAAAGCTGCGTTAATGAGTTTGTGAGAAAGCGGTGTTAGTGAGTGTGACAGTGTAAGGGAAAGCTGTGTTAGGGAATGGTTGAGAAAGCTGTGTTAGTGAATGTGTGATAAGCTGTGTTAATGAGTGTGACAGAGTAAGAGAAAGGTGTGTTAGTGAGTGTGTGTGTGTGAGAGAAAGCTGTGTTAGTGAATGTGTGATAAGCTGCGTTAATGAGTGTGACAGAGTAAGAGAAAGGTGTGTTAGTGAGTGTGTGTGTGAAAAAGCTGTGTTAGTGAATGTGAGTGTGTGAGAAAGCTGTGTGAGTGAGTTTGTGAGAAAGCTGTGTTAGTGAGTGTGACAGTGTAAGAGAAAGCTGTGTTAGTGAATGTGTGAGAAAGCTGCGTTAATGAGTGTGTGAGGAAGCTGTGTTAGTGAATGTGTGAGAAAGCTGCATTAATGAGTGTGTGAGAAAGCTGTGTTAGTGAATGTGAGTGTGTGAGAAAGCTGTGTTAGTGAGTTTGTGAGAAAGCGGTGTTAGTGAGTGTGACTGTGTAAGAGAAAGCTGTGTTCGTGAATGGATGAGAAAGCTGTGTTAGTAAATGTGTGATAAGCTGCGTTAATAAGTGCGACAGAGTAAGAGAAAGGTGTGTTAGTGAGTGTGTGTGTGTGAGAGAAAGCTGTGTTAGTGAATGTGTGATAAGCTGCGTTAATGAGTGTGACAGAGTAAGAGAAAGGTGTGTTAGTGAGTGTGTGCATGAAAAAGCTGTGTTAGTGAATTTGAGTGTGTGAGAAAGCTGTGTTAGTGAGTTTGTGAGAAAGCTGTGTTAGTGAGTGTGACAGTGTAAGAGAAAGCTGTGTTAGTGAATGTGTGAGAAAGCTGTGTTAATGAGTGTGTGAGGAAGCTTTGTTAGTGAATGTGTGAGAAAGCTGCATTAATGAGTGTGTGAGAAAGCTGTGTTAGTGAATGTGAGTATGTGAGAAAGCTGTGTTAGTGAGTTTGTGAGAAAGCTGTGTTAGTGAGTGTGACAGTGTAAGTGAAAGCTGTGTTAGTGAATGTGTGAGAAAGCTGCATTAATGAGTGTGTGAGAAAGCGGTGTTAGTGAGTGTGACAGTGTAAGAGAAAGCTGTGTTAGTGAATGGATGAGAAAGCTGTGTTAGTGAATGTGTGATAAGCTGCGTTAATGAGTGTGACAGAGTAAGAGAAAGGTGTGTTAGTGAGTGTGTGTGTGTGAGAGAAAGCTGTGTTAGTGAATGTGTGATAAGCTGCGTTAATGAGTGTGACAGAGTAAGAGAAAGCTGTGTTGGTTAGTGTGAAAGAGTAAGAGAACACTGTGTTAGTGTGCGTGTGAAAGTTGTGTTAGTGAGTGTGAGAGTGTGTAAGAAAGCTGCATTGATGAGTGTGACAGTGTAAGAGAAAGCTGTGTTGGTGAGTGTGTGAGAAAGCTGTGTTAGTGAGTCTGTGTGAGAAAGATGTGTTAGTGAGTCTGTGTGAGAAAGCTGTTAGTGAATGGATGAGAAAGCTGTGTTAGCGAATGTGAGAAAGCTGTGTTAATGAGTGTGACAGAGTAAATGAAAGCTTTGTTAGTGAGTGTGAGTGTGTGAGAAAGCTGTGTTGGTGAGAGTGTGAGAAAGCTGTGTTGGTGAATGTGAGTGTGTGAGAAAGCTGTGTTAGTGAGTGTGACAGTGTAAGAGAAAGCTGTGTTAGGGAGATTTCGAGCTGCATTCTGAGCCCCAAAACCAAGCCATTGGCACAGAAACAGCTCACCCTCAGTACTGGGATTTTCCAACAGACAGCAGTGACTGTTCGACAGAGCATCACCATTGAAGCTGATCAACTTCTGATCTCAAGTCAACACACACACAAGGCATGTGGTATTTTTCCTGCTGTTTACTTCTCACTCCGTGAAAATCCTAATATATCCCCGTGAATATTACAATGGGAGGCTCTGATTAACACAATGGGAAATCGGACTAATTTTGTTTCTTATCAAGGGGGCTGGAAACACCGCTGCTTGTAGTGGGACTGTCTTGCAAAGCACAGATTGTCCATAAAGTAGTATCAGAGATAATGGGAACTGCAGATGCTGGAGATTCCAAGATAATAAAATGTGAGGCTGGATGAACACAGCAGGCCAAGCAGCATCTCAGGAGCACAAAAGCTGACGTTTCGGGCCTAGACCCTTCATCAGAGAGGGGGATGGGGGGAGGGAACTGGAATAAATAGGGAGAGAGGGGGAGGCGGACCGAAGATGGAGAGCAAAGAAGATAGGTGGAGAGGGTGTAGGTGGGGAGGTAGGGAGGGGATAGGTCAGTCCAGGGAAGACGGACAGGTCAAGGAGGTGGGATGAGGTTAGTAGGTAGCTGGGGGTGCGGCTGGGGGTGGGAGGAAGGGATGGGTGAGAGGAAGAACCGGTTAGGGAGGCAGAGACAGGTTGGACTGGTTTTGGGATGCAGTGGGTGGGGGGGAAGAGCTGGGCTGGTTGTGTGGTGCAGTGGGGGGAGGGGATGAACTGGGCTGGTTTAGGGATGCAGTGGGGGAAGGGGAGATTTTGAAACTGGTGAAGTCCACATTGATACCATATGGCTGCAGGGTTCCCAGGCGGAATATGAGTTGCTGTTCCTGCAACCTTCGGGTGGCATCATTGTGGCAGTGCAGGAGGCCCATGATGGACATGTCATCAAGAGAATGGGAGGGGGAGTGGAAATGGTTTGCGACTGGGAGGTGCAGTTGTTTGTTGCGAACTGAGCGGAGGTGTTCTGCAAAGCGGTCCCCAAGCCTCCGCTTGGTTTCCCCAATGTAGAGAAAGCCGCACCGGGTACAGTGGATGCAGTATACCACATTGGCAGATGTGCAGGTGAACCTCTGCTTAATGTGGAATGTCATCTTGGGGCCTGGGATGGGGGTGAGGGAGGAGGTGTGGGGACAAGTGTAGCATTTCCTGCGGTTGCAGGGGAAGGTGCCGGGTGTGGTGGGGTTGGAGGGCAGTGTGGAGCGAACAAGGGAGTCACGGAGAGAGTGGTCTCTCCGGAAAGCAGACAGGGGTGGGGATGGAAAAATGTCTTGGGTGGTGGGGTCGGATTGTAAATGGCGGAAGTGTCGGAGGATAATGCGTTGTATCCGGAGGTTGGTAGGGTGGTGTGTGAGAACGAGGGGGATCCTCTTGGGGCGGTTGTGGCGGGGGCGGGGTGTGAGGGATGTGTCGCGGGAAATGCGGGAGACGCGGTCAAGGGCGTTCTCAATCACCGTGGGGGGGAAGTTGCGGTCCTTAAAGAACTTGGACATCTGGGATGTGCGGGAGTGGAATGTCTTATCGTGGGAGCAGATGCGGCGGAGGCGGAGGAATTGGGAATAGGGGATGGAGTTTTTGCAGGAGGGTGGGTGGGAGGAGGTGTATTCTAGGTAGCTGTGGGAGTCGGTGGGCTTGAAATGGACATCAGTTACAAGCTGGTTGCCTGAGATGGAGACTGAGAGGTCCAGGAAGGTGAGGGATGTGCTGGAGATGGCCCAGGTGAACTGAAGGTTGGGGTGGAAGGTGTTGGTGAAGTGGATGAACTGTTCGAGCTCCTCTGGGGAGCAAGAGGCGGCGCCGATACAGTCATCAATGTACCGGAGGAAGAGGTGGGGTTTGGGGCCTGTGTAGGTGCGGAAGATGGACTGTTCCACGTAACCTACAAAGAGGCAGGCATAGCTGGGGCCCATGCGGGTGCCCATGGCCACCCCCTTAGTCTGTAGGAAGTGGGAGGAGTCAAAAGAGAAGTTGTTGAGTGTGAGGACGAGTTCGGCTAGGCGGATGAGAGTGTCGGTGGAGGGGGCCTGGTCGGGCCTGCGGGACAGGAAGAAGCGGAGGGCCTTGAGGCCATCTCCATGCGGAATGCAGGTGTACAGGGACTGGACGTCCATGGTGAATATGAGGTGTTGGGGGCCAGGGAATTGGAAGTCCTGGAGGAGGTGGAGGGCGTGGGTGGTGTCACTGACATAGGTGGGGAGTTCCTGGACCAAAGGGGAGAAAATGGAGTCCAGATAGGTGGAGATGAGTTCGGTGGGGCAGGAGCAGGCTGAGACGATGGGTCGTTTTAGCTGGGGGTGCGGCTGGGGGTGGGAGGAAGGGATGGGTTTTCTCTACATTGGGGAAACCAAGCGGAGGCTTGGGGACCGCTTTGCAGAACACCTCCGCTCAGTTCGCAACAAACAACTGCACCTCCCAGTCGCAAACCATTTCCACTCCCCCTCCCATTCTCTTGATGACATGTCCATCATGGGCCTCCTACACTGCCACAATGATGCCACCCGAAGGTTGCAGGAACAGCAACTCATATTCCGCCTGGGAACCCTGCAGCCATATGGTATCAATGTGGACTTCACCAGTTTCAAAATCTCCCCTTCCCCCACTGCATCCCTAAACCAGCCCAGTTCGTCCCCTCCCCCCACTGCACCACACAACCAGTCCAGCTCTTCCCCCCCACCCACTGCATCCCAAAACCAGTCCAACCTGTCTCTGCCTCCCTAACCGGTTCTTCCTCTCACCCATCCCTTCCTCCCACCCCAAGCCGCATCCCCAGCTACCTACTAACCTCATCCCATCTCCTTGACCTGTCCGTCTTCCCTGGACTGACCTATCCCCTCCCTACCTCCCCACCTACACCCTCTCCACCTATCTTCTTTACTCTCCATCTTCGGTCTGCCTCCCCCTCTCTCCCTATTTATTCCAGTTCCCTCCCCCCATCCCCCTCTCTGATGAAGGGTCTAGGCCCGAAACGTCAGCTTTTGTGCTCCTGAGATGCTGCTTGGCCAGCTGTGTTCATCCAGCCTCACATTTTATTATCTTAAAAATATGCTCCCTAGTTTTGCACTCCCCCAGCCCAGGGAAAAGTCCCTTGTCATTGACTGGACCTATGCCCCTCGTGATTTTATAAACTTCAGTAAGGTTACTCCTGAACCTCGTCCACTCCATTGTAAGAAGTCTCGGGCTTCCCAGTCTATTTTTATATCTCAAACCATCTAGTACTGGCAACATCCTGGTAAATCTTTTCTGAACCCTCTCCAGTTCAACAATATCCTTCCTGTAACAGAGTAATTTGAACTGGACACAGTACTCCAAGAGGTCTCACCAGTGCCCTGTACAACTTCAATATGACGTCCCAAGTACTATACTCAAAGTTATAAAACTCATACAGCATGGCCCAAAAGCAACACAGATAAGTTGGGAGAAAAGGTCTTTCACTTATTTGAAGCTTTTTGCTTTTAATAAAATCAGGATGTCCAAGCATACCTTCTACCCAATGGATTATGTTTGAAGTATGGTGACTGTTGCAATGTAGGAAACTCAGTTGCTGCAAGCAGCAGAGAGACAATGAGAGATACTCCATTTTATTGATGTTGTCTGACATTTAGTTAATGGCTAAGGCACCAGCAAGAACTGTTTCAACCTTCTGGAGGTGCTTTAACACCCAAGAGCGTAGAGAGAGCCTTACTTTATTGTTTTGATCACAAAGTAGCATTTCTGACGCAGCAGCACTGAGTGTCAACCTAGATTTGGTGTTTGAGTCTGTAGAAAGGGAAGCCTTCTGACTCGAGTGAGACTACTACCTTCTGATGGGATTTATCCTAGGATCCTCTGGGAAGCCTGGGAGGAGATTGCCGAGCCTTTGGCATTGATCTTTAACTCGTCATTGTCTACAGGAATAGTGCCAGACGACTGGAGGATAACAAATGTGGTTCCCCTGTTCAAGAAGGGGAGTAGAGACAAACCTGGTAATTATAGACCAGTGAGCCTTACCTCAGTTGTTGGTAAAGTGTTGGAAAAGGTTATAAGGGATAGGATTTATAATCATCTAGAAAAGAATAATTTGATTAGGGATAGTCAGCACAGTTTTGTGAAGGCAAGGTCGTGCCTCACAAACCTTATTGAGTTTATTGAGAAGGTGACCAAACAGGTAGATGAGAGTAAACCGGTTGATGTGGTATATATGGATTTCAGCAAGGCGTTCGATAAGGTTCCCCACAGTAGGCTACTGTACAAAATGCAGAGGAATGGGATTTGGGAGATATAACAGTTTGGATCGGAAATTGGCTTGCTGAAAGAAGACAGAGGGTGGTAGTTGATGGGAAATGTTCATCCTGGAGACCAGTTACTAGTGGTGTACCGCAAAGGTCGGTGTTGGGTCCACTGCTGTTTGTCATTTTTATAAATGACCTGGATGAGAGCGTAGAAGGATGGGTTAGTAAATTTGCAGACGACATTAAGGTCGGTGGAGTTGTGGATAGTGACGAAGGATGCTGTAGGTTACAGAGAGACATAGAAAAGCTGCAGAGCTGGGCTGAGAGGTGGCAAATGGAGTTTAATGCAGACAAGTGTGAGGTAATGCACTTTGGTAGGAGTAACCGGAAGACAAAGTACTGGGCTAATGGTAAAAATTTTGGTAGTGCAGATGAGCAGAGGGATCTCGGTGTCCATGTACACAGATCCTTGAAAGTTGCCACCCAGGTTGATAGGGCTGTTAAGAAGGCATACAGTGTTTTAGCTTTTATTCATAGAGGGATCGAGTTCCAGAACCAAGAGGTTATGCTGCAGCTGTACAAAACTCTGGTGCGGCCGCACTTGGAGTATTGTGTACAGTTCTGGTCACCGCATTATGAGAAGGATGTGGAAGCTTTGGAAAGGGTGCAGAGGAGATTTACTAGGATGTTGCCTGGTATGGAGGGAAGGTCTTATGAGGAAAGGCTGAGGGACTTGAGGCTGTTTTTGTTAGCGAGAAGAAGTTTGAGAGGTGACTTAATTGAGACATATAAAATAATCAGAGGGTTAGATAGGGTGGATAGGGAGAGCCTTTTTCCTAGGATGTTGATGGCGAGCACAAGGGGGCATAGCTTTAAATTGAGGGGTGAAAGATATAGGACAGATGTCAGAGGTGGTTTCTTTACTCAGAGAGTAGTAAGGGAATGGAACGCTTTGCCTGCAACGGTAGTAGATTCGCCAACTTTAAGTACATTTAAGTCGTCATTGGATAAGCATATGGACGTACTTGGAATAGTGTAGGTTAGATGGGCTTCAGGTCGGTATGACAGGTTGGCACAACATCGAGGGCCGAAGGGCCTGTACTGTGCTGTAATGTTCCATGTTCTATGTTCTGATCACAGCCAACACTAGTACCCAATCAACCTGCTTTGGTATTATTCAAATAATTAATGTTGACAAGGCTATAATGAAAAACGCCTGAGTCTTCAAATAATGGCACAACAGTGAAAATCCACCCAAATCATCAGTCTGTCAAAGACAGAAGTTGCTGGAAATGCTCAGCAGGCCCGGCAGCACCTGTGATGGAAAAGTCAGAGTTAACGCTTCGGGTTGAGTGACCCTTCCTCAGAAACCAGGGTCACGGGACCCGAAACGTTAACTCTGACTTTTTCTTCACAGATGCAGCCAGACTTGCTGATCTTTTCCAACAATTCTGTTTTTGTTCCTGATTTTTAGCATTTGCAGTTCTTACTGTTTTCTTCAGTCCATCATTCAAAGCTCACTCAAAGGCAAGCACTAAGGAGAAGTCACATTCAGCTATATGTTTTTTCTCTTTATTCATTCAAGGGTTTTGGGCATCGCTGACTGGGCAGCGTTTATTGCCCATCCCTAATTACCTAGAGGGCAGTTAAGAATCAACCACATTGCTGTGGGTCTGGAGTCACATATAGCCAGACCAGGTAAGGATGGCTGTTTCCTTCCCTGAAGGGCATTAGTGAACCAGATAGGGTTTTTCCCCAAAGAATGACACATGGTAATCATTAGACCCCTAATTAGGGTTTTTTTTAAATTAAACACAGATTCCACTGTGGCAGGATTTGAACCCAGTTCCCCAAGACATTAGCTGGGCTCTAGGTTAAGAGTCCAGCTATTGTACCCCTCGGTCATCACGTCCCACTTTACTGTGTGATTTAAATCCATGCCTTCTGACTCAGAGGCGAGTTAGCAACCAACTAAGCAAAATTGTCATCCACCTGCTTCGCAATGCATTTTTCTCAGAATCAGCGTCATCTCTGTATGATGCCTTTGGCAAACAGGGAATGACAGTGGAATTTACCATAATAACCAGAGGATTATTTTGTACTAATATTATGATCACAATCTTATTATTTCAGGAGTGGATTCTGGCTCAGAGCACTAAATGTTATCGTTTTGAGTAAATATTTTGATTTGTAGGCTCAGCAGGTTTCTGATCTGTGCAGTATAGCTGGAGAAAGAGTCAAAGACTACTTTACACATCAGGGCAGACATAAGACTTCCAAATTTCAAAAGGAGAGACAATTTATACTGCTTGAGAATCAGGATGCTGACTAGTTGGCAAATGGGCTTGGATTGGTCAAAGTATGCAGTAGCGAACAGATCAGGGCCTGATGTGAGAATATATATCATTCTTTTTCAACAACAATCTACAGCTCTGTAACATTGATTCACTATAACTGTGCTCAAAATTGGCAAATTATGTTTGGTTGAAGGTATGTTTTGTTGATTCAGCTGCAAAAGCTTGTAACTTTTTTTTGTCTAAGTAAGGGAATTCTTGTGATGCAGTGGTAGAGTCCCTACCACTGAGCCAGGAGATCTGAGTTTAGCCCCCGTCTGCTCCAGAGACACACAATAACACCTCTGAACAAGTTTATGTTAAGTATCCATGTCCTTCTGAGTCTAGACAAGTGTTAACCTAAATAACATTATCTAAATGTTTAACATTTGAATGCCATAGATGAAGAAAAATGTACCTTTAAATGTTCTGGGGACCCTTGCAGTTTTTTTTCAATGTTGATTTTTTTTCTGTTCAGGTAAAACTGTAACAGAGCACATTGCGAACAGTACTTCAGAGATGTACGTGAATTTCAGTGCAGAAAGTGTCAATTTCAATGCAGCAAGTATCAGTTTCAAAGGAGTGTCAGTTTCTCATGGGCAAGTGTGGGCATTAAAGGTACAAGTGTGAGTTTCAATGCATCAAGTGTAAGCTTCCAAGAAGTAAATGTGAACTTCAGAAGAGCAGGTGTGAGCTTCAAAGAAGAAAGTGGACATTTCAGAGGAGCAAATTATGAGCTAAAGAGACAACTTTCAGTGGCACATGTGTGTATCCTGTGATGTATTTCTAAGGAGTAAATGTGTGCTCCTGAAGGGTTCCCCGTCTTCCCCGCACTGACTTTTACCCCTCCCCACTATACGCTCCTCTCCACCTATCTTCTCCTCTATCCATCTTCGGTCTACCTCCCCATCTCTCCCTATTTATTTCAGAACCCTCTCTCCCTCCCCCTTTTCTGATGAAGGGTCTAGGCCCGAAACGTCAGCTTTTGTGCTCCTGAGATGCTGCTTGGCCTGCTGTGTCCATCCAGCTCCACACTTTGTTATCCTGAAGGGTTCACACTGTTCCTGTTTTGCTGGTTATAAAGCAACAATGGAGAAGGGCCAGAATGTATTGGTTACCTATTCTTTTAGTCATGAGCTGGTGCAAAGAAAGCAGGAGGAGGAAAAGACAATTATGGCTAATTCAAGAGCTCTCTCAAGCCTCTTCATCTTAGAAGATGAGCATTCACCGGGAAAGTGGTTCTGACCTTCTCTGAAAAAGGAGCCTGAGGGGTCCCTGGCAGAAATCTTTGGGTTTATAAAAGAGTTTGCTCAGGTAGATGGAGAGATATTTTCACTTTTGGGCCTAAAACTAAGGCCATTCATGTAAGGCAATAAATTCAGTAGCGAGTTCATAAGAAACTACATTGCTTCGAAAGCAGTGTTGAACTTGCTACATGAGGGGCAAATAGCATGGATTCAGCCGGAAGCCAGATAAATACGTGCTGGAAAATGTTAAAGAAAGATACATTAATACACTAAGCATAAATACTGACATAATCGGCTCAAAGAGTCTCTTTTTGGATTATACTTTCCAGTTTGAATCAATCTGTTTGAACATATTTCCAGCACAGGTGGGACTTGAACCCAGATATTGTAGCCTAAAGGAATGTGTACAGAGCACTGTGCCACACCATTCTAGTGTGGTTGCTTTAATCAATCTTTTTGAACATGTTATAACAAACCTCGGACACAAATGTAACTTAAATGTGGACCAGAGGCAGGAACGCTACCACTGTACCACAAGAAACCAGTGACATTATGGCTCTGAGATATTTGTAATCAACCTGTTAATGCCTAACAGCGCTAGGGCCCTGGGTTTAATTCCAACCTCAGGCAACTGTGTGGAGTTTGCACATTCTCCCCATGTCTGCATGTGTTTCCTCCAGGTGCTCCAGTTTCCTCCTACAGTCCAAAGATGTGCAGGTTAGGAGAATTGGCCATGGGAAATGCAGGACTGCAGGGCTGGTGTGGACTCAATGGGACAAATGATCGCTTTGCATAATGATTATGTTCTGACATTTTATGACACATCTCTGGAAATGAGGGGATTTTAACTTGTGCCTCCTGGTCCAAAGGAAGAGTCTTTAAAAGAACATCCAGGTAGGGACTTGAACTCTGGACCTTTAGTTTAAAACCCTGGTGGTCTACCAATTGAACTGCAAGATAATAAAATGTGAGGCTGGATGAACACAGCAGGCCAAGCAGCATCTCAGGAGTACAAAAGCTGACGTTTCAGGCCTAGGCCCTTCATCAGAGAGGGGGATGGGGTGAGGGAACTGGAATAAATAGGGAGAGAGGGGGAGGCGGACCGAAGATGGAGAGTAAAGAAGATAGGTGGAGAGAGTATAGGTGGGGAGGTAGGGAGGGGATAGGTCAGTCCAGGGAAGACGGACAGGTCAAGGTGGTGGGATGAGGTTAGTAGGTTGATGGGGGTGCGGCTTGGGGTGGGAGGAAGGGATGGGTGAGAGGAAGAACCGGTTAGGGAGGCAGAGACAGGTTGGACTGGTTTTGGGATGCAGTGGGTGGAGTGGAAGAGCTGGGCTGGTTGTGTGGTGCAGTGGGGGGAGGGGATGAACTGGGCTGGTTTAGGGATGCAGCAGGGGAAGGGGAGATTTTGAAACTGGTGAAGTCCACATTGATGCCATATGGCTACAGGGTTCCCAGGTGGAATATGAGTTGCTGTTCCTGCAACCTTTGGGTGGCATCATTGTGGCAGTGCAGGAGGCCCATGATGGACATGTCATCAAGAGAATGGGAGGGGGAGTGGAAATGGTTTGCGACTGGGAGGTGCAGTTGTTTGTTGCGAACTGAGCGGAGGTGTTCTGCAAAGCGGTCCCCAAGCCTCCGCTTGGTTTCCCCAATGTAGAGAAAGCCGCACCGGGTACAGTGGATGCAGTATACCACATTGGCAGATGTGCAGGTGAACCTCTGCTTAATGTGGAATGTCATCTTGGGGCCTGGGATGGGGGTGAGGGAGGAGGTGTGGGGACAAGTGTAGCATTTCCTGCGGTTGCAGGGGAAGGTGCCGGGTGTGGTGGGGTTGGAGGGCAGTGTGGAGCGAACAAGGGAGTCACGGAGAGAGTGGTGGGGATGGGAAAATGTCTTGGGTGGTGGGGTCGGATTGTAAATGGCGGAAGTGTCGGAGGATGATGCGTTGTATCCGGAGGTTGGTAGGGTGGTGTGTGAGAACGAGGGGGATCCTCTTAGGGCGGTTGTGGTGGGGGCGGGGTGTGAGGGATGTGTTGCGGGAAATACGGGAGACGCGGTCAAGGGGGTTCTCGATCACTGTGGGGGGAAAGTTGCGGTCCTTAAAGAACTTGGACATCTGGGATGTGCGGGAGTGGAATGTCTTATCGTGGGAGCAGATGCGGCGGAGGCGGAGGAATTGGGAATAGGGGATGGAATTTTTGCAGGAGGGTGGGTGGGAGGAGGTGTATTCTAGGTAGCTGTGGGAGTCGGTGGGCTTGAAATGGACATCAGTTACAAGCTGGTTGCCTGAGATGGAGACTGAGAGGTCCAGGAAGGTGAGGGATGTGCTGGAGATGGCCCAGGTGAACTGAAGGTTGGGGTGGAAGGTGTTGGTGAAGTGGATGAACTGTTCGAGCTCCTGTGGGGAGCAAGAGGCGGCGCCGATACAGTCATCAATGTACCGGAGGAAGAGGTGGGGTTTGGGGCCTGTGTAGGTGCGGAAGAGGGACTGTTCCACGTAACCTACAAAGAGGCAGGCATAGCTGGGGCCCATGCGGGTGCCCATGGCCACCCCCTTAGTCTGTAGGAAGTGGGAGGAGTCAAAAGAGAAGTTGTTGAGTATGAGGACGAGTTCAGCTAGGCGGATGAGAGTGTCGGTGGAGGGGGACTGGTCGGGCCTGCGGGACAGGAAGAAGCGGAGGGCCTTGAGGCCATCTCCATGCGGAATGCAGGTGTACAGGGACTGCTTAGGCTCCCATCTTTTAGGCTAATTTAAGATATTTTTAATCAAACTGTTCAAGGATGTCCCAACACATTTCTGTAGGAGGGAGCACTTGAACCCAGGCTTCCTAGATAGGGAGCACTCCACTGCATCACAAAAGCCCTCCAATGTAATTCTACGTAAAACAACCTCCTGGCAGCAGTCACAGACAATGGAAAAGTTAAAATGATCCAGCAAAAATCAATCAATTTGCCTGAAGCCCTGCCATATGTTTGATCTGCTACATGTAGGCTTAGGTGATTTTTTTTCTCTCTTACTAATTATACTGAGAACAATCTGCTTTGTGTATGTGTGTGTGAGAGAGGGACTGAGAGGCAGAGGAGAGAGATTACAGAGGTTAGTGTTTAAATGGGCGAATGTTTACACATTTCAATGGACAAGTGTTTTCAAAGTGACTATTTGAACATGCACAGTGCAGCTGTAATTAATTGTTCCAGTAATTTCCACAATACTGTTTATATGTTCAACTGCTTTATACTTGATTGAATTCCAGGGTGTTGATGTGACACACAACTGCTTGGAAGATTATCACATGTAGCTCGATCATTAATTATCATGTTTCATTAGCTCCCGCCGATGGCACACAATGAACCAACTGAAAGTAAAATCCAACTGCCCAATTTAATCCTTAATTCACCAGGGACAGATTTGATACAAAATGGGTAGGTGTCTATAATTCAGTGATTGGGAAATGGTTATATTTTAGATTGAATTAGTTTCACTGGTGCAGCCCGAAACACCTTAGTCCTCCTTGCTATTATGAATAAGTTAAAATTGCATTAACGGAGGAGATTATATGTGATTACTAAAAGGCTCCTCTATGACTTAATTTCTTAATTTAAAAGCTTGATATAAAGATTGCACACTTTTTTAAGTAAGAAGAATGTACATTAAGGGCACAGTTCCATTTTGGATATGTTACTCAATGAGCAATCCAGTCAGCCAATCTACAGATCTGGCAGTAAGAGTTTGAATTCAGTGTTAGAAATTTATATTCAGATCACTGCATAAATCTAGAATAAAAATAGCTAGTATCGGGAAAGATGCTGAATAAGGTTACTGTGAAGATGTCCCCTGAAATAGGAAGGATGTTGTGAAACTTGAAAGGGCTCAGAAAAGATTTACAAGGATGTTGCCAAGGTTGGAGGGTTTGAGGTTTTGGGAGAGACTGAATAGACTGGGGCTATTTTTGTCAGAGGCTGAGGGGTGACCTTAGAGAGGTTTAAAAAATCATGAGGGGCATGGATAGGGTGAATAATCAAGGTTTTTTTTTCCATGGTAGAGAAGTCCAAAACAAGAGGTCATAGGTTTATGGTGAGAGAGGAAAGATATAAAGGGGAACTAAGGGACAACGCTTTTACACAGAGGCAGTGCGTGTATGGAACGAGCTCCCAGAGGAAGTGGTGGAGGCTGGCACAATTACAACATTTAAAAGGCACCTGGATGGGTATATGATTAGTGAAGTGTTAGTGGGATATGGGCCAAATGCTGGCAACTGGGACTAGCTTAATTTAGGATATCAGGTCAGCGTGGATGAGTTGGTTTGAAGAGTCTGTCTCGGTGCTATACATCTCTATGACTCTATGATTGACTTTTTTCATTGATGGAAGAAAATTTGCTGTCCTTTCCTAATCTGTATTTGCTGTATGTGACTCTACATCCTCTGCACTGTCTCTTCCTTTGGACTGTTCTTTGATGTGGTCTAATAAACCATTCTGTTGCATTCAAAAAGGTGCCCTGTTATTCTACCGACTTCCCACCAATCTCGTTAAAGATAGGCAATCAATGCTGGCCTTGTCATCTGATGCCCACAACCCATGAATGGATAACAGTATCAAAGAGATCAGCCTACTGTTATTTGACTCTAATCTAGACAAAACAAAGCAGATTTCCTGGGAGCCTATAACAACAGTTGCAAAAATCTGTGCATGTCAAATTACAGGTTATTCAAATAATCTCCTGTTTTTCTGGGATGCTTGACACTCCGATTGGTCTTCCGCTGGAATGGTGAGTTTGCAACAGCGAAGGGTGATGCTATCTGAGTATTCAGTACAGTTCACAAGGCAGGAAACTATTTTCATAGCGAGCAAGTTGAACACTGTTGGGGATGTTTACGCCATCCTAGCAAGCAGGCCGAACATTTCTCACTTGTAAACTAAGTGGGAAATATTCTGAATTTTGTTAAATGGGCTTGATTGTACTATATGACATGTCTGATTTATGGTAACTGGGAATTGTAGATACAGTAGTTAAAAGTAAATTCAAGAGAAGGAATTCAAGAGAAACTCAACACAAAGTGTTGAAAATAAGGTGTTCACAGTCACTGGAAGTTGAGGAAAAGAGCATAGAGTCATATAGCACAGAAGCAGACTCTTCAGTCCAACTTGTCTATACATGCATTTAAGGGATACTAGACTAACATGTTTTCTCCATAGATCACTGCCATGTTTATGGTGGAAGGAACAGTGAACCTCAAGGCTAGATTGTCTAGAATCTAGTGCTCCTGGTAGACTCTGAATATAATATCCATCAGAAACTAGTACTGATGTGGAAGCATTTGGGTGGACTTGGTTTTCATGGCCTATTTGAAGATTTTTAGGTCATATTTGTGGGCATGCAGCCTGATTTCCTTGGTTTAATCTTGTCGCTGATTGTTCTTGATCTGTAAGAGGAGAGAGAGCTAAAGAAGAAATGGGGGCAATTTTTTTCAGAGGTGATGGTCTGAGAAAGTGATGGGTGTGGGGACAGTTACAAAGTTTAAAAGACACTTAGATAAGTACATGAATAGGAAAGGTTTGGGGGGATATGAGCCAGGAGCATGCAAGTGGGACTAGTTTTATTTTGAGATTATGTTCATCATGGTCTGGATGGACTGAAGGGTCTGTTTCTGTGCTGTACGACTCAACTCACTCTCTGGGCTTCACCCTTGGATTGTCATTAGGAGGTTATTAAGGAGCTGTCTCTGGGGTCTCTTTGTCACAGGCAGGGGTCAGCCGTCTTCTGATGTAGCATGTTTTTGATTGCATTGCCAGCATCAAAATAAACCTGGTGGCAATGAGTGGTGAAGCCTAGTATTTCAGTGCTATCCAATGGTTTGCGAGTCTTGTGGCCATTTCAGATGGTCACGTTAGAAGACTGTTCAGGAAGAGTGGTGTGTCTGGGTGAGAAAGTGGCTGGGGGTACAGGAAGACACCTCCTGTACTGGTGACTTCCTGCACTTCCATTAGGACCAGGTGGAAAGAGCACTCTGAGATGCTTCTCCACAGTGATTTAATTCTTCTGGCCATGTGTTGCTTCTTTAGTTTGTAAATCAGTGAATCAACTCCACATTGAAGCCCACAGAATCCTTACAGTGCAGAAAGAGGCTATCTGACCTAACAAGCCTACACCAACTCTCTGAAGAGGATCCTACCCAAATCGAGCATCTACCCTTTCCCTATTGCCCCAAATTTCTCATGGTTAATCTATATAACCTGCACATTCCTGGACACTGGTCAATTTAGAACATAGAACATAGAACATAGAACATTACAGCACAGTACAGGCCCTTCGGCCCTCGATGTTGTGCCAACCTGTCACACCGATCTGAAGCCCATCTAACCTACACTATTCCATGTACGCCCATATGCCTATCCAATGATGACTTAAATGTACCTAAAGTTGGCGAATCTACTACCGTTGCAGGCAAAGCGTTCCATTCCCTTACTACTCTCTGAGTAAAGAAACCACCTCTGACATCTGTCCTATATCTTTCACCCCTCAATTTAAAGCTATGCCCCCTTGTGCTCGCCATCACCATCCGAGGAAAAAGGCTCTCCCTAGCCACCCTACCTAACCCTCTGATTATTTTATATGTCTCAATTAAGTCATCTCTCAACCTTCTTCTCTCTAATGAAAACAGCCTCAAGTCCCTCAGCCTTTCCTTGTAAGACCTTCCCTCCATACCAGGCAACATCCTAGTAAATCTCCTCTGCACCCTTTCCAAAGCTTCCACATCCTTCTTATAATGTGGTTACCAGAACTGTACACAATACTCCAAGTGCGGCCACACCAGAGTTTTGTACAGCTGCAGCATAGCTTGGATAATCCACCTAACCTGCATACGTTTGGACTGAGCGAGGAACGATGGCTCAGTGGTTAGCACTGCTGCCTCACAGCACCAGGGACCTGCGTTCGACTCCACCCTTGGGACACTGTCTGCATGGAGTTTGCACGTTCTGCGTGGGTTTCCACCGGGTACACTGGTTTTCTCTCACAGTCCAAAGATGTGAGGTTAGGTGGATTGGCCATGCTAGATTGCCCGTACTGTTCAGGGATGTGTTGATTAGGTGGGTTATATGGGAATCGGTCTGGGTGGGATGCTCTGAGGGTTGATGTGGATTTGTTGGGCTGAATGGCCTGTTTCTACACTGTACGGGTTCTATGGAAACCAAAGCACGTGGAAGAAACCCAGAAAGACACTGAGAGCATGTAAAACTTCACAGAGACAGCCACCGGAGGGTGGAATTGACCCCAGGTCCCTGACGCTGTGGGGCAGTAGTGCCAAAAACTGAGCTATCCCGCTGCCCATCACTAACCGAAATTTACCAAGCCATTGCACAACCCAGAACCAGCAAGGCTGTTGGTCAAGACTGTGTCCCAGCTGAAACACAACCAGCAAACGTTGGAGAAACTCAGCAGGTCAGGGAAGCAGGGTTAACTTCTCAAGCCTGTAATTACTCTTCATCACCTGAAGTCAAAATGTTTCTCTTTCCACAGACACTGTCAGACCTGTTGAGTTTCTCCAGTATTTTCTGTTTTTAGTTCAGATTTCCGACATCTGCAGTATTTTGTTTTTGTTGCATCCCATTTGAACTGTATAAGCTTGGCAGAGCCTTTGCATTTTTAAAATTCATTAATGGAATATGCTAGCTGGGCCAGCATTTATTACCCATCCCTAATTGCCCTTGAGAAGGCCTGGGTGAGCTGCATTCCCACCAGAGATATTTTTCTGGCAAGGCTCCCAAAAAGACATATCTCACCTAGTTATAAGAAGGGTTTCATTAAGTTGGAGATGGTTCAAATGAGATTTATTAGGATGTTGCCAGGTATGGAAGGTTTGAGCTAAACAGAAAGGCTGGATAGATTGGGACTTCTTTCACTGGAGCATAGAAGGATGCGAAGCAACCTGTTAGAAGTTTATAAAATAATGAGAGGTATAGATAGAGTTAATGGTAGCTATATTTTCCCTAGGATGGCGTATTTCAAGACTGGGGGCACATTTTTAGGCTGAGAGGAGAGAGATTTTAAAAAGACATGGGGGCAAATTTTTGACACATTTCGTGTGTGAAATTAACTTCTTGCAGAAGTGGTGGATGTGGGCATAGTTACAACATTTAAAAGATACTTAAATATGTAGATGTATAGGAAAGGTTTGGAAGGATGTGGGCCAGAAACAGGCAAGTGGGATTAGTTCAGCTCAGACTTGTGTTTGGCATGGACTCGTTGGACCAAAGGGTCTGTTTCCATGCTGTATGACTCTATGTAGTGTAGGGACACCAAAGGGCCTGTTTCCATGCTGTATGACTCTATGTAGTGTAGGGGCACCAAAGGGTCTGTTTCCATGCTGTATGACTCTATGTAGTGTAGGGGCACCAAAGGGCCTGTTTCCATGCTGTATGACTCTATGTAGTGTAGGGGCACCAAAGGGTCTGTTTCCATGCTGTATGACTCTATGTAGTGTAGGGGCACCAAAGGGCCTGTTTCCATGCTGTATGACTCTATGTAGTGTAGGGGCACCAAAGGGCCTGTTTCCATGCTGTATGACTCTATGTAGTGTAGGGGCACCAAAGGGCCTGTTTCCATGCTGTATGACTCTATGTAGTGTAGGGGCACCAAAGGGTCTGTTTCCATGCTGTATGACTCTATGTAGTGTAGGGGCACCAAAGGGTCTGTTTCCATGCTGTATGACTCTATGTAGTGTAGGGGCACCAAAGGGTCTGTTTCCATGCTGTATGACTCTATGTAGTGTAGGGGCACCAAAGGGCCTGTTTCCATGCTGTATGACTCTATGTAGTGTAGGGGCACCAAAGGGCCTGTTTCCATGCTGTATGACTCTATGCAGTGTAGGGGCACCAAAGGGTCTGTTTCTATGCTGTATGACTCTATGTAGTGTAGGGGCACCAAAGGGTCTGTTTCCATGCTGTATGACTCTATGTAGTGTAGGGACACCAAAGGGTCTGTTTCCATGCTGTAT
The DNA here is from genome assembly GCF_030684315.1 of Stegostoma tigrinum. Lineage (NCBI taxonomy): Eukaryota > Metazoa > Chordata > Chondrichthyes > Orectolobiformes > Stegostomatidae > Stegostoma > Stegostoma tigrinum. The sequence continues at coordinate 18,974,080 of NC_081391.1, read as the reverse complement.
GACTCTGACTTGAGGAAAGAAGATGGGTTTTATGCATTATAACTGTACCCTGCATTACAGGCTCAATCCTCACCAGTGAACTACAGCACTGTCAACTCCCAATCACAGAAATCACTTTGCCAGAATCCCAGTGTGGTTTTGGAGCATCATGAGCTCAATGGATTCAATCTTTAACGTAGGAAGATTCAAGACCAATGCCTTGAAAAAAATCAAAGCCCTTTCTGTAACCTTCATTATCTAACTAAAGCCTTCAACTCGGAAGCTCCCTGGAAGATCCTGGGACAATCAGCTGTTTGTAGAAATGCATCTTGCCTTCCTCGGGGAGATAAATGACTGCCCAAGATTCTCCAGCACCCCAACTGGAGCCTGATGCCTTTCCCATCAGATCTGGCATCAGGAACAAAAACAGAAGTTGCTGGGAAAGCTCAGCAGGTCTGGCAGCATCTGTGAAGAAAAATTCAAAGTTTCAGGCTCAGTGACCCTTCCTCAGAACCCAGATCTGGTATCAAGCCGGGTTATGCATTTGTACCCACTCTTTTCTCCATTTTCCTGGCAGCCATCCCCAATGTAGCCAAGAACACCCTTCACCCAAGGTTCCAGTTAAATACAAGTCTGATGATGGGAAGCTGGAGGTTGACCGTGAAGACCAAATGCATGTGTATGTCCTCCAGTGTGCGGATGGCTATTATCCTGATGCACATTAAAAAAGACCCAGTGTGGTCTGTGAAGGAACAATTAACATCAGCTCTGTAATACTGATTTGAGTTGATTCGATTTATTATAGTCACATGTACCTAAGTACGGTGAAAGATCTGTTTTGTGAACAGTGCAGACAGATCATAGAAAACAAGGACACATAGATCATGGAGTGCTCAGAGTGAGGCATACAAGATTATGACTACACAGGAAGTGCACAAAGCAAGATCAACATTAGCAAGAGCAACATATTTGAAGTTAGAGAAGCCAGCTGCTCTTAAACCTGCTGGTGCATGTGTTCAAGCTTCTGTGGTTGGAAGAGAGCATTACTGGAGTGGGAGGGGTCTTTGATGATGCTGGCCACCTTTCCATGGCAATGAGAGGTGTTAAATGGAGTCCATGGATGGAAGGTTGGCTTCTGTGATGAGCACACAGCCTTCTGTAGTTTCTTATGATCCTGGGCAGAGGAGTTGCCACACCAGGCCATTATGCACACAAATAGAATGTTTTCTATGGTGCATCTGTCAAAGCTACTGGAGAGCTAGTTACATTTTGAAGTTTTCCCCTTGAATATTTGATTTGGATGCTGTGTCTGAAACCCCTCCCATCCATAACCCTGAGTGTTCCTCAATCTACCCAATATACAGGTCATTTGTTGTAAGTGCAGAGTTTAATCAGAAACTGTTCACCTGTGTTTTGACTTGCTGATTATTTTAGTTGTCCTTCAATTATATTCTCCAACTTTGGAAGTCAACGGAATAATAGGACTGTGGCTTAGTTTATAAACTTTCAAACAGATTTACTGACCAATAAAATGATGAGTAACAGAAACAATTATATATTGCATATTATCAGTAGTTACAAGCTTAACGACCTCTCTTTGGGAGATATAAAAACAAGAGACATCTGCGACACTAAAATGCAATTTAAACTGGACTAGACACAAGGAGACTGAATATTAACATTTACATGGTAATTTATTGTCAATCAGTAACAGAATGTATCTGGTTTGGACTGTCTCTGATGGCTTCAGACAAGTTAAGTAATTTGAAGAGGGCAGTGTGTGAAATAGTTTAACAAAGGAAGTTTATATGACTGTCTCTCAGCCCCTAATAAACTGTCAATTCAGTGTTTATTCAAATGAAATCCATAAGGTTTTTGTATTTGATTTGAACAGCTTCATCTCTCCCTTGGCTTCCTGATCCCATCATCTAGAGTTTTGTTTATAAAAGCAAGCTGCTCCACTTTCTGGGATGAAGAAGATTTTTAACTCAAAGTTTTCAGCCATGCATCAGTTAGTAACACTCTGATCTCTGTGTCAGGAGGTTGAAGTTGAAATGCCATTCCAGAGACTTGAGCACACAATCTAGGCTGACATTTCAAGTTGAAGGCATCTGTGCTGTGAGGGAGGTGCTGTCTTTTGATAAATTAACACAATGGTGCTCTTTCACATTGGTGCAAAAGAACCCCTGCCCCTATCTGAATGAGAGCAAGAGAGTTATCCTCAATGTCCTGGTTGATTCTTCAAAAGCATCACTAAAGCATGTTATATTATTGCTGATTTTATAGTTGTCTTGGGAGTTTGCTGTGTACAAATTGGCTGTCTCATTTCCCTTCATTATAATAATTATAATAATTTAAAAGAGCATCACAACCTATAAATTCTTTTAGAGTATCCTGGGGTTGTGAAAAGTGTTAGTAAATGATTTAATTCAGCATGTACATTAATACATATGCCAGAATACACTCAAACTCAATGCACACATTCATGGGCACACTACACTCAGATTAGTAAATGTTTCTAATGTGTTTTATCCATATTGGAGAATGGTAACAGAGAGCTAATGTTGCTAGACTAGCAATTGAGTGGCTTACACCAGTACTCTCGAGATATAAATTCAAATCTAATCACAGCACGTGATAGAATTTAGATTCAATCTACAAATCTGCAAAATTTCATTCACAATGATCGTGCAACTATTGGATTGTTGTAATAACCCACCTGGATCATTGATGGAACTAGGGGAGGAAGCTGTATTGAAAAGAACTGTGGAGGCTGTCAATCAGAAACAAAAACAGAAGTTGCTGGAGAAGCTCAGCAGGTCTGGCAGCATTTGTGAAGAAAATCAGAGTTAATGTTTTGGACAAAGTGACTGTCCCTCAGAACCAAATTGCTTTCCAAGTCAGGACTACATGAAACTCTTGACGTATGCCAATGTGGTTGACTCTAAACTATCTTCAGAAATCCACCCACTTGTATCAAACCACTACAGAAATTTAGCACTGTAGGTGTAGCTGAGCCACATGGACTACAGCAGTTCAAGAAAGCAGTTCACCATCACCTTTTCAAGGCCAGTGAAGGATGGGTGACCAATGTCAGCTTTGGCTGTCAAGTGCCTGCCCCAGAAATGAACAAAAATAACCCCGAGCCACTGATGACACTATGGTGTGGTGACCATTGACACTTCCTTCTGATAGATGAGGAGGTTAGGTGTGATGGGCAGAGACTGTAACTGAGAAACTGAAAATGACATCTGTTAGGTTTGGCTGAACAATTGTATCTTTTCACCTCGCTCCTTCTATATTAACAATTCTGCTCAAATTTCTTGTCGACCAGTGTGAATATTTCCAGATGATCTGTGGCAAAGATAAATTGGAAATCTGAGCTGAGATAATGAAATCACTGCAAAAGCATGACAGATCAATTTGTGAAAGGGGTAAGACAAGATGATATTTTGGGAGGAGATTCTTCAGCTGTTCTGTGGAAGAGTCTGCACTCAAAGTATGAACCCTGCTTTTTCACTTTCAGATTATGTTGTGACTATTTCTGATTATTTATCTTTTAAACAGATGGATTTTCATGTGGGGAAGATATCAGCCTTCAGCTTTATAATCTCTCTGCATGCATCATTGACAAATCAATGGCATTTGCCAATAGATGCTAATTCCAGCAATAAACTCATTATGTTCTGAAAGGAAAGGGGGAAAAAGCATTGGCTAACTGTGCTTGATCTCTATAACATTATGTAATGCCATTTTTTTTGGAAGTTGATGTGCTTCAGAAAACAGGTTGCTGCCTTGGAAAGCTGTTAAGAGGGCCGGAGTATCTTTGATAGTCAAAAGGGGGTGGCTGGGTTGTTCACTTTCCTTTTTGTTGGCATCGTGAGTTCTTTCCTCCTCCCTTTTCCACCCTCAAGAGGATGGTATGGTCGAAAGGATGAGCTGTGTACATGCTGTCTCCTCCCGGACTCCCCGCACCACCCTTGAAGGGAGTTGCTTCTCTGGACGGTACCGTGCCCCACCAAGCGGAATATTTCAGCACCACTCAGCGCTGGACAGCTCCCACCGGAGCGAGCCTCAGCTGAACAAGAGGCGGAAGGGAAGCAGAGCCTACCTGTAGCGCCCGCTTAGACCGAACAATTCTTTGTAAAGAATTTGTGGCAAAGGGCGAGGTGTTTTTATTTTGAGCAGGGAGGGAGAAAGAACTTCACAAGACCACCCAAGGTAAGAGAAATGGC